>NW_028245292.1:600000-979796 GCF_964263255.1 Lissotriton vulgaris
GACACATTCCTGTTAAAATGGAAAAGACCTTAATGTATCCATTAAGTATTGTTTTTGTTTCAATGCTCTATATATAAGCAGTGCCATAGCTCACAAGGCAAGATGGAGTAAGTGTCTCAAGAAGTCGATGGCTTTGGTATTAACTTTCAAACACAAACTACAACATGGCACTTATTGGAATCCATTTGCATATTTCATCTACTAAGGTGCTTTTTAGGTCACTACACAATCTAGGCCTCACTAAATAGTGCATATGGACTGTGGAACAATCTAGTTCATAAACTCAGATAAGGATAGTCTGTGCTTTTCAGCGCAGCTCTTTTCCTGCCTAAAATGCAGAACATATTGCATGGCCCCAGACTTCTTCCTCTCTTCACCAGATGCATGGTTTATTGGACAGAGCAAACAGCACAGGTACAATTTAAGCCTGCTTACAAATATAGATCTGTCCAACTGGAAAAGGACATATTCACTCCCTTGTTTGTCATGCATAGGATCTTTAGGTGGCATTAACATGCACAGGTCCAATCTGGTTCAGACCATAGGCTTAGGGGTATATGGGTGATTGTGCACGCCCCCTTACAGGTACGCATTTGTGAAAGAGGGAAAAAACTTGTCTCGTTCCTTCAAGGAGCCAATCAGATTTTACCTTTATTCCACAAGTTCCCAACTTGAACACTCTTGAGTTCTGATTTCAGCACATCTTGTCAAGTTTTTGATTTTAGTCGCCTCCGGATTCCCAATCCTCGCCCGCTGTTTAAATTGCCATCTGCACCGGCTGTGCAATGCCATATTCCCATTTTAAGAATTGCCCCAACAATCATCCTTCAAATTACCCCATACTCATTCCTTATGCCATTAACTTCCACTTGCTTGAGTGCACCTGACAAGTAAAAATGGACATTCAGTTGTCCTATTTATTCTCTGGGTATGTAAAAAGTAATCTCTCATTCAAACCCACAGACACCTAGATTGCTTGAGTACCCCAGATGGCCACCCTGAACCACAAAGCAGATGCGTTATGGGTCCTTGCAGAGGAGGTGCTGTGTAAGCACTTCCTTGAAGGTCTTGAGTGGGGGTGAGTCCTATGAGGAGCCGTGTGAGTAGGTCTAATGACAGGACGTTGGAGGAAGCAACAAGTAGGCCGGAGGAATACTCACTTTAAACTCTTTGGCTCTTATTTATGACGGGCTTGCGCCACCGTTGCGTCACAATTTTGTGACGCTGCGGTGGCGTAAACAATGTGCCACAGTGGCCCTTATTTATAAAGTGACACATCTAGGCAGATGCGTCACTTTGTAAAGGTCTGCACTACATTATACCTGCGTCGGGGTACAATGTAGTGCAGGGTTGGCGTTACCCTGTACAAAAGCCTCGTAGAAGTGGCGGGGTGAAACCTATGAGCTTTCTCAGCGCCACTTCTACGTCTTGACTGTGTCACAATCCTTACGCCTGCTTCAAACAGGTGTACGGAGTGACGCAGGGCTTTTCACTTGGGACTCGCCCATGTGTAATGACACATGATGGAGTCGCGTCAGTTATTCGACACACTCCAGCAATGCTTCATTTTGAAGCCACCAGATACGTCATCTGTCAATCCTTGTGCCATGGAGCGCAGTATTGTAATTACGGCGCATCCATGGTGTTGTATGGCTGGTGCTATGAAAAGTGACACATCGCTGTTTTTGCCCATCTTCCTTGTGGTTAACAGTATCGAAACTACCCACAATCACAGAAAAAGTTTTGAACATAAGTTAGAAGGTCACATTTGTGGTAGCTGGTTATCCTTTATTTCAAAGTGATGCATTAACCTGGCTGAGTGTTGCTACTTTGTTTCTTTTCACATCAGTCAGAGTGAAGGCCTCTGTGTTGCTTCAACTCTGCTTCTGTAGGAGGGTGCGTCCACTCTGCTGATTTGCAGGGGCATAGAGCATTGAAGACACCTTCCCCTCCCCACAAAATGGCCTTGTCTAGCATACCACTTTGCTTTCTCCGCAGGTAATGAATATGCGCCCTTCTTTAGACATCTCCACCGCGGACGCTCTCCGAGCTCGGAGTGACAGGGCTTGCAGCGCCCGCATTGGGATGCGTGGCTCCTCCGCAGCGCTCCCCAGGCGCCTGTCCAGGGCTCTTTCATCTCTCAAGTGCAGCGATCTTCGTCCTTATTCTACAAGGTCCGCCGTGCTGGCCACGCGCCGGGGACTGGGCCTTGCAGAAGACAAATGGCGGTGTCAGGTCACTCATTCCGACGCCGAGCCGTCCGGATCTGCCGGCTCGGCTCGAGCGCTCTGCAGGCTCCTGGGCAAATGTTACTGGAAGCTCCGCATCAGCGGCTCGTGCCTTCAAATCCGCCGCAATGGGCCTTGGCAAGTGCAGCGTTGGGGGCACTGTACAGATGCGCGCACATTAGCCTGGCTGGGAGGAGTAACACACAGTCTCAAGTGAGATGCACGTGATCCGGCGACTGTAACGTTTAATTGTAATCAGATCAATTTTCAGTGGAATGCTCTCGAGCAGCGATGCTGATGTTAGCAAAACATTTGCATATTTCCCTGAAGGGCTCCAATGGCGTAACCTAACAAATAAATGAAGCAAGATTTTTTTGGTAAACAAAAGTCTTTTTTGATCTGGACTTCATGCATCAAAACAACACCAACACCTGATTTAACTAGTATCCTCAAGCATTTGTCAGTTTAATCGATGTAAAACTGGTTTTCACGTGAGCATCGTTGCGCACATGAACTTGCATTTGAGTGTCTGAAATGCAGTAATCATCACTTGAAACAAGCCGCATTTGTAGAAGGCAAAGTGGCTGTTTTTGCTATCGGGGATCTCGGGCCGATAGCTGCCATGCTGCGCCCCCATGCCTCTTTCCATCAGCCACTATTCCCTTTCTGATCGAATTTAAATCTCACCCTGATCTCGTTGGGGAGATCAGAAAAACGGCATCTCCCAGTATATCGCAAAGACATCGATGGATAAGGACATTACGATGTATTGCTTTTGTTCTCCTAAATGTTATTTAACAATCAGAGCAGTGTAGTGCAGGGGTCCTATTACACCCACTTTTAAACCCACTGAACGAGGCAAGAAATACATCATTCAATCTTTTATGCTTTCATGTTTTATGTGTGAAGGGTTGCGTGGGGGGGGGGGGGGGGGACGGGCGAGTGGTCGCGAGGGAAGGGGGGGGGGGTCGCGCGGGGAGGGGGTATAAATAATAAAAAATAAAGTGTACCTTTTCTGGGTCCCGTGTCTTCACTCCCCGGTCTGCTCCTACTTTCCTGCCTCTGGCAGGAACAGAAAGTAGGCAGCCTCTCTCCCCTCCCCAAAGCCAATCACAATGCTGCAATGGCAGCGTTGTGATTGGGCGGGACGGCGCACAGCCAGGCCATTTTCTCCATGTAGGCTGCAGGCAGCCCACATGGAGAAAAGGCAGAGTGCTCATGTCTTGTTTAGGCGGCCCCAGAGGGCGCCCAAACCAGTCAGCGCCCTCAGCATTGGACAAGCCACTCCTCCCCTGCCCTAGAGCAGACCCGCCCACTTGCCCGCCACCAACCAAACCCTTCTGCTTTCTCGCAGTGCGAGAAAGCAGAAACATAAAATGGTAGTTTTTCCATTTTATGTTTCTGCTCCTCGCACTGCAAGAAAGCAGTGGGACAATGCTCCTCCGCCCTAGTGGGGGAGCTGCCCCTGGATGTTCCATGTTGTATTCATATACCATACATAAATATTTTGTTCAATGTATACACTCGTATTCTCCTTTTTAAGATTATATTGGTCAAACTCTGTATCATTTGGCTTAGGTCTAAGAGCCTATGCAAGAGCCGAGTCAACAAAAGATGTGGCATGGCATTGATGCGCATTAAGTTTATTTCTTAAAAACTTGTAATGTCACCTTGGCGTGGTTACCCCTAACCTTTTGCCTTCAGATCTCCTGCTTTGCTTACTTAATTTGTGCTGGCCTTAGAACTCTGCACACTTTACCACTGCTAACCAGTGCTAAAGGACTTGTGGACTCTCCTTAAAACATTTCCAATAGGCATATTTAATTTATGTGTAAGTCCCTCGTAAGGTGGCCCCCCCTATGCAGATAGTCTGTAAATTAAATGCTACTAGTGGGCCTGCAGCACTGATTGTGCCACCCACTTAAGTAACACTTTAAGCATGTCTCCCGCCTGCCAATGCAGCATGTGTGTGCAATTTTAAACTGCCATTTTGACCTGACAAAATAAACCTTTTGCCAGGCCCAAATTTTCCTTTTTAATATGTATAAGTCACCCATAGGATAGGCCCTGGACAGCCCAGAGGGCAGGGTGCAGTGTATTCAAAAGGTTGGACATGCACTTTTAAGTTTTAAATGTCCTTGTAGTGAAAACTCTTAAATTCATTTTTCACTGCTGCAAGGCGTGCCTCTCTCAAAGGATGACATTGCAGTTACCTTCTTACATTTAATGAGCTGTGACTACTAAATGAGAACAGATAACTCATTCATGTTTGGGGTCTTTCAAATTCTAATAAACAATTCCTAACTTGTGGTGAAGTCATATTTTAAATTACATGACTTGGGTTTTCTACAGTTGGAATTTATGTATTTCTCCTAGACTGCCAAACACAATACGGAGCTTAGGCGTGCATCGATAGATGGGTCATCACTGACAGGATGGGAGGCAGGAGCAAGACACAGTTCTATTTACACTTGAACACGCTGTGTCATGCCTCCACCCAAAAGGCTTCATACCTCCTGCTTCTCCCCACTTCAAATGCACAACTGGGTCAAAAATATTGGACCTCAGACATCAACTCTTCACCACACTTCTGGACATGTGAATACTCTGCTAGGAAGAAGGACTGATGTGATGCTGTAAAGACTGCCACTCTGCTGGACTGCTGCTCTGAAGGACTGCATCCCTACTGTGCTGATGTGCTGCCTGCTGCCCTCTTGCCTGGGTGAGAAGGACTAGACTTGCAACTGCCGAACCAAGGACCACCAGTGACTCCAAGGATTAGTTACAAGGGCTAGTTGGCTGGCCTCCTTGCTTGAGAGTCAGGGACAGAATGCTCCTGCAGCCTCAACCACAGCACCTGAATTCTGCCATCTGAGTGTCTACCCTGCCAAGTGGTGCCACCCCAGGCTTTGACCCTAGGTAATGGGTCTAATGTGCTCTTTCAGCGTCTGTGAATCCAGCAGAACTGATGCAGAACTAACACATCACTACTGCGTGAATCAGTACCATTGCAAAGACCCCTATTACAGCATGTCGCCCCATTGGAACGACCGCTCTGTGATCCATCCTCGCTGCAGGACCTTGCATTCCTCATTGACGGCACACTCGATGATGGCTACGGACTCTATATCATAGCCTCTCATGGACATAGAGCATTTCCCTGACTACTTAACACATCCTCAACACCGGACTCCACATCGCAAGCCCTCATTGACAGGATTCTCTACAACAATGCAGGAACTCACACTGCAGCCTCGCTGCATCGTGGAATCAATGCATTGCTTTGGCTGCACAACACATCTTCAACACTGGAATGCAATCCGGGATTTAAGGTACTTTGTTCAGAGGGTCTAACTGGGTCTTTATATCCGGGCAGTGCTTCATCCCTGTCAGCCTTAACTTGTGACTTTGTCCCTGTCCCATCCAACCAGATATCCACAGTTGGTGCTTTGTGCTTTTTGGCACTATTTTCACTGAAATCTTTAAAGTTGAATATATCCGATTCTACTTATTGGATTTTTGTTGTTTTGGTCTTTTTTATTTACTAAAAGTTGCACTATTTGTCTAAGATCGTGTAGGATCCGTACTGTGTGATGTTTTCACTTTATTACTGTTTGAAGTGTTGTACAAATACTTTACACTTTGCCTCTACGTTAAGAATGACTTCTCTGTGCCAAGCTACCAGAGAGTTGAGCACAGGTTAATTTAGGGTTGGCTTGTGCCTCACCCTGACAAGGACTTTGGTTGCTGCTTGACTTGGGCTCGCACAAAGTCAACCAATAACCCAATTTCTTACACATATTAAGATGAATAAATTATAAGCATTCATTTTTCCACACCTCCAATGCTCTAATAACAAGTCTTGGGCATAACGGTTTTGTGGAATGTTCACAAAATGTCTGAAACATTATGTAACAGTAATATGTGATATTTATAGGGCAAAATCATGTTTCCAAGGGCATATTTACTGTTAAAAAAAAGTATGAAATTTCATGAGATGTGAATAATGTCCACTTGCTTCCTGTTAGTTCGGTTATGTCCTGTGCTTCTCCAATATGATTTTTACCCTAGCGAAATCTCAATTACAGAACATGGAGTAATGGTGTAATCTCAGACATTTTGTGTAACAAGTGTAATGCAAAATGCCAGAAATACCTGGTACCACAATGTCGTAAATTAAATTTTGCTTGGCCCGACTGACAACACTGCAATGAGTGAACCAGGGGTGGTTTGATTTTCATATGCTATCTATACGTATTAGTATTGTGTGTGAGGCAAAACCATTTTTTATTAACTCTCATTTCACACTCTATGAGGCATAGTGAAGTAAAGTGATTGCATAAGATCACACAATTTGATAAAGTGGGGATTTGAACCTGGATACACATTATGCAGTTTGGTCACCAGAGCTCCTACTTGCCCCCTTTATCACCTAAGGACAAGGTTTTGAGTTCAATTATTTTAAGACCTAAAATAGTAGACTATAGGATAGATTTTTAGAACATTTCATGCAATATAGCAACACAACTAAAGTTACTGCACTACACTGTGTGAAATGGCGACAGCGGAACTACTAAGTATAGAACTACTACCGCTAACTACTACTACTGTTCTAGAGGTGGACGAGCCACTAAAAGCTGGAGCCAGGCTCGAGCCTGAATCCTGGCTCTGGCAAATTTTGAGGTTCTTTTGAAGCTTCAAGTCTATGACGAGCTGAACTTTCATGTGGATTCTGCCTGCCTCCCTTTATCAACCCAGGATCTGGAATTACCGGCAGGGCAGCCAAATGTGAAACTGAGAATACAGGTTTGAGTCATGGCATTGGCTCAATAGCATGTGATTCTGGGCAAATCATGTAATCGCTCTATGCCTATAAACAATTCATGTGACCATGTGAAAAGAAGCTGGTGTTCATGTAAAACTCTTGGCCAGTTTGCACTGTATTTAAAAGTTGCAGAAAAATAGACTAACAGGTAAAGACAATGACTTTACATCAGGAAGAACAAACAGATACACATTTCCTCCTGATTTGTACAAAGTGAAACCAGAAATCCTGCATAAATCATAGCTTCCCTGCATAAATTGTGTGATCTTAGGCAAATATTTTATTTCACCAAAAACTCTTTTTGCTTCATTATCACTCATGAAAGCCCTTCTCAATATATGAATTCAGACTACCAGTTGCACAAATCTATCACTTTTATTAATACTTTATTATAATGTGTCTTATTAATGTCACAGCTTCCACATGCTAAAGAAATACACTTTTTTGATTTTTGAAGAGACTTTTGTTGCATTATTTACATAGCAAATATTTTCAGGGCTAGGCTTGTGCATGGGCTCTAAAAGCCCGATTCACAGAATGAACTTAAGACTAAGTCCTAAACTTACTAGTATTTGGTATTCACAGAATGCACTTACTACTTTCGGGATTCACAGAGTGAACTTACTACTTTCGGGATTGCCAGAATGAACTTACTACTTTCGGTATTCACTGAATAGATTTAAGACTACTAACTTTACGTCCGCACTCGGGCCAGAAATTCCGCCCCGGAGGCGGAGCTTCTGGCTTGGTGGCGGAGCTAACGGCTCGGAGGTGGGGATTTAGCCATGGCTGAAATCTCCATCTTTGGGCCGCAAGCTCCGCCTCTGGGTGGCAAGCTCCGCCTCCGGGACGGAATTTCCAGCCCGAGCGCGGACGTAAAGTTAGTAGTCTTAAATCTATTCTGTGAATACCGAAAGTAGTAAGTTCATTCTGTAAATCCCGAAAGTAGTAAGTTCACTCTGTGAATCCCGAAAGTAGTAAGTGCATTCTGTGAATACCAAATAGTAGTAAGTTTAGGATTTAGTCTTAAGTTCATTCTGTGAATCGGGCCCTAAGATCTGAGCCAGACCCTTGGCTTGGCTCTGGTTCGGCTCTCCTTGATCATATTTAGTGACTCACCCACTTCTATATTATGTACTAAGATAAGATTTATTAAACCGTTTGGTTATTTAAAATCATTACAGCAAAAGTATATGTCCACCCTCTCACCCCGGCCCAATCACCTTTAAAAAAGGAGAAAACTTCCTTAAAGTTCGAAAAATCCTTATTTACACATTTTATTTGTGAGCCAAAAGCCGGAGATCAGAGCTTTTTATCACATTTCACTTGTACTAATTATCCTTCACCTAAAACATTACATGATTCCCCCCAATGCATACAGCCCACTGTACCTAAAAAGAGAATCTGTCAGTAAGAATTGCAAGTTTCCCACTGGGGTTGCTAGCCTGCCTACATCTGACTTAGCAGTTAGGCAGCTGTATTAGGAATTGCACTCGTGCTCACCTAACAAAGGGGCATATTTACAAGGGCTTTATCTCTGCTTTTTGGCTTAAAAAGCCAAAAAAGAGGAGATACAACTATCACCCTATTTACAAGAGGGTGCTAAAATGCATAATCGCATGTTAGCACCTTTTTCCCAACGACTCCCTTTGCATCTCTAATGAGATGCAAAGTGGGTGTCACTGGGTGTACCCCGGATTGACAACCTTGAAAATATCGCTGATGTTCACATTGCCATATTTACAAGGCTGCCCCAGAATATTAGCACACGTTAGTTTTTGGAGAAAACCGCTGTTTTCTCCAAAAACAAACATCTGCTAAAATGCAGACTTATCTATCCATAACATTGAGGTGGATTATGCTGATACGACCCTGTGGGTCGTATCAGCAAGGTTTTTGCTGTTTTGCAGGGAACATCGCTGGAAAACTAGCGATGTTCCCTGCAAAACGGCGATAACCTCGCTATCTCTGGAGTTTTTATCGCCATGGAGAAATGCGTTGGTAATAACGCGCTACCAGGGCGATACATTCCAGAGATAGCCTGCGATAATAAAATTATCGCTAAGCAAGGCCAGCGATAATTATCGCTGTCCGTTGATAATATGCCCCAAATTCCTTGTTGTCCTACTGTAGCAATTACTCAGAACCGATTATTTCAAAATAGTGAAATATTGGACTTAGCCAAAACTTCCTCAGCGGTATCAGTCTCTCGCAGATGCAGATCGGGTGCAGCTACATGCTAAAATACTAAGATATACCACTGTTTCTCTCTTCCTCTGCACTGTCACTCTTCAACCCTGCCTTGCTCCACACACCAATCTTTGCAGTATAGTGCTAGGTCTTGTGTGTGATGTCTAGTGTAGGTTTTGTACAGAAAGGGTACAATTCTAGTACATAGTACTATGGATAGACATAGTTTATAACTTTTCCCACATTGGGGCCCTTATTTATGAAGGGCTCGCACCGCCGTTGCACCACTTTTTTTGTGAGGCAGATGCGTCACTTTGTAAAGGTTGCGCTACGTTATACCTGGGTCAGGTATAATGTATGCAGGGTGGGCGTTCCCCAGTAAAAAAATCTCTTAAAGTGGCGCAGTGAAATTTATGAGATTTAGCTACACCGCTTCTGCAACATGACTGCATCAAAATCCTTTCTCCTGCTTCAAACAGATGTAAGGATTGATGCAGATCTTTTCAAATGGGACTTGTTCATGGTTCACAACACATTGCTGGAGTTACGTCAGGCTTCCAACACACCCCAGCAATGCGTAATTTTGACACCACCAGATACATCTGCGTTCCTGATGTATCGGTATCCTTGCACCATGGAGCACCGTATTATAAATGCGCATCCATGGTATTGCAAGGCGAACGCTGTGAAAATGAGGCATCACTGTTTTTGCCCAGCGATGCCTCTCTTTTCATAAATGAGGCCCTGAATGTGGACTTTGCAGTACAGCACATATGAAAAGTGCAATGTTGGAAACATTTTGGTGTAAACCCCTGTATACCATTTTTAGAAGACAGGGCGTTGCTTTAAAACTCATGAATGGTTGCATGAGAACACCCATGTACTGTCCAAGATATGCTCTCTTGACACAAAATAGCGCAAAGTGGCGTATACTCCTACTTTGCTCTACTTTAGGGCTACATCCCAGGGTTGTACGGCGGTACAACGCAGGAAAATACCTTGCACGCTTCTACCATGCATTTGTTACCACAAATGTTTTTACCACGCATATACTTTTACAATGCATGCCATTATCACACATTATTTTTATATATAAAAACAATGTTTTTGTGGGGGGAACCCACCACAACCCCAACTTACCTTCAATGTGTGGTAAAAATATGCGTGCTAAAAAGGCATGGTAAAGGCACAGCGAGGTAAAAACCTAGGGGCAGATTTATGTTAACTGGCGCATCCCCAGGGATGCGCCAGTTAACGTGCGCCACAGCTCCGCCATCCATGGTGCGCCGCATTTATAATGTGGCGCACCATGGTGCAAAAACGGCACAGATGCGTGACGCATCTGTGCCGGAAATGTGGCGCATTGCTGGAGTTGCGTCGCAAGCGCAACGCAGCTCCAGCAAGGCTCGGGGGTACACCCTCTGCACAATGCTGCGTCAAGACCTACGCCTGCTTCAAGCAGGCGCAGGGTTTTGACGCAGCATTACCCTGAAAGTGACTGAGTGAAATCTCATAGATTTCACTCAGCCACTTTCAGGAGGCGTTCCTGCGCAGGAACGCCCCCCCCCCCCTGCGCAGGAACGCCCCCCCCTGCGCAGGAACGCCTCCTTATGGCGCAGTGCTTTACAACGTGACGCATCTCCTAGATGCGTCACATTGTAAATAGGGCTCATTGTTTGCGCCACAGTTGCGTCAAATAAAGTGACGCAATTGCGGTGCAAAGAGGCGCAACGGCCTCATAAATCTGCCCCCAAGTTGTAAAGTCTGTTTCTACATTCCAGTAGCAAATCAATCTCAATTATATACTTTGCGCCAACACAAAATGTTCGTAAATCTACCCCAAAATTTCTAAAATGCATGTGTCACATGTTAACTCAGATTGACATGAAAAAATGTATAAAATGTCAAAATGCCTCTCTTTAAAAAAGAAAACAAAGTTAAGTGTAAGGTAGGCATGAGACGAATTCTATGTTAATATTGCGGACTGCCCACTAATTAACAAACAATATAAAGGAGAGGATCCGCATCTGAATGAGAGTAATTACACTGATTAGCCAAACAAAGAGGACTCTGGCTCCCCGCAGGCCTTCAGCGAGACACATGGGAAATGCAGCTCGGCTCAGGTGTAGACAGAACAGCAGAACATAACTTTTGGGGGGTTTTCACTCAGCTGTCATGCGTATAGTTGTTTCCTACTTTTAAAGCTGCCTTTGGATAGTTCCTGGGATAGTTGGCTCACCTCTATTTTCGTTTCCTCCTCGTTTCTTTGGAACTAGTGCTTAGCCAGAGCCAGATATGCAATATCATACAGACTGCCACCGACAAGCCATCAGTGGCGGTCCACCTGACATCCAGGGCCATGGTCCACCCGCTGGATTATTGTGCTGGTAGTCGGAGTGCTGCGGGCTGTTGAGAAAGACCACCACCTCCAACATGATCGGAGATACGGTTGGTGCAGGGGTCAGACAGGTAAACCCTGAATGGCGGTGGTGCTTGGGCAGTCACCGCCGTCAGGATTATGATTTCCCTTTCCCTCTGCCTTTTCATGGCAGTTCGACCGCCATGAAAATCCAGACTGAAATCAGGTTTGGGGGCTCTTATCAGGACCCCTGTCCCGTATGGCCTTCATTATGGGGCCCGGTGGGCACCCATGGTACCCCCTGAAATATCCAAGCACCCTGTGCAAGGTACCACATGTCACCTTCCGCGAGGAACACATCTGGTTTTGAGTTCGTAAATAAAACCAACTTTTGAACTCACCCCCACGAGTGCTTCATCTCGTATTCTATGAGCGCGAGGTTGGAAGCGGATATATATAATACAATTAACATGATTTAGAAAAATTTCATTTATTTATTACTTAACTTACAAACCTATACCCCCAACAAACCTATCAGCCCACACTTAAAATATAACTAAAATAAATAAATATATCACACTTAATATAGTTAATAATCAATTAAATGTCAATAAATAATGTAATGATTATTTATTAATTAATTTGTTCATTCATTCATACTTATCTTCCCAAACTATACCTCTACAAACTAGCAGCCTGCACCTAATATATAACTTAAAAAAATACTATGATCACACAATGTTCACAGTTAATAATCAATTAAAGAATTAAAACGCAACTGATAATAATTGTTAATTAATTATTACTTAATTACCTTCCCCCCCTATAGTCCTACAAACCCAGCAGCCCGCACCTAATATATTTATTTATGAGATTTATTGAGCGCACAAATACCCATGGGTGTCTCGGCACTATGGAGTATGCTAGCAGGGAGAAAATGACTATTGATTAAAGAGCCAAGTCTTTATTTGCTTTCTGAATGTAAGTAAGGACGCAGTTGTCCTAATATGGGCCGGAAGACTGTTCCAAAGTTTAGTAGTGGCAACTAACAAGGATCTGTCCCGCATGAGACCTTTTTTGTCCGAAGCACCATCAAGAGGTTTGCTGAAGATGAACGCAAGCACCTTGAGGGAGTGTAGGGACATAGTGATTTTAAAAAAACTCTGGTCCGGGAGAGTGTATTGATTTGAAAGCGATACACAGAGCTTTGAACTTGGCTCTGTTTCTAACAGGGAGCCAATGCAGCTGTCGAATGATGTTGGAGATTGGTTTAAATTTGGGAGTACATGTGAGCAGTCTAGCTGCTGCATTTTGCACCAACTGTAACATGTTTAGCACTCTTTCATGAGCATTAATGAAGAGCCCATTACAGTAGTCGATACAAGACATGAGTAGTGTACTGATAAGGGTCTTGACGGTGGAAATGGGAAGGTAAGAAAGGAGTTTCTTTTTCATTTTGATGGTAAAAAACAATGCAGAGACAACCAAATTTGCATGGTGCATAAGTGACAGTTTATTGTCAAAGATGACCCCCAAATGTCTTACCTTTGCAACTGGGGATGGAGGAGATCCCAACTCTGCCGGCCACCAAATGGGGGTCCAAACGGGGAGGATATTGCCAAAGATCATAACCTCCGTCTTATCGGAGTTCAATTTAAGGCAATTATCTGCCATCCATGTACTGATTGCCAGCATTCCCTGTTGGAAGTTGTGTGCCATTTTTGCACCGTTGTTATAGGGGTGGGCGTAGTTCACGAAGTAGCGCTACGCGTAGCTACGCAAAGTGCCCTTCGCACTACGCGAGCTACGCGTAGCACTACGCGAACTGCGTAGTAGCATGTTCGCACTGTGCAAGATGTCGTTTTCAATGATTGCACCGTGTGGAAAAGAATCCGGCACCGTGCAATCACTGAAAATGGCATCTTGCACAGTGCAAGCTGTACATTTCTGCTGCTCGAGTAGATTTTTACTCGAGCTGCAGCTTTCTCACCACGGACTGGTAGTTTCTCATCGCGAGCGGTCGCGATCATGCGCGACCACTCGCAATGAGAAACCTGACCTCCCCGCGTTGGGAATCTCGCCGGGAGGTTTATTTTCCATGCTCGCGATCGGCAACTTGATGT
The DNA here is from genome assembly GCF_964263255.1 of Lissotriton vulgaris. Taxonomy (NCBI): domain Eukaryota; kingdom Metazoa; phylum Chordata; class Amphibia; order Caudata; family Salamandridae; genus Lissotriton; species Lissotriton vulgaris. The sequence continues at coordinate 613,726 of NW_028245292.1, forward strand.
TGCTGATCGCGAAAAAGGAAAATGTCTCGCGAGGATGTCATTTTGCTTGCTCGTGGTCGCCAACTTGACATTGAGGACCGCGAGCAAGCAAAAAATGACAGCTGCACTACACTACGCTACACATGTTTGCACTGTGCTACCTGCAGTTCGCATAGTGAGAAGTTGTGCAAACTTAGCAAACTACGCGAGCGTAGCGTAGTGCTTTGCCCAGGGTTAGTTATTAACTGCCAGAACCAGTTGCGAATTGTCTGCGTACGACGTTATGCCCATAGGTGGGATTTAATGACCCTCACCAAGTCAGACACACTGATGTTAAATAAGGTTGGACTCAGCGAGGATCCCTGAGGCACACTGCATGGCAAAGCAAACAATGGGGAAGTGAAGTTACCAAAACTGACTGACTGTGCTCAGTTAGTAAGAAAAGAAGACAGAAGGGCTTTGAAATGAATGAAATGAAATTAAATGAAATGAAAAGAATCTTATAACGTGCAACTTAGCCCGAAGGCATCAAGGCGCCTAACAGAAAAAACCATGGAGCAATATAAAAGTAACTACGGGTACGCCCTTGCAAACAGCCAAGTTTTTAGTGCTTTACGGAAACGCAGAACGGAAGGCTGAGCTTTAATTTCACATGGAAGGGTATTCCATAGCTTAGGGGCGATTAAAGAAAAAGCCCTACTGCCCCATCTGCTCTTGCGGAAACGAGGTACCACAAGCAAGTTCTTTGAGGAGGAGCGTAAGGGTCTGCCCGAGATATAGGGGGCCAGCAGTTTCTTGACCCCTCCTGCACCATTGCCAGAAAGTGCACTGTGAGTTAAGCAGAGCACTTTAAAGGTGATCCTCGCTTCAATCGGAAGCCAATGTAAGGCTTTTCTAGCTGCTGTTGATGACGCTAGTCTGGGGGCATCCAGAACAAATTTAGCCCTGGGGATATCCCAACGTCCGCGACACGGTTGATCAGAGTCACATGATCGACCGTGTCGAAAGCCGCGGAGAGATCCAACAATATCAGGACTGCAGCTCCTCCTCCATCTAATATTTTCCTGGTTTCATCCGAGGCCCTGATGAGAGCAGTTTCGGTGCCATGTCCCCTTCTGAACCCAAACTGAGATTCGTCCAAACAATTATTTTGGTAGATGAAGTCTGATAACTGAGCATTCATGACTTTTTCAATGATCTTAGCTGGAAATAGAAGAGAAGCTATAGGTCTATAGCTGGTGACAGCTAATGGATCCAGATTGCTCCTTTTAATAAAGGGCTTGATGACGTTTTTTTTCCAGATAGAGCGAAATATGCCGATTTTGGAAAGGGGCGACCACTCGGTCCCCCCGAACGTATGATCGGGTGCCGTGATCCTCCCGGGAAACCATTTTGGGCGGGGGGGCGTGTCTCGGCTGGTATGCCCGAAGCGGCGTAGCCGGGGCGCGCCTCTTTCCCGCCCAAGAGGGGTTGTCCTAGACACCTACACCGATGACCACGCCCAGTAGGCGTACCTGGGGCGGGTACACGCCCTCCCGAAGAAGAATAAAGAGAGCGGGAATCCGAAGAAGCGTCCTCTTGTTCCTGTGCTTGGAAGGCGGCACTCACTCGTTGCTCATGAGCCCTCGACGGAACAAGGAGCCATTTTTTGAGAACTTGTAATTCTTGTGTTTCTCTTTCAGTGACTGTACAGCGAAGGATCCAGGACCGTGTTGATCGACCCGGAGGAGATAATCGAAACCATGTCTGGCAAGAAGGCAGGAAAGGGTTCCGAGACAGACCAGGTGCTTCGCATGTTGGTGAACAGAATGGCGAGAATAGAACGGAGCATCGGGCAGGTCCCAGCGCTTGGTCGGGATATGGCGGGCATCAAGAAGCAACTGGCCGCAATGAACAAGCCTGGTAACCCGAAGAAGGTAATAGGCCCGGCATTGCCGGGAGTCGTCCCCGAGGGTAGAGGGAAACGGATTAAGAGGAGGGCGGCAGCAGGGGAGGATCCGGTCCCTGAGGTGCCCCCGGTCAGCCCTGCCATACCAGCCGATGGCCCAGTACCAACCCCTGACGCGGGTCAACTGATTCCGGTTGTGATAACGCCCGCTAACGAGGAGGATATGCCTCCTGAACTGGCCACCCAGTTGGCCGCATGGCTCAATAAGAAGGCAGGAGGTGCTACGGCGCCAGGAGACACGGCCGAAGAGGCCAAATTACTAATCCAGCAGTTGCGGCAGTCGCGAAATGCCGCGAAGGCAAATCTCCCTCTTGTCTCCCCACAGGCGACACCAGAAGGACCGGCAGCAGGTCTCGAGAAAACGGCGGGAACAACGACCGCACCAGGTAAGCTCGCCTTGCCAGTGGCAGGGGAGGGCTCATTACCCTCAAGGCGGGAGAGGGTGGTTCAACATATACCGTTGGCCACAAAAGAGTTGATCTGGGCAGACAAATATGTCAATATGTTTTCGTTCTTAACTGACCATCGCGAGATGGAGTATGCTAAAACACAGAAAGATTTGTGGCACCCGAGCGTCTGGCGCGCCAAGATGGCAGAGTTCAGGGTTGAAGAGACGATAACAAATTGGGCTAAGGCTTTTGCAATGTTTACGGCGATTATTGGGGAACGTAAGCCCGAGGTATTGCCCTAGCTGTCTTGTTATCAGGCACGTATAATGGATTTTTATGAAACGTATGAGGGGGGTGAATGGAAAGGCTATGACATGAAGTTCCGTAAAGCAAAAGAGTTTGATTCCTCTCTGACATGGGATTGCCTCAACTCCATTTCTTGGCATAAACAGCTCCTGCCTGGGGCAGCAAGAACTTCCTCGGCAGGTGGGAATGGGTTGGGGGTTTCCCGCCAGAAGCCCGCGGTGCCCTTTCGAGCAGGCACCGGCGACGATCACCAGCCGAAATCCGGCGGGAATGGTGGAAAGCGGGGGGTCTGTTGGGGCTTCAATAGAGGCAATTGCAACAGACCGCATGGTACATGTAGGTTCAAGCACGTGTGTGCGGGTTGTGGGAATCCCTCTCACACGGAGAGTTCATGCAGATCAAAAAATAGCGGGGCGGGAGGTAAAGGAGGGTCCAAGCAGGACTGAGGTGGATTGTTGGGTACAATTGCCTACTCCCGTTGATCTCATGGCTATGACTCCTTGGTTAAACAAATACCCGGATTATGTCTCCGCTGGGGTGTTGAGGAAGGGATTCTTATATGGCTTCCACATCCCGGCGGGGGATTTTCATGGGGAACCTTTTTGCAAAAACCAGCTTTCAGCACAACAGAATCCAGGTGTTGTGGAAAGAAAAATCGACAAGGAGGTGAGACTAGGCCGAGTGGCTGGGCCTTTTCGGCTCCCGCCAGTGGCGAATTTCATCTGTCCCCCGTTAGGGGTGGTCCCCAAAAAGGACCCGGGGGAATTTAGGCTGATCCATAATCTGTCTGCGCCAAGGGGCTTCTCAGTAAACGATGCTATTGACCCAGAAGTCTGTTCAGTGCAGTACGCATCGTTCGATGATGCCGTCACCATGTTAAATCGCCTGGGCCCCGGAGCGCTGATGGCGAAATCGGATATCGAATCAGCGTTCCGGTTGCTCCCGGTACACCCACAGGATCAGCGTTTGCTAGGTTTTGCGTTCCAAGGACGTTATTACATGGATAAATGCATGCCGATGGGTTGCTCCATTTCTTGTGCCTATTTTGAAAAATTCAGCTGTTTCTTAGAGTGGGCATTCACCGAGGCCACGGGGCATAGGCATGTTATGCATTACCTAGATGACTTTCTGTTCTTGGGAGCAGCCGGCGACACGAAATGTGTGCAGGCGCTACACGACTTTTGCATCCTTATGAGGGAGTTTGGAGTGCCATTGGCACCCGGTAAGACTGTTGGACCATCTACTTCACTCGAGTTTCTGGAAATTGAGCTCGATTCTGTGGAGGGATGTTTCCGTTTGCCTGTGGGTAAGGTATCTAAATTCAGGGCTTCCCTGGAACTTTGCCTTCGTAAGGCGAAGGTGACCCTGCACCAGTTACAGCAAGCAGTGGGTCAGCTTAACTTTGCCTTGAGAGTGATACCAATGGCCCGCCCCTTTTCACGCTCTATTGCCCAAGCTATGGTTGGTCTCAAAGAAGGACACCACCGCACGAGACTGTCTGCAGAGGTTCGCCAGGACATGCGCATTTGGTTGGCATTCCTGGCGGACTTCAACGGTCGAGTGGTGTGGAACAAGCCTCCAGCATCCTCGGACGAGCTGGGTTTGTGGACCGACTCGGCGGGAAGCGTGGGATTTGGCGCCATCTTTGGTAATCGATGGTCGGCGCAAACATGGCCGACGTGGTGGCACACCAGCGGTCTCACAGGTAACATAGGGTTCCTCGAGCTATTCCCTATATTTTTGTTGCTCTAATGGCATGGCCGAACGAGTTCCGAGACCGCTCGGTGGTATTTTGGTCTGATAATATGACTGTTGTCGAATGCGTTAACCAACAGGCAGCACGCTGCAAATGGATCTTGAGACTGTTGAAGGAAATTGTGCTGCTTTGCATGAGACTGAATGTACAGTTCAGGGCGAAACATGTGCCGGGTGTACTGAATCATGCGGCTGATGCACTCTCTCGTTCACATATGCAGGTGTTCAGGGTTTATCTACCTACAGCGGACCTAGTGGCTGCACCATTCCCCGAAGCACTCTGGCTAATCGGTGCCCCGGATTACAAGACCTCATGGCAGCAAGCTTAGCCCCCAGGTCGAGGAAAGCATACGAAGGAGCGTTTTGTTCCTATTGTGCATTTTTGGGTCCGACAGGGAGTCAGAACTGGGGTCAGGAGGATTCCTTCCTTGGGTTCCTGGTAGCACTGCACAGAGAAGGCCGATCAGCGGCTACGGCCAATAGACACAGGGCGGCCATCTCTTTCATGGCGCAGGTGCATGGCATCAAAGACCCAACAGGTTCCTTTTTGGCAAGAAAAGCCCTTCGCGGCTGGCAGCGCCTCGAGGGTCGCAAGCAAGACGTAAGGCGCCCGATTGGCTTAGAAAGGTTGTCCCTGCTCATGGCAAGACTAGGCACAACATGCTCCTCCCAATTCGAGGCGGTGCTGTTCCGGGCAGCTTTCGCATTAGTGTTCCATGGGGCTATGCGGGTGAGCGAACTGGTCGCAAGAAATAAGAAAGATGTGGAGGGTGGCTTGTGCAGGGATCACATCCTAATTAGGGGTGATTCGATGATAGTCACGATAGCTAAGTCCAAAACTGACCAGGGAGCGATGGGAAACAGTGTGGTTGTCCAGCGCGTGCGAGGGTCGCCCACGTGCCCGATAATGTGTATTGAGGAATACTTGGCACTGAGGGCGGATACATGGGGGGGGAGTTTGCTGAGGCACATCGATGCCACCCCACTGATGAAGTTTCAGTTTCAGAGGGTCTAGCACTGACAATCGCTGCGGCGGGCATGGACCCGTGCGATTTCGGGACCCACTCCTTTAGGATAGGGGCTGCTACTGAGGCTACAGCCAGGGGTCAGAGTTCAGAAGAAGTAAAACAGTTAGGACGATGGTCCTCGAATTGTTTTAAAAGGTATGTGCGATTGCACATGTTGTGAAGTCAAGTTACATGCACTCACGCTTCTTGTCTTCTGTTTGATTTACAGTTTCGCGAGCATGTCATGCGGGGCGGAATTTGCAGTCGACCCAGTACCAGGGGACCAGCGGTCATGGATCACCGTCTGAGGAGAAAGTGGTTTGGGTCGTGGGCCACTCATAAGTGAGGCGGGCTGGGGACGTATTCAAAGCAGGTGGCGCGACTCGCGCAGCTGGGGAATACGGGTACAGAGTGACCTTCCATGGAAGGGGCGGGCTCTGTGTTGACCAATTCGAATCGTTTATTGAGGGTCTCTTAGGGCGGCAGAGGTCACTGCCACCTGTAGTCATAGTACACCTCGGGGGCAATGACTTGGTGACTCTGGGGAGACGAGTATTACTCGAGCAAATGTTGTCGGCCGTTAGCTGGTTGGCAAAAAGAATCCCGGGGTGCACGATTGCCTGTTCTCACATGGTTCCCAGAAAGGTGTGGCGGGGGGGCCTTTCAGTGTCAGCACTGAACCACTCAGTGAAGAAGGTTAACAATAAAATTGGTAGATTGTTTCGCTCGGCGCAGTTGCATAGCATTCCTCATGGGTGTATTCGGGGTGATCACATGTATCTGAATGATGGGGTTCATCTGTCCCGGGAGGGGAATGTTTTACTCATAGGAGACTTCATAGCATGGCTAAGGTGTTTGAGGAAGCATGACCTTTAGGAGGAGTTTGGGGGGGGCCGGATAGCCGGTCAACTATCTGGCCTGTGGCGGTAAGGTCATGATTGGTGAGCAGTAATTTCAAGGTCCCTAGAGGGGGGCGCCACCCACTATGGATGGGAGCGCCCGGGGGGAGGCGGCCATTGGCCCCTCCCACTGGGAGGCGGCACCCACTAAGGATGGGTCGCCTAAGGGGAGACGGCCATAGGCCCCTCCCAGGGGAGGAGGCGGCTATATGCCCCTCCTACGAATTTCCCGGGGCCCGGATATCCGCGACGGCGGATGTGATAGAGAGTGTGGGGGTGGGGGGAGAGTCCACGCTGTCCTTCCTACAGATACCTCACACGGGTGCTCGGACGACCTTTAAGATGGCGTCGAGCGGAAAGAGGGGCCCCCAACAAGACAAGGGAAATTACAGTTGGCCATGAGGGTACAGTCCTCTGCGCGGCCGTCACTCACACCGTGAGGGCGAGAGTTTTTGGTAGTAGGGATCTGACACCGGTTAAGACCTTGCCGTTGGCCCTTAATGCTAGGATGTACAATTTTAATTTAGAAAGTATGCATTTGGAGGATGTTAGACTCGGCTAGGATACCTTTGTATTAGAGATTTGTTAAGGTTAGCCAAATAACATGTCTTCATCGAAATGTAATAAATGGAAAATTGTACATGATTATGAAACTTTTATTTAATGTTTTAATTTTGTTTCATATTTTAATAAATACGGCCGGGAGGGTGACTCCCTCCCGCCTTCCAAAAGTTCAGAACTGCGTCCGTCTTCCCATCCTTGGGGATTGTGTTGGGAGGGGGTGACGGGCATCCCGGGCATATAAACATCAAATTAAAGATCTCAGATAGGTTGGTGCCTATAATGTCAGGGAACAACTTGAGAGTGGGCAGAGGGCAAGGGTCATCGGGAGATCCTGAATTGGTGGTGGTAAATATGTGTGAGATCGTTTCTGGAGAAACCTGATTAAATTCCTTCAAAGAAAGAGAGGGGTTTTTGTCTGTAAGTGTAATTAAAACATCACAAGAACAATCTGTCTGTTCATGAGAAACTGCTGGAAGAGAGTCACTGGAGATGTGAGTTGTAAAGTTGGAATATATATTACTGACTTTTTCTTGGAAGTATGTTGCCAGTGAGTTACAAAGGTTTTTAGAAGTGGTAGGGCCATGTCCAGATAACCAAGTAACCACCTGATATAAAAGCTTTACCAAATCCTGTGCAGATTCTTATATAACTTACAAAATATAATTTTTAAGAAATGTACATATTTAATAATCAATTAAGTAATTAAGACATAAAGAATTATTTAACTTTCCACACTACACCCCTAGAAACTTAGCAACCCACTATGACAATATTAATTACTATTAGCATTTAAATAAAAAACTTATAAATCACTTAAAATTACAAACTATATTTCAAAATAGTATTAACAATTATAAAAACAACACAACATTTGTATATGAAGTAGCACACCTACAGATAATAAGAAAAGTATATTTTTACACCTATATTATTGAAAACAATATTAACAACAAAAGTATTATTGAAAATGATATTACTTACCTGAAAAATGTATATTCTTGACAATATTTCTGCGTCATAATATTTTTGTATCACTATATTGTATCTGGTATTTCTGCAACTCAGTATTTCTAATCCAATATTTTATCCAAAAACCAAAACAGCACTACTCCAGCTCTTCAACTACTTAAGACACTAATCAGCACAAAACTGTGACACAGACTGATTTTAAACTTTGCACTCATATTGCTTGCCTTAAGTAAACCTAGCCAGGAAGTATGCAATAATAATACGATTTTGACATTCCTTTCAAACCATAGCAACATTTTTTACCAATGGTTTTATAACACAGCTGCAATAAAAACATATACTCATGCAGGAGTGTTCATTATAACTTGGATTTGCATAGTTTACTACTCGTCATTAGAATCCAGTCCCCATGTAACTCCAATCCCCAATTTTAAATAGTTGCTATGACTCTTTTAGCCATGCTCCAGCTATTAAAATTAGGTGCGTCACATTAATTTTTTTATCATGTATAGGCATCTGGTGTACCTTTGATATGTGTAAAATTGATGTAGAAAATACATTTATTTCTAATGTGTTATGTATTAGCAACCAGCTCATTCTCGATGCTGTAAAATGTACGTAAAAGATACAATCATTATTAATGCATTTCCTGTTGAATTGGCAGAATTTAACAAAGGAAGATTGCAGTTGATAAATAATACTTAGAAGATGATATGCCCGTTTCAAGGGCAAGATGTTAACTAATTCATTACCCACATCTCACAACCGGATGCAATTGGTTGCATTTCACAGGGAATAGAAAAGGTGCAAAGATAATTGAATAAAGAACAGAACTAAGAAAGCAAAGATGTAGAATCAAAACTGTGATGTGGAATTCCTAAACATGCCTTTTATTTGTATTTCAGCCCTCCTTCCTGCTACAATTACTTTTTAATGTCCTTCACATTCTACAATATGTTGCCATGTTTCGGCCTAGTGTGAGTTTCACTGGTATTCTTCAGGATTGAATAAATTGATATGCCTCTTGACCCTTTAACAGTATAAGGAGTCACCGAAATCCTAATTTTAGATACTAATGAATCCCTGATCCTAGTTCCATAAATACATGATTTACTTCCTTTGTTATGGCTGGCACCTTCAGGATAATAATCAGTTCTTGCGATCTGCATGCATTTTAATCTAGTTCCTTTAATGTACTTGTATCACTTACATTAGAATGAACATTTCTCTTTTGCCAGCGTATTGTGCAGTCCATAACAGATAATATGTGAACTCCAAATTGAGTTCCCAACAACAAAGACATTTGAATCACTTGTGGACAATAAAAAAGATGGCTTACATGTATTCCCGACAGAAGCTGTGTCCACAGGAAAACATATATTTTCTATTTAAGATACGCCCATTCAGGTAATGAAAAAGTTGTTCCTCACACAGATAGTTATTTGGCACAGATAATATACTTTGCTAGGATTGTTGTTTTAAGCAAAGTTGAACAGATCTCCTGAAGATGGACAAATGTGAATAGCCAAATAATTGCCTATTTTTTCTAATTAAAAATCTACATGATCTATGATTTACGAAATAAAAAATTATTTTGCACACCACTGGCCGCCAAAACCAGCTACTGTATCAAATCATGGGTCATCCATTCTACGAATTATAATCTTTCTTCCAGTTTATAGTTGCCAAAGTATGTGGTCTTCACCATGCTAGCTTCAAGATCAATGTATACGCTTTGTCCTTGATGTGTAAAGTAAACTGGATTGCTTTTTGTTGTGACACTAGTTGTTGTTTTAAATGCAAGCTCTGAAATGCAGGGGTTCAGGATCCAAGCAGAGAAGTGTGGGTGTTGAAAGTAACACAAATATTTGTAAGGATAGCTCCGCTATCAGCACCACGGTGTCCCTGCTATACTGGACTTGCCCAGAGAGAAGAACTCCTCACAGTAACAGATCAAAGCAGAATGCAAGCGAACTAGCAATGTGTGCATCTCTGCATCTTTGTGCAGCCGTCACCACCACCGCCATTTAACCATCAGGGACGCGTGTGATGTTTAAAGTAGTAATCAGCTGCAGGACCATTTGAAACTCCATGCTTTGTGAGTCAGAACCAGCACGAAGCCTGCCTTTGGAATGAGTCAAAAACACTGCCTCTTCAGTTTACTTGATGTGACAGGTCGCGAGACAGCCAATTACTTTGATTGCTGCAAAGGCGGCCGATCCCAGGCCCTCCAGCATGGTTTATTTAAGTCTGTGAAACTAGGAGATTATAGTAAAATGCAAGTAATGTCTCCACGGCATCCGGCCGCTAAACTCTTTCTTAGGGATTCATGGTCCTCTCTGTTTTTTCTGGTAAAAGGAATGGTGTTTACATTTTTTCAGGATCTCTCTATGCCTCCTGAAAATTGATGGTGGTTGACACTTGGGCTGGGTGGTTGATGGGTACAACTGGAAATGTCTGTATGTTGCTTACTTTGGCAAATGGATCAATCAGTGTGCTGCTAAAAAGAAACACTGTTGATTACTCAATTTAGAGCAAGGGCTGATCAGGAGGGTTGAATCCTCTACCCATCAGATCTATAGAACACCAAGCGCTCAGCCCGCCGACCTTTGTGGAGGAACCAAAGAAACATACTCGACAAAACCTGATAGCGTTGTCTCAGATCATCTAAGAGTATAAACGCCTTTGTTGAACAAGCCAAGAGCAAGCTCATGTCCTTTGTCTGAGAATCACAAAGGAATCTGGGTCGCACACACTAAAAATATTAACTTGCAGTGAATAGGGCTATATTGTAATAGTTAACCTATATCTCATTATTTCTGTGGAGTCAATCCCAAACTATTACTCTGTTGAGTTAGAACGATTGGCCCATGACAGAAGGTGGTAAGAGGCAGTTCCCATCCAAATGAAACATTTTATAGGATGGACTGGGCGCTGCAAAAAACGATTATATCTGAATTCAGCAGCATGTACACGTGCAGTTGTTGAATGCAGCGCTCGAGGCGTCTGACAAGCCCTGGTGTAAATGTTTCGCTTATAACAATGCGCCATTTCTGGGACACTGTGATGAGCACGTCACATTCTGATTAGCCGGAAGCCATGAATTCAGGGAAAGTGTAAGGATTGTAAGCATTCCAGGCAAAATAGCACTTTGCCTGCTGAAGCGCTCCCTACATACTAAAAAGAAACACATTTTGTGAGTCTTTTGTTGTAAATTGGCATCTCGATTAGCTGGTCAGCGCTGGCCACAGTCCTTTATCCCATTCAACAAGGTATGAAGAGCAAACTGGAGTCATTGCTCTGGTAATGCGTCACACTGTATCTCACGCAATACATCGGATGACAGAAATATCACAGCCAGTACATTGACCTAACTACATCACATGGTAAATCAAGTGTCGGTGGATGTGGAGTTAAGAGTGCAAATGTATAGCTACACTCCGAAGTAGTGTTAGGTGGTGTGGTGGATGCCATCGTTTTGCCGGTCGCAGTAGTCGACCTTGATACAGTAACATACAGGCAGGTTTCGGGACACAGCTGTATGTATACATGTGACTCCCAGCACCATGCAGACCCAGCGTTATGGTCACGTACCTAATTTCTGGGCAGGTTGAGGTGCTCACTGAGTTTGTGTCCACAGAGATGTTAGTACCATCCCTAACAGAGGCCATAAGAGGTGATATACTGAGTTCAGTGCTCAGACATGCACCAGGAGCAGTGCAGCCCATGGTGTCCTTGACTCAGGGTCAACTTGAGGCAGGTGTAGGCCTCATGTAGTAACAATCTGGGATATAAATGGAAATAGGGCCGGATGCAAGGCACACATTTGTTCCCTAACTCAGGTGATGTTAGTGACATTGCTGAGACACATAAGGGGCCAGAAACCTCCTGGGGTAAACTTGACATCCACTGGGGGAAATGCCCCATATTTCCCACAGAGGAGCAACTGTTGGCTTTATTTCCTCATGTTTGAGTTCCTCTTAGACTGCTGCCACTTTGCTGAAAGGAGCAAGAGGCCTTGTTCTTCCTGCAAACAGATGTCTGCTGCTGGGCGCCCCCTTCAGTAGGAAAGTCAGAGCCCATTGTGCCTCATCACACAAACTGCACTTACAGTCCATGCTATTGTGTCATCTGTCTTCTTTCTACAATATGGGGGAGGCTGTCAAACAAGCCACTGAGTTTACATCCAGCCCCACCCTCCAGGGGGACCTGCAGTGTTCTGATATAGCATTGGGGTGCTGAACCATTTGCTAAGAGAGGGAACCCACTTTGAGGCAGCTTATGGGGCTGTGTGCTGCCCAGATTATTTGTTTTACCAGGGGAGATTCTTCGATCAGAGTGGTGGCTCTGCTGGCATGATGTATTTATTAGGACGTTTTACATAATGTTGGGTGTCCCCTTGTTACTACTTCAGAACCTTTGCCACTCCACCTGGTAGCATGCCCACTATGGGGCACTCTAGAAAATAAAGCTGGTAATCAACAGAACACAGCAGACAGAATCTCGATGCAAGATATGACTCAGGTCCCACACTCCTTGACCAGGCGACCCTCGCGCATGAGCTTGTGGTACCATGGGGATCACTGGCGTATCTTTGGCAGATGGCCCAGAGCAGCAAGGCAGACCACAAGGTGAGTATACTTAAGGCTTGTGTACTACCAATTCAAAAAGCAATGTTATATTAAAAGAAATAAGGAACTTGAATGCACAATTCCAGTTCTACTCAAACGAATAAACATGTAATAACTAAATACAACCACCACGAAGAAAGTTAAGAGGCTTAATATATATTAAAAACATCAATCGATAAAAACATAAAAATGCAATTTTTGTGAAAGTCAATGAGAAGGGATAAATCCAAAAGAATAACATTTTGACTTTGGAGGTTGTACGACCTTTCAGGAAACAGGGACTGCTAGGAATGCAGCCTAGAGGGAAAGATGCGATAATGCTTCTCTGTGAGCCCAGGCCTTGTTTATGCTGAGCCAAGATGGCCGACAAGGGTCCTCAGTGTGATGTATCCTGCTGTCAAATCTTGTCTAATGCTCCTCTTACCACCATGAACAGACTTTCCCTTTATTAGTATAGTGCCAAACAGGGGCTGTAGGGTCGATGGTTTTAGGAAAATAGCCAGGTGGCATCCTGCGTGTTGTTTTCTCACTGACCCAATATGTCTCGCAACACTCTGTGTCGCGAGTTCCCTGACAGATTGCCCCCATGATTTTGGATGTTGCTCACCATAGAGTGCGAGGCTCCTGATTCTCGAACTGCAGGAGAAGAAAGATGGCAGCTACAGCTCCCAATTGGCCAGAGGTCACCTGGGTCCAATACAAAAAAGCCATGTGGCGTTCAAGGACGCCTGTCGTCCCTCCCAGGGTACCAGAGTGACAATGCATCTTTAGTTGATCGGTTGCCATGGAATTGTTCAATGCCTATAAAACATGTCCTTTTGTATATTTAGTTCCCTCGTATGGTCTCTGGAGTGTAGAATGGACTGGTCACGTGACTTGGGTACAGCACGCAATGGCCTGTCACTCAGTTCCAAGCTTGACTGGTGGCTTTGAAGGCGCTCTGTACACATGAGCAGTGAACGGCTGAGACTAGAGGCAGGATGCACTGGCTGCCTATCCAAAAGAGGTGAGAATAAAATTCAGAACAGTAAGAAATACTTTGCTACCTGACCCTTATAGGAAAAGGAAATAAACTTTCTGGTGTATAAAGAACCTGCTATAATTCAGGCCAGAGCCCGGGTCCTTTTGTCCCCAGCACTGCTGGGAGGAGTTGTGACCATAACAGATTGCCAAGACAAAGCCTTGAGCCTGATGACCTGCCAGACCAGAAGATGGCATCTCTCTGAAGAATGGACAAGGTCAAACACCATCCAGCATACGGCTGAACCTGGCACAGCCTGCCCACAATGTCCCTCTGCCTCTCAGCGTCCAATGTGCTGCTCCACGGTGGGGGTCAGTGGTATACCCCCACTGAGACCCATGAGCTCCCTTATCTATCCTTCACTGTTCCCTCTTGTCTGCAGTTGCAGCTCCTGCCTGTGTCGTCCCAGCTTTCCGGCAAAGCAGTATATTTCTACTGCAACATTGACCAAGGTTCTCACAGGCTCCAGGACCTCTTCTTGCTCAGCACGGGTCTCTTTGGCCCCTTCTCCTCCTTGTTGTGATTTCCGGCATTTCACAACTCTGAGACCAAGGACCATCAAACCTGTCATGTTGCTGCTGTCTTTGACTCCGCTTTTGAGGTAATTTGCTAAAATTCATTAAAGTGACGGGTGCTGGGTAGGTGCCCATCTCCTGCAACCCTGACTGTTCTGAGTTCCTTGCACACATATTGGTGCAGGAGTACTACAATCTGACATTGCCACCCACAGCATTAAGAGAGAGAGAGGGAGAAAGAGAGAGAGACAGAGAGAGAGACAACCAAAGTGTGTGTGTGTGCGTGTGCACGCGCGCGCGCCCTTTAACAACTGGGTAAGACCAAAATGCTGTAGACACTTGCACTACATTTTAAAACATCCTGACACTGCACTGTGGTCGCACCTCCCCGTCAGCCTTATTAAGCCAATACCTGAGAACACACATGGAATTAAGGCTTTTCAAGCAACAGATTCAGCAAGCCCTTTCCCAGAAATATCATGTTAAAAGCTTAACCTCTTAAGCGCTGCTGACGGCCAACGGTCGTCACAAGCGCTACCTCCCCAGTGCTGCGCACGTCCATTGGACGTCCATTCAGCACTAGTTCCAATGGCCAGCGCAGCACTGGGGAGGGATATTTACACGCAGCTAAGGTGCTAAATACCAGATTTATGAAGCTCCTTCAGGCGTGTGCTTGGCTTGTTCGACCTTGTTGCCATCTGAAATTCAAACTTAATGAGGACCATGTCAAATTGGTGAACGACGGAAGTTCTGTGGATGGAGCCCCTACTGGTGTAGGGGGATGCCTCCTACCCGTGGTGTTCTTTTTTTCATGCGTTCCCCATGTACCTCTGGATAATGGTAGATGACTTAGACGTGGATATGTCAGTTCTTAGGGTTCGTTAGTAAACTGCCGACCACGGGTGCATCACCAGTAGGGGCTCCATCCACAGAACTTCCGTATCCAGAGGATTGTTCTTCAACCTTTTTAAAAAAGCTACTCCCCATATCAGTAGGGGTCCCCAAAAAAACTTTTTTATAACAGGTGATACACCTATATCGAAAGGATCGTTCACCTATTTGACATGGTATCCATACAAACGCGAGAAGATATATGAACAAGGGATCTTGCTATAACGACCGCGGATACATGAACGGTCGAACTTAAAGACTCATGGTAGCGTGAGGTCCTGATTCCATCTATAAGAAACAGAACCTTTTCTTTAAAGGAAGGACACATGAGGTTACCCCAACTGCTTCAAAACTGTCCTGAGGAAGGTGTGCCATTATCTAAAGGCAGTGACACCGAAACGCGTCGACGCTTTTTTGTTCTTTAGAATTCAAGCCCAGGAAATCTCTGTAATCAATTCTATCGATGAAGTGGAGACTTTTTTTCAAAATATATTAGCAGGGCTTTTGAATCTTGATAATCAGCACCATCCATAGATGTTTTCTCTTTTTGGGGTTTTGTTTCCAACTAGAAATGTTATATGCTTGACTTTAAATTAAGTTGTGAGGATCTTAGATAGGCTTACAATTAATCATGTGTGTTTCCTTCTCTGTTGATATTTGTATACAATGATGAATTATTTTTAAATGTTGTTTTTATTGTATTAATAAGTTGTTTCTCTTATGAATTCTAAAATGTATTATGTAATGAACATTGTTTTATCTATATGTGAAAACTCTTTTACAATAAAAAGTCTGTGAACGGTATAAATTAGTTTGTGACCAGTGGCTATGAATGAGGCTCAGAAAGACTAGTGTGAGTGAGTGTATGTGCTTTTCCAGGGATTCTCTTTTGACTTATTGTCTGTAGTATCCTGTTCCCTGGAACTTGTGGGGTCATCTCTCTTTTTTGTGAAAAATTCTGAATGTACCTGATGCAATAGATTGTTATTCCTTGCAATAAAAGGTCATATGAAAGATTTGTTTGCTGCTGATGTGCTAACCTCAACCTTTTTCTAGATGGTTGTATGATAGAAGCTCACATGGCGTTCCTCTACCACGCAGCTCAAACCACAAATGCGTCTCAACCATGCACTGCTTTAAGGTGCATGCCTTTACCGCAAATTTTCGTGGTATAGGTATAAAGGGTAAAGGAGTATTGTGGCTAAGGTTGCCACTACCCCACAGCCCCACCGCCCTGCACTGTCCCTTAAACTACGTCAAGTGATTCTTGACGCTTTAGTTTCACCACTTAGAGCTGGGATGCCGCTCTATAAGTGCTATTTCATTCATTCATTCAACTCCTTGCACTGTCCTAAAACTTACCCGACCCCAGGCCCTAAAAACGACCCCATCTACCCATTCCTCTCCCACTGCTCTAAGAACTAAAACTCTCCCCCTTATGTACACTACCCGACCTCACTGCACTGTCCCTTAAACTACCCCAACCCATTGCACTGCCCCAAAACCTACCCTGACTGCCTGCCCTAAAAACTACCCCATCTACCCATTCCCCTCCTACTGTCCTAAGGCCTAAAACCCTGACCCTTTACGTACACTACCCCGACCCCCGCTCCGTCCCTTAAACTACTCAATCCCTTCCACTGTGCTAAAACCTACCCCAACCCCCCTACCTGCCCTAAAAATGAACCCAACTGCCCATTCCCATCCCACTGCCCTAAGGCCTAAAACCATGTCCCGTAAGTTACTCAACCCCACCACGCGCAGTCCCTTAAACTACCCAAACCCCTTCCACTGCCCTAAAACCTACTTGACCCCCTCTGAGCCCTAAAAACGAATCCCCCAGCCCCACTTACCTTACCACAGAGTCTTCCTGCTTCCGTCTTCCAGAAGCTAGACCGTACACTGCCTTAACCATGCTTATGCGTGGTTACGAGGTAATCATGGCTTAGGCAAGCGTGGTCGAGCTTGCGTAGTCGAAACACGCGGGATTCGGACCGCGGTTTTCCGACTGTTTCCATTTCTAGATATGTGTGCATTATCTAACATATGAGGGTGGGTCAAAAACTTGTTGGCAGGATTTCTGGATTGAGCAAATTTCTTTGTATAGAGTTAGGTTTGGCTCAACATTGGCATGACCACTTTGACAAGAGTGTCATCATTCCCAATCGACATCTTCTCACACATGAAGCAGTAATATGGACTGACCGAGTTATCGATAGATGTGCCCGCTTCCTCTACTGAGAATTGAAAGATGATGTCATTTGTAAGGGAACACACATAGTCCATCATACATCCTCTCTTGCACTTGTCACCATTCTCATTTATGGTTATTTTAAGAAATGCTGAACTCATTAATCCTTCTGCTTTGCCAGGGACAAGATTCCTTTTTTTCTGACAGCTTGAAACGTATATAAACTCTGAGTGCCAGGGACTATCTGGAGGTGGAGTAACCCGTGGTGCTGCTCCCCATTGAGTCCACTTCCATCCAAGTATGTTCTGTAGCTCTCTGCCATTCGTCAGGTGAGGACAATGTTCTGCACCTTTCTGCTATTCCTCAGAAGAGGATATACCTTGGCCATTTTGAGCGGCACCTTAAAAATCATCTGAGTTGTTACAAGAGTGATGACATCAGCAATTCTTCTCCTTAAGTGAGCAAATTGCAAGTCCCCAGTGTATGATTCCTGTTTTAGAAGTGCTAAAGTGTAATCAAGGTTAGAGACAAAACACAGCTCCTGGATACTGCAGCTCCACCCTGCTTCTTTCTCTTTCCACAGTTGTCTACCTTACAACACCACCTTTGACATCTGACCCGCCCCATTCTGAGCACGCACTACTGAAATGATATTGGTCCCTAGCCACACAGATAAATTTACAAGTGTAGATTTGTCAGCTGTAAATGTATTCTTAATTTTTTTTGTAACTTTTGCTACTTTTAGCTATTCAATGTATACGAGGGTAAACTTACTGTAAAATATAGACTTACATGTCACCAGCCCCTAAATTCAGGATTTGGAAGAGTACAAAGTTACTAATTGTACCTCCATCGGGGTGATTTTCTTTTGGTAAAGAATAAGGAAAAGGTTAAAAAAAATTATTAAACTTAAAAAAGAATTCAAATATATATATTTTAATTTCAGTATTAAAATCAAGTAGTGTCAAATTTAGATATTAATGCAATAAAAAGCTAAAATATTTTCAATTTAATGTCGAATTAAATAGTTTATAATTTTTAATAAATTGAATTAAATTAAAATGATATGTCTTAAGATCTAAATACAAGATTCCTACCTAAAGTACAAAAACTATATTTATTTAGTAAGTATATTAAGTTATCTACACAATTAATTTAAATACATTCAATTATTTTCCCCAAAATGTTTTACATTAACTTTTAAAAAGGTTCTTAACATATTTTACAATCAAGTAGTACTTAAGGTTTATCTCTATATCATTTTTAACATGAAATTAAATGTATTTATATTTTGTAAAAATTACAATAATTTCATTTAGTATTAGTTTCTTTGGGCTTTTAGTTAACCCCTAGCGTGCGTCGGACGGGTCCCAGACGTCCGATGTCACGATAGCCATGTGTGGAGGATGGCCGGGGCCGTCCAAACCCTGCCCACTCATTAATTTGCCCGCACCACGGGAGAATGTGCGCAGCACAAAAGGGGTTAAAGTCAAGGACTCCATTATTTTCAATGGGATGGTGTTGCAGTACCAGTGGGTGGCCCTGTGAAGTGCCGGACTTTCTCCAGCTCTGAGCTAGAGGACATTTCTACTGCTTTGGTCCTTTTGCCTTTAGTAACTATCGAAGTGCACTTTGTGAATAGCAATGGGTTTACTCCTTTGTGGGTGCATGCCTGGACCCCTCTAAAAAACATAAGCGTCTCTTTGTTCCTCCTTTGAGTGCTCTCATTTATTTGTAAGTATTCCCTATTTTCCAGCCATTCCACTGTCCCTCCCACATTTACTGCTAAAACTTATACCTAATATGTCAAGATGGAGATCTCCGTGCATAAAAGATAGGTGAGGTGTAGATATGGTCCTACACATGAAAGTTACTGAAGAACATTTTGTAGTATGTTTGTAGAACTATTGTAATACTACTAAACATACTATAAAATGCTGCTTCTGAATAGGCGCCATTTTCTTTTGGTTTTGTTGACCAAGTAGTGGTTGACTGCATAGCAGAGTGCACTGGACATCCTCAATGACAGTGGTCTCAACTACCACATGGTAGGGGTGTGGAATGAGAACCAACAGCCATGAGAGGATGCTGAATATCCTAAAGAGGGCCTGTGAAGTCTCTGACTGTCACAAATTCATGCCATATGATACTTAAAATATTGTACATCCTTCAACCCCTGGGAGTATAGCACTCCCAGTCATGTTTTGCTTTTGAAGACTCTTCAAAAGTCATTCATTCGCTGGCTCTCAGCCCCCATCCATACTGATTATGTTGCACCTGGTATAAATTTTGATGCGACTAAGGGGCATATTCTCCAGGACATATCGCCGAGTTAGCAGCACTTTATCGCAGCCAAAGTCACGATAAACATATCAAAAAGCTGAGAAAACACCACATCACAACATTCTCAACGACCAGCCAGATCTGCGATAAGATCACAAAACAGGCGATAAGGTGCATTAGCAGCAAGAATTTAACACCTCATCTTACCTGGTGTAAAGTCGGACGTCAACCTGCAACATAAAACGGTGCCCAGCCCAGAGCCACACCTGAAGAACAACAGATGCCATGGAGCCAACGATCATGCAGCTCGGACACCCAAGAGGGCCACAACACCCACTGCCAACCACCCAGGACCCCCCCCCCTTCTGCCCCGGAGCACTACCCTGGGCACCATCCCCCCACCCCACATCGCCCTGGACCAAGATATTGCACATCAACTTCACAAAATCATGAACAAAATCATTCTCCAGATGTCGCACAATTACTGCAATTAACATTCATGTGTGGTCAGAAAAAGAAGAATCATTAATCCACCATTGAAAGTCCAAACAAAATATCACAATCAAATTTGACTCTGAACGACTATTTGGAAGAGTCATGGCAGGTCATCCCTGGACAATCTGTAAGTCACACCTGCAAGACAAATCCAAGATAAGAAGGTGTGTCAGGCACTCATCAAAGGACAGAGAAAGAGAGAGAGAGAGAGAGAGAGAGAGAGAGGGAGAGAGAGTGGCGGGAGAGAGAGAGGGGGGAGATAGAGGGTGAGAGAGAAAGAGAGAGATTGTACAACAAGCGCAAGGCCAATCGTGCTCTTGGCTCATACATGCCAACTGTTGCGTGTGTATCACCATTGGTGCACCCAAAAGTCTAAGGCCTGGCATCAATTTCAGAGCGAAGGCCACATCACATTTCAGAAATGCAAGCAGTAGTCAGACTAACATTAGGTATGAAAGCTCTTTTATCTTACTCAATACACAACCTCCGACCTTGGTCTTAAATGCGGCTGGCACCCCCTGAGTGAGGTACCATACCAAATTTTGATGACACACCACAAACTGTGCTAATGAAAGACCAACGTGTCCACACCCCACACACAGTTGCCCCTGCTTGAGGTACACCTGCATGGGATGCCCTTGTCACATAAGTGAAAAACAACCCATACGTCCAAACGTTGCACACACATACGACTCATTGCTCCGAGTTGTGGCATATCATCCACATAACTGCCGCCGGTCTGAGGAGTGCTGATGCCGGTGCTAAGAACCCAACAAACGCAATGGCAGGCGATTCCGGGCACATACACAACCCCTGTCACGTGGAACTGTACCGTGCATGAATGCTGCATCTGTTGGGATCATTGCCACTGGCAGTATTGCGCATCAGTTACCGTCTGAGTTTCCGTTTTGCTTACGTCACCTGCGTCCAGCCCTGGTTCCACTGTCAATCATGCACATTCGAGTGGCCCATGGGGGTCTGCCTATCCAACACCACAGTAGCTGAACTGGATTATGACTTGTGTGCGTCCCCTATTGGCCCACGAACAGGAGTGTAACCGGGATACCGTGCATGGGATGCCTTGATAAGTGGCTGATGTGCTGCCAGTAGTGGATGGGAGATTGCACAAGTCATCGTGTGCAATGACCATATCGAGACGCTCCCCTATTGCGTTGTATTCCGGATTGGTGAAACGGCGTGGACGAAGCACATATGACTGAACCAGTAAATGGATTGGCTCTCCCTCATGTTTGTTAAACTCTACAACGACGTACTCCTGGATTCATAGACGAGTAACTACTTTCCTGTAGCCACAACTGATTGCCACCCAGAGCACAGGTCCCAACACCTTGTTGCATCTTGGAGGAATGGTCACTGTTAGAACTGGGGCTCTCTAGTTGGCAGAGGTAGGTACCACTGTCCAAATAGGGACCCTTGCTTCTAGTCAGGGTAAGGGGAACCACCCTTTAGATAACCCCTGCTAACCCCCTGGTAGCTTTGCACAAGCAGACAGGCTTATCAAAGGCAATGTGTAAAGTATTTGTACCAACACTCACAGTAACACAGTGAAAACACCATAAACTGACTCCACAACAGTTTAGAAAAATAAAGGTATTTAATCTAAACTACACAAGACCAAAACGACAAAAATCCAACATACACAGTTCAAGATATGGTTTCAAAAGAATTCTTAAGGGTTGCGTCAAAATAATCGACAGTTGCGTTAGAATAGTTCACAGTTGCGTCACGTTTAACCAACAGTACCTTTAGATGCGACAAAGTTCCAAAACAGAAGCTGGTGCAGTGGAAAACAAGCGATGCGTCACTCCTGAGACCCTGGGGAGGCAATGTGACAGCCCCGCTGGACGCAGCGGGCATGTTGCAATGAATCCAGTCTGTATAGGGAGGGAGGCGATACTTTGTATGGATTCCGGTGCGAAGGGAGCGTCTCGCGAAGGCACGATGCGACGATCTTTGGGACGGCAACGATCTCAGGTGAGGCGGCGATGCGTGGCGCAGCATCGATTTTCTCCTCTCGCCGCCCCTCCATGCAATGGTTCTGCGACGATACTCGCAGCGACATGATGCGGTCCGCAAGCAAGCAGTGCGACAATCTCACTGATTGACTGAAAATTTACAGATAGTCTTAGTTTCTTGTTCTCCAGCTTTCCCAAACAGCAGGCCACAACTTCCAGATGCCCCTCAGTCAGATTCAGCACTCAGGAGGGCAGAACTCTCTCAGCAGAGTTGAGGGAAAGCTGGGGGTGAAGTCCTTAAGTTCCTGGGACTTCTTAACAGGAGGCCAGCTCACAACAGGCCCTTGGAGATCTCTTCAAGCAAGGGGACAAAGCAACAACAAAGTCCTTCCCCTCTCCTTGGCAGCAAAGCAACCGCAGGTAGGTCCAGCAAAGCAACAGAAAGACAGTCTTCCTTCTTTAGTCTACCAGCTTTCTCCTTGGCAGAAGTTCCTTCTTGATTCCAAGATGATCTAATTTTCTGTAGTCAGGGGTCCTGTACTTATACCCCTAAAAGTCTTTGTTCCATTTGTGCAGGAGGGCTCTGCCCGGTCTGAACCAGTTGTGGGTGTTCCTTGAGCACTTTGTTTTCCTGGTGTCTCCTTTCATTTCAAAGTGAGGGGCAGGGTCGTCAGCCGCCCAGCAGGAGGGGGAGCCAGCATTGAGGAAGGCAGGCACAGCCCTATTCAGGCCCAGGTGCTATCCCCTCCCACCACTCTAGATGCAGATGGAGCTATTCAGTCCAGGGATGGCCCACTCAGCCTCTGGGAGCCATCCAGCCCCTGTCACTCACAATCCAGACAGTCAATTCACAAACAGGCCAAGGCACACAGAAAGGTCAGACAAGAGAACGCCACTTTCTAAAAGTGCTGTTCTCAAACCCAGGATTTAAAAACAACCTTTCCTAAAATATGTGTTATTAAATTCTGAGTTCAGGGATACCAGACTTTTATGTCCTATCTTGCTCCTATGGGAAGATATGCTGGGAGCCACTGTAGCCAGTATTCCCTATGATAGCCTATGGGCAAGATAGCCTTATAATAGTGAAAAACGAAAATGGCTGTAATTTACTACCAGAGCATGTCACCTGCACTAGTACATGCTCTACCGTTCACATACACTGCACCCTGCCCAAGGGGGTACCTTGGGCCTTCCATAGGGGTGACCAATGTGTACAGAAAGGGAAGGGTTAGGGCTGGTCAGTGGGGACACTGACCAGGAGGACATGGCAGTTCACACACTGCACACAGGCACTGCGGTGGCAGGCCCGAGACACCATTTTAGGGCTACTCATGTGGGTGGCACAATCAGTGCTGCAGGCCCACTAGTAGCATTTGGATCACCAGCCCTGGCACACCCAGTGCACTTTACTAGGGACTTCTTGGTGATTCAAATATGCCAATCATGGATAACCAATTACAGGAACAATGTATACAGGGAGCACTTGCACTTTGGCACTGATCAGCAGTGGCAAAGTACCCATAGCATGTATGTCAGCAAAAACTAAACCCAGCACAGCGTCAAAAATACAGGAGGCAGAGGCAAAAAGATAGGGGGAAACCACACCAAGGATGCCAGGTCTAACAGTCACATATCCACTATAACAGTGGACGTGTCTGCATTCGCCCGGACTCAGAATGCATGTGCGTTCACCTACACGTGTTGGTACACACCTGTGCAAGGTGATGCAGTCCCATGGGCAGATCTGCACAGCGTCATTTGGCAAAGTTCACAAATCTGACATACTGCTGGAGGGAGAGAACACACCTGGCAATGTAGTACGACATGTGACCTTGTTGAACCCTTTCACTTGCTCAATGTCAGCAGAGCACACAGTTGACGCAGTCCGGTGGTACAACACTATGTAGATCCCATGGGCTGTGAGTCGTGTCTCTTGACATCGGGCAATGAACAGACGCCAAACATCACATGACTCATCCAGCAAGGCATGGTGTGTTGAGCGCATTGCCATCCGTAATGATTTATGTTCATTTTTGCCTCCCCATATCTTGCTCCTCGACATGTGTCTATGCTGCCTGTAAGTGCCTTAAGCATTTGTCTGCATGTTTTGGCCCTTATCTAGCCCTTACTGACACACACATGCTAATAAAGTCTATGCAACTTCCCCAGTGTTCAACTGTGGTGAGTGTTGATCAAAAGGACAAATCGTGTGCCTCAAAGAGCACCGTTGGTACACAGGGAGGGACTAACTGATGCATGTACATTGGGGTGAGTCTCTATTGACAGCACTTCTTCTGTGAGCCAGACATTGTGATTGGGATATTTGCTGGTAGACCTGAGCTCTTACGTATCTTCAGCAATGTGAGTATGGTGTCCAACTTCTGATTTGATGGATCAATGTGATCCATCAAAACAGACTGTGTCCACACAGATGTGTGTGAGTAGGTATGCGAAGAGAAGTTCTGTTGCCACATGTGATGAGGGACACTACTTTAAGCCTGCTACCGATTTTGCAATTTCTACACACAGCCCTATTCAATACATGAACATGGGGCTATGTTGGGGGGTTGCAAGATTGTTGTTCATGAGCAATGAGGCCACAGCTAGTTCACATCTTCACAGTCATCTAATTGGCCATGTGGGTCAGGGTCAAACATGTGCATTGATGTAATTTACCAGGGTGTACCTTTTAGTGCAATCAATAGCCCTACATTCATCCATTCTTTTATACTTTAGTGAACATAGACATGACACATCTGTGTGATTTGAATGTTTTATTATTTCCATTCTGTGGAGTTTCAGAGCTGGAGCAGTACATGGTCATGCCAAGCACACATTACATAGCTGCCCAGTGGTGGGCCAAACAGAGTCCTTGGGGAAATGAAAAGTTAATCAGAAGAGGAAGAGTTCAGTCCGCAGCCGGATTGGTGTGTCATTGGTAACCAGAGTAGATATGGCAGTCCATGTCGGGGTCCAGGTGAATGTCGCAGAGTGTTTCGAGGGACAGTAGGAAGTGTTGTTCCAGGGCATGACGCATAGGGCTGAACCAGGCAGAGACAAGCCATATGGCGGGGATGGATGCTATTAACTCCTTCCTCACACAGCCATTACAATCCACATCCTAGTCCTCTAATATGTCATCTGTGTCGGTGTGTCAGGTATGTGTGGTGGTGTTATGGCTGCATCACTGTGTGCCACTGACGCATCCGGGGGCGAAGGTGGTAGGTCTACATCACTGTGTGCCAATGACACACCAGGGGGCGGAGATGTGTGTGTCAAAGTTCCAGCAGCAGTCATCTGGGACAGGCTCTGTGGCAGCAATGACAAGATGAGGATCTTCTGGGCATGGAAGATCCCAGCTACTTCTCACTGGTGTTCAGCTGTGGCAGCCATACTTCCAGCCTGCATCGGCTCCATGGTTTCTATTGTCCTCCACATCTCTGCCAACTCTGTGCTGTCATCGCTGGAGCCTGTCTGACTAGACAGTACTTGTATCCGAGTAATGGCCCCAGCAATGTCAGCCAAGGATTGTTGGAGAGCATGGAGTGGACAGTGGGTGTTATTTAGGGACTGTAAGTGGTCCCTGATGGGACTCGGACACCCACATATGGCATCTAGTTTGGTTGCCATGAGGTGGAACCCCACCCGCAGCTGATCAGCCACCTTCTCCTGGTACCCTAACACACAGTGTTGGAATGCCATGTGTTGGTCGTGGGGTCCCTGGAGACAGCCATGGTGGTGTCTCCTTCCTGTTGTGTGGTCTATGCAGGGGGTGGGGTCACCTTGATGCAGCTTGGCTGCCCGGCTCCAGGAGGTGAGTTGCGGAGGCTGTCTACGATCCGTTGGAGGGTGTCGGAGCAGATGACCAGGGGTCCTCTTCACCATCACTGAAGGTATGCAGGAGGTGATGATTGTCCCTCTGCAATGTAAAGGGGAGAGCAGGTTAACAATGTGTCCCATGTATGTTGATGCATTGTTCATGTTTCCAGACAGACAGCATGACAATGTACATTGTGACTGTTTTGGAGCAGCTGGCTATTTGATGGAAGGCTGTGGAAATTTCGACTACATAACGGATATGCGGTTGTACTCGTGCATTATCATCTCACAGTTTCATGCAATGCCAGTTGTGATTGTCCTGTTTCTATGCACAAGCTGCACCAGTTGTATCCTCTGTCCTGTGGTGTAAGTGTTGCACTTTGTACCACATGGTGGTCAATGTTGATGTGCTGTGATTGTTATGTTATGTTATGTTATGTTATTATAAGCTTGTAGAGCGCTATATCACCCAGGGGTATCTAAGCGCTGTCAGCGGATACACAACATCAGTGGGTACAGAAGCCAGATCACAGAGGTCCCCACGCCTCCTCAAAAAGCACCGTCTTCAGCTTTTTCCTGAACAGCAATAGGTTTGTTTCCTTCCTAAGTTCCGCAGGAAGATGGTTCCATGCCAGGGGGACAGTGCTCTGCCGCCCTTGGATGTAAGGTTGTACCGAGGACAAAGTAGGTTACATGCCTCAGCCGACCGGAGGGACCTAATAGGTAGGTACCTGGAGAGCCGATCTTTGATGTATTTAGGGGCTGAGCCGTAGATAGCTTTGTGTGCAATGCAGAGACTTTTAAATTTAGTTCTTTGGGCAATGGGCAGCCAATGTAAGCTGCGGAGTAGGGGCATAGCACGAGTATGCCTAGGTTTAATAAAGATAAGCCTGGCCGCATCATTCATTACGACCTGTATTCGGGCCAGAAGGTTGTTTGGGAGGCCATAGTAAAGGGAATTACCATAGTCCAGCCATGCCAGAATTAAGGCGGAGACTGCCAGCCTCATTGTGGAGAAAGATAGAAATGAGGAGAGTTTCCGCAGCTGGCGAATCAGACTCACACAAATGCCCACCACAGATGATACCTGCTGAGTTATAGATAGTCGGGCATCAATTTTGATGCCAAGACTTTTAACTGCTGGCGCTGGTGCTGGAAGTGGCCCTAATTCAGCGGGCCAAAACTGGTCACACCAAGGATTGGCAGCTGTAGTGATTGCCAGGACTTCAGTTTTGTCTGGATTTATTTTTAGGGAGTTATTCGAAATCCAGCTGATTGTGAATTTGAGTATGTTCTGCATTCTCAAATGAGCCTGAGCAGTGTCGTCAATCTGAATCAGAATCTGTGTGTCGTCTGCATAGTTGTAGACTCTACAGTCCATCCTGTTCAGTGACGCAATCAGTGGCTGAAGGTATATGTTAAAAAGTAGTGGTGACAGAGCCGAACCTTGGGGCACGCCTCTGGTCAGTTTTGCTGACTTGGACACAAGGTCGGCAAGCTGCACTCGTTGCGACCTGTCTTCGAGGAAGGATGTCAACCAGGCAAAGGCTGATTGCTTTGTGTGTGTGCTGCATTGTGGGAGAGTCGCCCCTGCAGCTCAAATTTAGCAGCCTCTTATCCCTTTGAGGCAGTGTGCCTTTGACTAGTGTGCTTTTCGGGTGCTGAGGTCGACTTGGGTCATTTGTGCTCTTGGACGGTTTTTGTACTGCATTTTTTGTCTGCAGATGTGTTGTTGACATCAGGGGTTGTATGTGCACGTGGATGTGTCAGAGTGTGACCTGCTACTTTGAGGATGTGATCCACACTGGCCCACCTCAGTGTTGTGTCATGCACCATGTCATGCATTTTGGCTGCAGCCATGCTATCGGTCATGCAGTGTCACTTGCATTGTCAGTGTGGCTCACAGAGCCGCAGCTTTGATGTATTCAGCACATGTACATGGGTAAGTTTTGGGATTGTGATAGGGAGGGGGCCCCTTTGTGCACATTGTGAACGGGGGTCTACTTGGTGTTTCTATGTGTGCTGCAGCGTGCCAAGGGTATCAGGGACATGTTCCGCAATCATTGTGGGTGTGCAGTGTGCTACACCTGATTGCCCATGTGTGCCATTGTGCCCATCTGCCTCCGTCCCCCCAGTCAGTGGTCGTTACTCACCCTGTTGCTGTTGGGGCAGGTCATATCGATCTGTGTCTGGGCTCCCGACTCCTTGCACCGTCTCCACACTGATGACTGTGGCCACCATTTCCTTCAGTTCATCCAGATATTCCTGTGGCGCAGGACTCCCACCTCCAGTCGCCTTTGCTGCCTTCCTGTTGGCAGCGAGTTTCTGTTTGGTTTGGCTTTGCACATCATGCCAGCGCCTCTTGACCTCCTCCATTGACCTCTTTAACACTCCGACTGCATTCACATTGTTAATGATGGACTGCCATATTTCTGTTTGTGTTGCCAATGACGCAGTGGAGGTGACGAACAGCTGTTGGTAGTGTTCTATCAGCTCCGTAATGATGATCCTGTCTTCCTGCGGACTGAACCCCGTCTTCCTCTTCCTCTCTCCTTACCCTTCCCCGGACACGGGGTTCCTGGCTGGTCCTCCATGGGGCTTGTGGGGTTCGGGTTGCCCTCTGCACTTGGTCCAGGTGCATCCATGGTGCCACGCAGTTTAGTTTGGTTTTGGTGTGTTTTTTTTGTTGCTTTTATAGTGCATTTTCCCTCATGATGCATGGGAATCGCAGGCCTGTCGCTGGTTGTCGCTGATTTTTGTATTGCGATTTGGGGCATCGCAACTTTTTCCGTGTTTCGCATTTTTTCAGCGTTGCGTTGATTTTTACGCGGTCATTTGGCGCATTATCCTGCTACTATCGCATGATGCCACCTGGTTAGGAATATGACTTTAACACTGTGTTATTTTTTCACGATAGACTGCGAGATATGAAATGTTTCGATAGGCGATTTTGGTGATGATTATCACACGTTCTTGAGAATATCCTCCTGAGAGTCAAAAAACAAAAATTAGTTACAATAAAATAAAAAATATGTGGAAATGTTTGATACATGCATATAATTTAATAAATACTCAATTATAATAATACTGTCGCACCGATTATACTCTCTCCCAAATTCAGAAAATAACTTTGCAAATCATTTGCACCAAGGCGAAATGGAGATATCTTTGAGACAACAGTGGAAACATTGCGGCTGTACTTTTTCGTACTTTCCAAACAAAGATATACCTGTCACAGTGATAAAACAGGATATTGTTAGCTGAACGCTTTAAAAATGGAAAAACGCTATCAAATAACCAGAACGATACATCTCATTTCATCTGTAATAACAATGACATCAACAACTGATTGGTGGTGATGGGAGGAAAAACGAGGAAAAATAGCATGTTCGCAAGCGCCAGTTTTAAGCTTGCTACTTTATGGGCTATTAGTGGCTCTTATGCCATTAGACTGTTCTAAAATCCACAAACAGCATTTCTTTGTCATCTCAACCTTGTTCCTAAGCCACCTTCGAAGGAAGAGCCGTCGCACATCCTTTTAAGTCAGCAATTGCTGGATAATACATGAAGCTTTTTTGTATGTGCACTCAAGCCTTGATTGAGGACTTACAAATATTAGATGGAACAGAAAGTCAGCTCGATTAAAACTCATCTTAAGTAAGTGTTAGTTGAAGGTGACAAATTTAAATTGCCTGTGGAAATCTGTACCAATGTTCATGTCTAAATCAGTGCAGTTGAGGTACAGCTGAAAGGTCCTAGTTGAGTTATATACATTTTAAGGAGGAGAAATGCTCCATTTGCAGTGTGTGATTTTACACCCCTTTTCCCCAACAATGTCCTATTATACCCTTATAGTCCGCTGCCGATGGCTATACCGGTTATTAAAGGCCTTGAACTCAAGTTATAAGCATGAGCTATAGCAGGGGTCTATAACATAGGTACTAGCAAACATTTTCCCGGGTGCCGAAAAGTTTGGTCTATGGTGTGACCGTGGGCCGCACTAATGCAAGCAGGGTGGTGGAAGGGGGGAGGGGCATAACGTGGGTATAGGAGAAGCAAAGCATGTACATCTTAGTGGATGAACTGAATTGCACAATGTGCAACTGGACAATCTTGGGTGCAATACAACCTAGTTACTTCCTTTCTTTAACTGAAATGAACCTTTAAATAAAAGCTTGTTGCTTATTTAATTTTTTTAATGCTAGTGCTGAGTCCAGTAAACAGCATCCCAGTGCTACTGTTGCCCAGGGGGCAGGATGTAAAGGTCAGGAGGGCTGCATGCAGACCCCAGGCCGTACTTTGAGTATCAGTAGTCTATAACAAGGCCATAGTTCTCGGCAGTGGGCTGCAACGCTACAGTAAGGTACGACAAGCAAAAATGGCTCAAGAAGCAGAAAAGCAAGGGTAAGGAGGAGAGCTTCAGTTTTGAGAAACATGCCTGGCTTTCTCTGTTCACCAGTGGAGTATATTTAGTTCTAAAGTAATGGTGAACTCTTTGGTCCACAAACTAGGTGAGCTCTACCATCTTGAAATCATTACCATTATGGGTATTGTTAACCTGAGGTATCTTCCTGTGCCATTTCCATTACAGAAGCACAACTATACCTTTTCAAATACCTGTGCCCTTTACTTTGTGCAAACAGTGTTCTGCATGGAGATATCCTAACCGAGTTCAGCAGCCATAGTACAGCCTCTTCTGTTGAAATAAAAATCCTTTGAGGCAAGAAAAAAGCAATGGATAGAATGCTTGAATTAATGCCTAACCTACTGGAAAATTAATTAGGCTGCATTCCTGCTTAGTGTTATTCACCTACAATGCCACTCCAGACAGAGACTGGTCATATGTATATCCCATCACCTCTCTGCACAGGAAGTGATATCACTAGATTTCCCACCATTCATCTGCACAGGAAGTGATATCACTGATTTCTCGACATAACTGTCTTACAAACGAGAAGCCAAGCAATAGGACACATTTGCAATCATCTATCTGCACAGGAAGTGATATCACTGGATTTCTCATCTTCTATCTGCACATGAATTGATGTCACTGGATGTCCCCTTAGTCATCTGCCAAAACTGTTTTCGCTTGAAGGCAGCTGCAGTATGGACGTGCAGTACACTTACCAAATATGTGCCAAAAGCAAGCCCATATGCCCCCCTCCGTGCCCCCCTGTGCCCACTGCCAGTACTTCCAGTCCTCCTCCCAACTATGTCTCCTAGTTACTACTCTATTAGGATCTTTGTATCGTCAACCTCAGTGACATCTCCCAGTGCTGCTGCTCCTGCACCTCACCACCCAACACTGAAGGTGCAGTCTTCCATACCCACCTCACTCCCCCATCCACCTCACACACACAACACACTTAACATGCATGACCAGTCACACTGAACCCCACTACACCACACCCGTCCCTGTCCTGCATTTTCCCCAACACTCACTTCCCCCCACACCACACCACTGAAACTTTGACTACACACTAGGCCTGCTCTTGCTGACCAAACCCTGCTGACTACCTCATCTGCCCCCATCTTCACCACGGCAATCACCTGCAGAAACAAGAGCCCAAGACAGGACAGGACAAACAGACCAGAAGATGGAGTCGCTATCATCCTCAAAGAATCTATTCAATCCTTCACCACCTTTGAGAAGAAGCCTCTGTAACTCCACCTACCCTCAAAAGTGCTGAAGAATAGTGCTAGGTGTGCACTTCCTGCAAATTATGTGTAATCACTACTACGCACAAGGCAATAGCATGACTTCAAAGATATACACCACCACATTGGTTCCTTAAGCGGCCAACCACTTAACTGACCTGGTGAACCATCAAATGTAGCCTGTCAAGTCCAAGTTATCATTGTGCATACATGTTACCCAGACCATGATACGAGATAACTTTAGACAATGAGAACTGTATGTACAGTGGAATTGCAAGAAATGTACTGTGAGTTTGAAACTGCAATGCACATATATTTTGATTATTTACCTGCTCTGGCAGATGTGCATGTTTCTTCTCTGTCCAGCGATTGACTCCTAATAATCAGGTTTAGTTCATCGAGGTCTATAAGAGGCATTTTCCTTGTCCAAAAAAGATCATAATATTATCTACATGGAAGTGGAAGGACGAGTGATGAGGAAGAAAGTGAGAGTGGCAAACTGTCAGGGTGACAGCTACATGCTGAGGGCAGATGTATAACATATTCTGTCTTTAGGAAACTGTGCTGATTCACAGGGCCAGTGACAGCTCCTCTGCTATGGCGGAGGATCGTTGCCCCATTGCTTTCAAGGAGTGCGAGAAGCTGCTTTGAAGGCGGGCGGGGTGGATTGCGCTGCTCTGCTCTCAGATAAATATTTTCTCTTTTTCTAAACCTGTGTGGAGTCTTTTTGTGGTGTTGGCATTGTGTTTCTGTATGTGTGTTACACAAGTACTTTACGCATGGATACGCCAGACTGCTCTGTGCCAAGCTACCAGAGGGTGAGCACAGGTTATCTTATTGTGTATGTAGTTTATTCTGACTAGAGTGGTGATTCCTGCCTGGTGTGGGTGCATACCTCAGCCAACCATGAATTCCATTTCTAACAGAGGGCTACAAAGTATTTTATCTTTGTTGTTGCAGAATTCTTCAACAGGCTCAGAAACATCGAAAAATAAAGGTGAAGTGACTTTTGCACAACAGTAATATAATTTTTCGTTTTAAATGCTATTAATTTCTTGTTTGTTTCAAGTGAATAGTCTATTTAGGACTTAGAGGATAAAACCGCCCATGTGGTATCCTGATATCAGGGACCAGATCTATGGTGCAATCATAGGATCAATGCAAGGGTAAAGTATTGGCCCTTGTGTTGAAAATGCATCCAGATACTCTTGATAAGCAGCATAAATGTGCATTGTTTCCTCCTAAGGATGTGACGTATGGCACCACAAGTTATATTAGCATGGGGCAAGCAGTTATTTATGCTGTAAGGATGTATGAATTGAAGGGTTACTTGTTGCTTATTAATTTGCAGCTAATGTCTATGGAGCCATGAAGTTCCTGATCCAGTAATAAAAACAGGGGCATTAATCAAACATCAAATATTCTACATGTCCATGTAATGTCGCCAAGAGTAAATTTTCAGTTTCCAGAAGTCAATTCTTTATCATTATCTCTAATAATTTGCTTTTGTTCTTTTCTCTTTTTTGGACTCTATACTTTTTCTTGGAGGGTCTGAACAGCAAAACATTCTGAGGATCCCTAATCAACAAGAGCCAACTGTTAGGGATTAGCAGGAGCAGAGCATTTCTGCTGATCAGCAGCTGCCCTCAGAGTTACACTGGGCATTTTCAGAGACATCTCTCTGGGTGAGTTATTCATTATCAGGAGCATAGCTCTTAGGGCCTGGACATTTTTCAGGGTGTATTGGTATTTACAGGAAACAGAGCTTTGCGTGATTGTAGGAATTATTTTGAAGTGACCACTAAGTGAGTCAAGAAATTTTCTTTGAGTGAGCTTGGGTATCCTCAATGACAAAGGTCTGACTAAGCCTGAGAGTTATCAGAATCAGAGCTCTTAGAGTCCGGGTTTTTATGAATAAAAGCTTTTAGTGGATATTTGTGTTACCAGAAGCAGAATTCTGAGTGAATCAAGGTATTCTCTTGGAAAACGCTCTGCGTTTTGCCAATATCTGGAGGACAGCTCTGCACGAGTCTTATATTATTTTCAGTCTTGTTGCAAAGTCCAAATATTGGCAATGTATTGTAAATCCGGTATGCATTGCTTGAATTAAGCCTATTGTAATGTGAATCAGTAACTTCATTGTTTGACAAGTAAATGAATTACTTGTCAAACTTCAAGAGTTTTGTCACAATGTATGTCTAGTGGGTATCTGTATTTTACTTCAAAGGCGTATCAGACTTTAGCAGGACTTTACTGTCTTTCAAGCACATCTCCATATGTGGATAGCACTGACGGGGTGGCGCTGTGCTGATGACGGAGCGGTTCCTCATGGCCCGCCCGACGCTCCTGCGCGGCGCGAATTCCGCGCCTGCGCTGAGCGTTCTATTGAGCGAACGGGGCCATGACGAAACCGCACCATCATAAGCACAGTGCCGTCACCAGCATGGGCCCGCCGCATTTCCGCCCCGCCCCCTTAGCACTGCGGCGGAATAGCGGCCGCAGTGAAGGGGTTAAGTTAGGCTGAAACATTGACATTGGTACAAATTCACAGATCTGGAAACATGCACCTTTCATTTCATAAAATGTGTGTCGTCACCATGCAGACTGATGGCAGACGGGAGCCAGATAAATGAGGAGTAGCCACTCTAACAAAGATAAACATGTCAAAACGGAAAACATAGAATCTCAACCCTGCATTCCCACCCACCAGTGAAGATTTACTTCAGGAAGTGGGTCCAGATACTATACCACAGTCAGATACATAGGGGCATATTATCAAGACAGGCGATAAAATTATCGCAGTTTTAGCGGCAGACAACTGCCACTAAAACGGCGATAATGAGCTTGATAATATGCTCTAAGGAATTCCAATTGAAACCCATGTTAAATGTGAAGGACATCTAACATGGGCTTCAATTGGAATTCCATAGAGCATATTATCAAGCCCATTATCGCCGTTTTAGCCGCAGTTTTTTGCTGCTAAAACTGCGATAATTTTATCACCTGTCTTGATAATATGCCCCATAGACTTTTCTACTTCACTAGGGAGGGCGATGATTTTCTTTTGAATGTTAATGTAATGTTTCCAACTTCACAAACTCTAACATTGACATCGAGTGAAAAGATGAAGATCTAAACGGTACTGGCCGAAATCCATTCAAGGTTTTCCGAAGAGTTTGAATATGGTACATGGGTTTTAGCTTGTCAATATCTGCATCCATGACAGCAGCAAGTGCACTGGGGAGGCTATTTGAATGAATGAATGAATGAAATTATATTTGTATAGCGCATTCTACCTTAAGGCCTCGTAGCGCTTGTGGATTGCTTGAGGATGGCAGAATGATTAGGGGCCATTGCGGAAAAGGTGGCTCTTGAGGAGCTTGCGAAAAGCCAGTATGTTAGGTTCACTGCGCAGAGGGGGGGCAGGGAATTCCATAGATTTGAGACGTTCAGGGAAAAGGAGCGGCCACCTCACTTGGCCCGGCGGACTTTCCTGGTGGTAGCCAGAAAGGCTGATCCGGACCGGAAGTTTCTTAAGGGTTGATAGGGCCTGATAAGGGACCGTGAGTTGGCTGGACCGGTTTTATGAGCCAGACACAAAGATTTAAACTGGATTCTGGCCCGGATGGGGAGCCAGTGCAGCACCCTTAAGGCAGGTTTAGCCTATCGTCTCCGGGGAATTTGGAGCAGAAGGCAAGCTGCGCTGTTCTGTGACACCTGAAGTTTTTGTAGGGTTGCCTGTGGGGCGCCCAGGTACAGTGAGTTCCCATAATCAAGGTGTGACAAAATTAGGGCCTGTACCATGATCCTTCTGGCCTTGAAGGGAAGCAGGGGCAGAACTTTCCTGAGGATCCTAAGCAGGCCAAAGCAGGCAGCTGCTAGCATAGTGGCCTGGTGGCCGAAGCCCAAAGAGCTGTCAAGCCACATGCCAAGGCTCTTAATCTGCTGTTTTAGAGTGGGCATTGGATTCAGACAGGTCAGCCATAGCTGTGATGATAGGGGGAATGGTAGTTTTCCCAAAAACATGAGCTCGGTCTTGTCGCTGTTTAGTTTTAGAGGGGAGAGTTTCATCCAGTCGGCTACAGCCTCTAGGCAGCTGCCGAGGGAGCACGATGAGCCCTCTGGGTGGTTCAAGGATACCACCAGCTGGGTGTCACCAGTGTATGTTATTATTTGTATGCCAAAGGATAGAACTACTTCTGTTAATGGTCCCATATAAGTATTGAAAAGTGTGGGGCTCAAGGAGGAGCCTTGGGGAACCCCACAACCGAGCGGCCAGCAGTCAGAGAAGGCATTACCTTCGAACACCTGAAAGACCCGGTCTTTAAGGAATGATTGTAGCCATGAGAGAGCTGAATGAGCCACTCCTAGATTTTTTAGCCGGCTCAGCAGGATCTTGTGGTCAACAGTGTCGAAGGTGGCACTGAGGTCCAACAAGATAATAGCTGCTGAGCCACCCTGGTACATAATTAATCATCATATTTAATACTGACGTGCAGGTTTCTTTGATGAAATAGTGAGTGCTGTACCCAACTTTGCAACTTCAATACAAGTGAATAAATACATTACCCACAGGATCAAAGTTCTGTGTATTTACGTTTGATATATATACAATGATGCAAGAATGTCTGATTCCCGTAATTATAAACGCAAAAAAAACTCCTGTCAAAAAGCCAGTTTGGGTGAGTTCACTGTTATTGAAAGGTTCAATAGAGAGATTCCAAAAGAGGTAAATGTTGAGATTACATGCTTATGTGAATTTTGCTCTTTGAGTAAAATGTTAACACAAACATAATTTGCATTTTACATGCAATCTGAATAAAAGCCTGTGCACTGGCCAGGGAAAACATCCTCCATTTCTCATGCCCTTGGTAATAAACGGGGGGATAGTGCATTTAGAAAATCAGGGGATTCTAGACACAGGGGTCAGCCATTGTGAAGCGTTCTGTCAACTGGTCTGTAACTCTTTCATTTGTAAGATTGAAATGCCAGACAATCTCAGAAAAAATAGATTTGTCCTCAAAAAACAAATTTTCATTTACCAGTAGTCCAGGAGAAATGGGCACCTCGCAATGTATAAAACATTTGAACCAAAAATTGCTGCAGCAGTAGGTGAAAAGATTATAGACATATTTAGGAGGCAAGCAGGTAAGCTGAGGGCCAACTCTTTTGGCTCAGTCAGTGCAGGGATGAGGGGCTTTATATTTGTGTAATGTAACTTCGGGGGATATTTTTCTACTGAAGCCAGGCCATGAGGATATGATATTTGCAGATGTTTGGAATTAATGTTATCCCTGAGGCAATGATGAAAAGGATTGAGAGTCAGATCTAAATAGGGCTCCCCATGTGAAGGGCATGCCAAGAACTCTTGTGAAAATAGTTTTTTTCCTTTTTTCACCAAACAGTGGTTGCTCTTGTTTTTGCAGTTTTCTTAAAGGGGTGCTAATCCCCATATCACTGCAGAAACTAATTAGGCCCTGTTCAAGACAAAGCCTATAAAAGTACATCTCTACCTGAGCTTACTTCTACAGTGTTTTTCTATTTGCAGGCATTTCCTAGAAGGATGCTTGTTTCCAGTCCAGGGAAGACATGGCTTGGCAGTTCGGGCTGGACTGTTCCCATGAGGCACAGGGTTAGACTGATTTGCATATGGCCATGTCTGAACTGGGGCGGCGGAGTGAGCTAAAGAATGATGATGGATTAAACCCAGATCAGATCACTGGGGGTGAGTGCTTGCAATGTTCAACACTCCATCCATCATCCCCGTTGGTTTTGCTTTGTTCGCCCTAAGTTGGCAGGGTATACCCAGAAGTGCGTCCCTTGCTCACTTTGCTACTGGATACAAGATAGCCTGGCCGACGAGGGCGGTTACCCCAAAACCGGTCCCAGGATGCTTGTTTCCGTTCTAGGGAAGACATGGCCTGGCAGTTTGGTCTGGACTGTTTCCATGAGGCACAGGGTCAGACTGATTTGCATATAGCCATGTGTGAACTGGGGTGGTGGAGTGAGCTAAAGAATGATGATGGATTAAACACAGATCAGTTGACTGGGGGTGAGTGCTTGCAATGTTCAACACTCAGTCCATCATCCCCTTAGGTTTTGATTTCCTAGAAGTGCGCATGTAAAGCTGCCATTGTGCAGGTTTGGAGGCATGCTTTTGGAAACGTCATGTGACACTTCCTTTTGGATCCTATTTTCCATGTACAGAATTCCACAAGCGTAGAATCTGACACACGAGGACCTTAATCACTGTTTCCTTTCCACGTGAACAAAGACCTCTGCATCAACACCAACCAGGAGTAGAGGAAGGTGGATCGATTCCCTTTTCAACCTGGAAGTTCAGTTACTAGAGCAGTTAGCTGAAGTAACTTGACAATCATTTCCAGGTTGGGAAAGGGCTGGATAAATGTTTAGGAATCCACAGAGCCATGTATGTGGGTGCTCCCAAACTTCCAAGGTAAACCACACAATGGAACACCGTCCTTCCACCACTTGAGTGGAATATACAACTGTGGTTGTCTCTACGCTTGTGGTGATGAATCTACAGTTCCATGTTCATGTTGCCTGTCCAGAATCAAGTTATGTATTTCTAGCTGGCATAAATGAAGTGATTTTAAGCCATAAACCTACTTTTATGGCAGAAAACACATTAGTGAATAAGGTCTATTTGTGTCCGATCATAAAGAATTGCCTTTCTACGTTTTGTTATATAGAACCTTTGAATTTTGAGGATAACTCTCATCATGTGCGCGTGCACATAGTGTGTTTGTTTAAATTTGAGGCAAGCTTCCGCTGCCCCCACTGCCACTGTGCTGTACGTATGCTTTGTAATAGGAATGCTTGCATTGTTGCTGTCCATGTGTGCGTGTGTTTCTCCAGCTGAAGTGGGAAGGTCTAGGGAGTGGCGGCTTACAGGGATCAAGGGTGGGAAAGCCGTGGGAAAGGCTGCATAAAAGGTGTAAAAAAAAAAGATAATAAATTACCTTCTTGCCGCGTCTTTCCTCCGTAGTCCCTCACTCCGTCCGGAACAGGAAGCACACCCAGGCTCCCAGTCAGTCAATCACAACTCTGCAATGTAGCATTATGATTGGTCTGAGCACTGTGATTCGGCGCTCAGACGCTGACCGGGAGCCTGGGCATGTCCTCCTTGCAGGCTGTAATGCTCGAGACGGCCGCCAAACATTCATGCGCACTTCCAGTGTGGCCACCACTCCCCCAGCTCCTGTCGGGAGAGCGGCCCGCCCCGCAAAGCTGCCGTACATCAGAACAACATAAAATCATAATAACACTAGTTATTATCATTTTATTTTTCCCTAACTTCACTGCTAAAGAGCAGTGGGGCGAAACGCCTCCCCCTTAGTGGAGGAGCCACCACTGGATCAAGGCCCTAATTGCTGGGGGGCCACATTGATATTAGGTATGCACAGCACCTTTGGCAACATTATGGTAATTTGCACACACTCAGAATACATATACCTGCACAAACAGGAGTTTACATATGGATTGGCAATTATTGGGAATTAGACCCAACCAAAAGGGAAGACCATGTAAAAGGCCCGAAGAGTAGATATTTTTTTTTATTTATTTGAATTTATAATGCGCATCAGCTACCCGCAGTGGGTTTCCCGGCGCACGGGATAGACTGAAGAAGAAAAAAAGGACAACAACAGTACCATAAATCAGACAGAGCAGCATATAGATCTATTGAAAGAGCATAGTTTTCAGTTTTTTCCAGAAACGGAATAGGTTGGTCTCTGATTTCAAAGCGATGGGTAGCGCGTTCCAGTATTTGGGGCCTAGATGGGAGAAGGACCGACCCCCCCATCCTGGCAAGTTTGAATCTTGGAATGATCTGACATGTAACAACAACACAACTACAAAATGCAAGAACGGTATTTTGCATGCAGACGAGACAATTTGTAGAGAAAAGTACATTTCATAAAGGAAAACTAAATGGATTTAGAATTGTGAGATTGTTCTTGCTAGGGGCTGGGCTGCATTGTTACTGCAAATGGAAGCAGACAATTGAGTTTGATCAAATTAGAGAGCAATCGAATTCCTGTAATACAAGCTACCATGTTATCCTTTACTGTAAGGAAGGAAATTATATACGGCACATCTTCAGATGCACATCACGATAGGAAGGGAAGATGTGGGACATGAGGCTGTGTCTGCTTCTTAGTACAAAGCCTTAATTACCAGCTTCCATTAAAATCGGAGATGGATGGCAGGCAGATAAAACACAAAATGACAGGTTCTGATTTCCCTCAGTCTGACACACGAAGTGCAGTCTCGTTTCAGCCTTTGTCAGGAATATCAGTCTCTGTAATGTCTTCTGAAGCTTGGAAATCAGCTGCTGTTATTCGAAATGAAAGCTTTTTGAACTTCCCTACCAGCCTATTGATGGCAGAGGCGGAGGGAATGCTTTGCCCGAAGCCAAAATGGTGCCCACCTGCTCGTCGTTCTGTAAAGCGCGGTGAGTTACGTCATTTCATGCCCACCCCAGCCAGGTCCACCACAGGACAAGTGTGGGTCATTTCAAGCTGCCACCACTTGAAAGAATTGGGAAATGGCAGTGCTTAATTTGTGCTGGTGGTTTCCGGTGCTCAGCATTGACACTTAATTGTCAGCACTGGCTCTAGTGGTAGTCCACTACATGGTGGCTTGTCTTTTTTAATTTTGAGATGAGCACAGCAGTCGTGTTTTTCAAGTCAATTTACACTGAAAACGAATAAAACCAGCCTCTCATGCCATTATTATAGCTTTGTTTGACCGGAAATCGTCTGAATTGTCCCAATTGTAGGATGTCGATGCTTAGGTGTTATGTTGGCCCTGTCAATGGCAGCCCTGGAAGGGTATAGGTGGTGCAGGCTGTAGTAGCTTTCCAAGAGGGGACCTAGCACTTAAAGTTTTACAAATTAAGCACTGAAAGTGGAATATTGATGGCATCAATTCTTGTATTCCTGGTATTTTCCATGGGTCAACGTGCATTCGAGAAAGGGCATTCTGTGGAGGCACACTTAGCGTCTCCATGGAACTGATCGTACGTCTTGGGTACCACCAATAGCTTGGTGAACCTGGCTCCCATGACTGATGCCCTTGTTTGCCCATCTGTCCCCATTCCTGCATTCCACTGTAGCTGTGGGGACTGCAGCCCCACGCAGATGAGACTGCCCTGCCCATCAGCAATTGATGCAGCTTGGAATGGGTTAGAGCCTCCACGCCTCTGTACTCCACACCATTGCCTGTGAGGACTCAAATAAGTGCATGTGTAGCATCCCCCAGTTATTGTGTTGTCCCTCAGATCTAGCATTTCAAAGGATCCTGAATCTGTGACCAGAGCATTCACATAAGTGGCGATTTTCTGCACCATATTCAGTTATTTTCCAGGTGGTAGCTTAAGTTTGGAGTTATATGGAATTTCCATTGCGTCTGTATTTTTAACTGTTTACTACTGTCCCAATTTACCAGTACTTATTTTAATAAGTTTGCTTGGCTTCGGAAGGATGAGTCAGTAACGCCGCGGTTCAATCCTGCAACCTGTAGGATTCACAGATCTTAGCAGTGAAGGGCAGACTGTTTGCTTTGGGCACAGTGTTACATAAGGCAACAGTTGAGAGTGTGCTATATCAGGTAATGTTTTATGTTGGAGGAAGTGAGCAGGACCCATTTCCTTGAACACCTGCTGTAACATTGTATTTTATTCATAAGAGAATTAATGAAGTGTGGATGGTCATGAAACCTTCAGGGAGGTGGTAACTGATTTGGAGAGGGGAAACGATCCCCTTGGGATCCCTTTCCCTTTGGTGAAGTGATGGCATCCTCAGCAGGGGTAGGCATTGGTCCACATGATCCCTGCTGACCCCCGTGCTGTCTTCTCAAATGCAAAACTTAACTTTTTTTAAAGCAGGTCTTCTAAGGACCAAGAGCTGATCCAGTTGTGCTTGCAAAAACAGGGATGGGAGTTTTCTCTCCCCTGCAGGCCCTCGTCCCTGCGTTTGTAGCCAATCACAGGAGTTGCAAATCGTGACCTGCCTTATTAATATTTATTAGGCAGGTCTTTCTGCTGCCCCCCGTGAAGCGTGATTTTCCAAGGTGACCTATTAGTTAATTTGTCACTTTGCAAC
This sequence comes from Lissotriton vulgaris, assembly GCF_964263255.1. Classification (NCBI taxonomy): domain Eukaryota; kingdom Metazoa; phylum Chordata; class Amphibia; order Caudata; family Salamandridae; genus Lissotriton; species Lissotriton vulgaris. The sequence goes on from NW_028245292.1 coordinate 655,149, forward strand.
AGAGTTTGCAAAACGTTGGTGCTCAATCTTAGTACATCCGGCCCTTATTGCTTCAATATCTACCAGTTGTCCGCGGATGCTTTCTACAGTCCGTGGGCTTGGAGTCAACAAACTACAATAACGTGCACACACTGCACGCTGCTGTGTATTCCAAGGACAAAGATGCATATGACTTACTATTGAGTCTGCCGAAGCTGAACAGAAGCTGCAGTTTATCAGAAGCACCAGGCCAAAGCTATCAGTAACAGCCATTTTTACCTGATAGCGCCGCACAGCCACAGTCATTTTAAATCTCCAAACGACACAACATCCATTGCTAGAGCAAGTGGCAGGTGTTAGTAATGTGATGTAATATTGCAGATTGTTAACACTCACACCACATACTTTTAGGTGAAAGTCGCAAAAGAGTTGTGAGCTTTTATTGTATTGTGTTTCAGCATTTATATATTGCGGTTACTACCACTATGTGGGGGTGCCGAAGAGTTTTTTTTACGAAAATAGCACTCTACACCATGTAGGGTGTGTAGTTGGAAAGATATTGTCTTTGTTTTGATCATATGTTGGAAGTGTTTCCATGTTGTGCGTAATGACAGTCGAGGTGTGGTTACTGTGTTATGGGACGCAGCACGTAGCAGTGTGCTGGATGATAAAGTTTGGGAGACCGACACATATGGTTTTCAGTAGGATGGTAGCTTTGAACAGCTCAGCAGGCCCCTTTATAGTAATTCATATGATATAGTATTCTCAGCTGGTTACTGCACTGGATAGTCCAATCTGAGATTTTGTGTATAGTTGTGGTCCTGAGCTGACATCGTTGGATGGAGAGAGAAGTGGCGAGATCTGTTGGGATGGGCATTTTTACTGTTTCATATCTGAAATTCTTTTTATATTGCAAACAATCGGACTGCTTACAGGTTGCCCAAGATGTAAATCAATCTACTACCACCACAAAGCCTTTTATATAAGGACTCTGTGTGATGTCACAAATAATCTGAGCGTTTGCACCGGAAGAGTCTGGTGCCAAACACCAGCAGGAGGAAAAGCTGGTGGCATTTAGGAAATATGGTCTAGTCTCAGTCACTTTACTGGTAGCCCTTCAATTTCAAACTGAGTATTGAGAGTTACCAAAATGCAAATATAATATAAACGTAAAAACTCAGAGTAAAACCATTACCATCATATGTTATTAAAGTGAAATCTACCTCATTGAACATCAAGGCAGTTTTGCTCTCTCAGCCTGGAACTTTGCATTAAAGGTTTTCAATTTAGTTGATCAGTAACAGACAGTTTGAGTGCCCCATCCACATACGAAAAGATTGGGAATCTGCTGAATCCTGATGGGTCAAACACTGACCACCATCTGAGAATAACGAGGCATTAATAATATACAACAAAGAATTAACAAAGATATCAATTGTAATTTTGATAAGAGTGGCTAATCATGGACCCTCTTAACCTAGATATGTCCCACTTAATGAGTAAGAATTTGAGGGTATCCTGATACCAAGGCTCAAACAGAGATGCAATTGTAGAAAACCTATTGAGGTGGTGGCAGGTAGTGTCTTTACAACAAGAGGCAATTAAGCTCTATTGAATAATAGAGGGAGCAACTGATTTTGATTCTTTTAAAAGAGGTAGAGGACAACTCGAGTAGATGTAAAAGGGTGCTAGGTTTCTCGCTGTCTCCCCAAAATAATGGGATCACCTGCGCTTCAAATCTGTCCATGTTCTTGAAAACTAGATGGGACTTTTTGAGCACCAATGTGGCCATCTTTAACAAGAGGGAGACTTTTAGGACAAGTTGGAAATATAAATGTAGGACTAAACAAATAACACAAATGTCACTAGACTACCATCTTGGAATGGTATATGGCCTCTATCAAAGTACAATACAAGGTGCCCTGTTGGCTTAAAAAATCAGAGTAAAGTCGGTGATACACGAAAGTCTACTATTTTTTTCAGGGAGGGTTCCTCAAATTACTAGGCTAGTTCAAATACCTTGTCAATGCATTGAACGGGTGATATGTCCGGACATATTTTGCTTTCCTTCCTAATGTTCTGAAGGGGCCTTCTAGGCTAATGCATAGTTTTTGATAGTGGCCTTTTTAACAAAACACTTCCTTCCCTCAGAGTTGTGGTGAAATTAATACAAAAATATCCTTGCATTGCAGGATAAAGTAGGAGAAAGTGTTGTCCAGTTGTCAGGTTTTAGAAAGCCAAATTATGACAGGTTCTATTCTTTTTAGGTTGAAAATGTGAGTGATGTTAGCAAGTCTCTAGGCCCACCATGTGAAATTCAGCAAGCATTTGATACCTTTTTAGTGTTTGCTGATCTTGGATCCAGACAGTTGTTAAGTAGTCTGCAAGGTCAAAGTCCCTCACCAGTGATTACTAATAGTTTAGCAGTCGGGTCCCCCCGATATTTCTAACAGTATATGCTATAGTGTGGTGCTTTAGCAACTATGGGACAGATTCACTAAGATTTTACACTGTGTTTGCGTCACAAAAGTGATGCAAATTGGGGCAAACCCTTTTTGTCTGATTTTTGTCCAGCGCTAAACTCGTGTATAGCTGGAAATAAAGTGAAAGTAACACAAAGCAACGCATAGCGCTGCTTTCTATTACTGAGTGAGTGATGCACAAAATACTTTCTCCAATAGATGCTTGAATATGGAAGCATTGCTTTAAATTGTACAGGTGAGTGTAGGTGGTGGGAATTGAGAATATTGTAGGGAGCAGGACTGGGTATTTACACCATTTAACAGCCCTGGCGTTCCTCCATTCAACCCTTGGCCACGGCGGTAATTCCGCCGCAGCGCTGGGGAGAGGATGGGCTGGCGGCGCCTCCATGCTCGTGACAGAACCACTCCGTCACGAGCCACAGGCGCGCTGTGCTTGTGACGCAGTGGTTCCGTCACGGCCCCGCCCGCTCATTAGAACAGCCGCGCAGGCGCGGAATTCCTGCAGCATGGGTGGGTCGGCAGCGCAGTGATGGAAGCACTCCGTCACCAGCACAGCGCGTCCGTGGCTCGTGACGGAGTGGTTCCGTCATGAGCACGGAAGGACTGGTTAATACTACAGCCACCTTTGTGTTTGCACGTGTGCTCTTTGGCATCTCAGACAGAAGTCAGTGGATGTCACCGCAAAGCCTGTCCCTCGTTGCATTATCTTCGGAGATTTAACACTCGGGGCTTCTGCTTTGTAGTGTCAAGCCTCAAGATGATGCCATTATACGTCGCCTTTTTTCACTGTGTGATTGATTGACAGTCAGTTGAGCCAAATGATGCCGAGTGAAAGTAAGCGTGAGTTTGACGCAAAGGGCCCCTCCCATTGGAGAGTCGCATTCTCAGTGCTACAATGTGTCCCGAAGACTATAGTCTGGGGCTGTTTAAAACACCTAAACAATTCCAAATACATCATACTCTCTCTCACCTACTGAAACCTAGCTGCCAGGTCTCGTAGAATACACGGAGTGATAAAAAAGCACCTAGAGGCACCAATCTGCTCATTTTCTTAAATAAAACTCATCTATGCGTGAGTTTACACTTGTTTAAGGGACTGAGCCTGGTGTATTTGTTGTAAAGCAAGGAAGATCAGCACATATGCTTGTCTGGGCAAGTATGAATGTGTGTGAGTAGTAAAAGCATCATGAAAACAAGCCCCTGCCCTGTGCAATAATAATGAAATGTTCCTTAAGCGATAGCGACGCGCGGCGGAAGGACGCGTATGAAGGATGTCTTGGGAACATTTCTGTCAATTTCCATTTAGCAGACGCTGCAGCCTCCTCTGCGGAAGAGGGGGCGGGGGGAGGCCGCCGCGCGGTCGTCGGGGGTGACCTTAGCTGTCAGCCCTCCACGTCCTACTCAATATCCGGTTCTCTGGCTTGGACATGATGGGAACATGTGTGAAGTGGGGCAGAGATAGCCTTGCAACAGAAGGCCCAGGGAACCGGGCAAACCGGTGGCACCAATTAAAAAATCAAACTGGTGCTGCGCCTGCCGGTCCCAAGATGAAGTCTCCACACTTAATGAAAGGAATATGTTAACAGAAAATGTCACTGCAGCTGCTGTCAGGATGCATGATTGCCTGGCGCTGACATGGCCAGAGCTGTGCAGTGGAGACAGGCGGCTGGGGGCCCCGGAACCTGAGAATGCGGCGGCTCCTCCAAAGTGTGGGGGTCCTGGGGATTCGCGCCTTCCCCGAAACTCTCGCGTCAGGAGATAACTCCCTAAGGTCCTTAGATATGGTTCTAATCTGCTAGGCCAAAGGCAAACTTTAAAAAAGGTTGAAGGAAGGGCATAGGAACAGTTCAGAATATCCAAATAGGCAAAGTAGGCACCAGCCAATAGGCTCCACTCCTTTTAGGGGCCCGCGGCAACGGATCAAAATAATATTGATTTGATCTTGAAAGAAAATTACAATCAACCTTTCTTACATTTTTTCCGAAAGATAGAAACAAAATAAATCAACTCAAAGAAATGAAAACTTTACATTAAAGACTATATGGAGGAAAAACTGTATTACTGTACATCCCAGCTGTTTCTAAGTCACATAAAACCAGTTCGCATTAATGCTGATCTCCATATATGTGCATAAGGGTGAGTCTACTTAATGAACCAAGTACCGCTCAGTAACAATTCCCCTCCTTTACTCTTAGATAGAAGAGTTTGAATAGTCTATATAATGTGTCAAGTTGTTGATGAAGATGGAGGAGAAGAGAACAAACATTGCCCTCAAGACGTCAACTGGTAAACGCAATTTAGAGTGCATACAGCGCTCTAATTGTTATTCTCCTGCTACCTGCTGGATGTCCATTTTGCTCCAGCCCATTGCACTAGCAGCAGCAGGGGCTAGCATTGTGTGAGTAACACTGCAAGTGAAGCACAATGGATAACTCGCTTCGACCAAGGGTGTGCATCATTTAGCACCGGGGGACAGGTCTACGCCAATAACAGATTACATAAATGTGCCAAGTTTGGATTGTTTTATGTAGTTTTATCACAAGATATCCTGAACATTGAGCATGGTTCCAGCTCTTGTGGGTCTAAAGTGTTTTTCCTTGCTGCACAATTATTTTCTTTTCCCACTGTCTGACCAATGCTTTTCGCTCCTCCATTTTTATTGTTATGTTATGTAGAATTGTAGAGCGCGTGTTTCACCTGAGGAGTATCCAGGCGATAGGTAGCTGAATACGCTGACTGGGCTTCTAGACTTATAGCCAAGTCTTCAGTTTCTTGAGAAATTTGAGAAGGGGTGGGGATGACCGGAGGATGAGTGGAAGGTCATTCCAGGATATGCCGGCACTGTAGGAGAAGGAGCACCCTTCTCACTTGCTCCTGCGGATGCAGGAAATTTGCATAAGGGCGATTGATGCCTATTGCAGTTGCCTGCTGGGTTGCTGGAAGTTGAGGCGGTGGTTGAGGTAGGCAGATCCAAAGTTGTGGAGGGTTTTCTATGCGTGGGTGAGCAGTTTGAATGGCTATCGCTTCTGGATTGATAGCCAGTTTAGTTCTATGAGGAGGGGTGTGATGTGTGAGATGCAGGGTACATTGAGGCTGAGTCTGGTGGTGGTGTCGTGGTTGGTATGGAGTCTTTGTATGAGTTGATTTGTGATGCTGGTATAGAGTGTGTTGCCTTAGTCCAGCCTGCTGGTTATGAGTGCTCAGTGAACATGCATCTGGTGTCGGTGGGCAGCCAGTGGAATATTTAGTGGAGGATATGGAAAATGAAGAAGCAGCATATGTATTGAAATATCTTTAACTTTGTAATGTTTTTCCTGCACCATTAAGACATTAAGCCAATCTCTAGTCACTGAAAATGGTGTGAAATCTAAGTTACCTAACTTGTGAATACTTTCACTTTAGGTCACTTGTTTTATTAACCCCGTTGGACTTTACGTGGTTGTAGCTCATGTCATTTTCTCTTTTCCTAATTGCCATACTTACTGCATAGCCCTCTCTTAAAGGGGAGCAGGTTTAAGCAAAAGTGTCTCACAGAGACAGTAACACTGGAAGTGTGTTGCCTACTTCTAATGATCAGCTTGACTCTTAGAGAAACTGGAAAGTGTACAGCCATTAGGAAAAGCTACGAAAGATCAACCAGATTTGCAAATGATGTGATGAAAATCACAGTCAAAAGCAGAGTTAAATTCCACATTTTCACATGAATGGCCTGCAGGGCTTAGCTAGCATGAGACTTGCACTTGGATTGTTTTGCAACAAGTGACCACGAAGTGGGGGATTTCTTGGATAATGTGCAGGACCTGCTAAACTAGCTGCTATGGCCTTGATCCTTGATGCTGGTTTTGAGTTTGTTCATAACATCACCTAAGTGTGGGCAGACGGTAGTGTAAGTGAGATGGAGTATGTTACTGTGGCAACACATACACTCAAAGTGGTGGTCAGTGTGGTAGGAATACATTTACTGGGGTATACACCCACTACATTACGTTCATTACACCCTGTGACACTATATTTCCAACCCTACATTAGGGGGGTTTCATTACTAAAGGTTTGTAATATAAATAGTAATGGGTATGTAATTAGACATATGGTTAGAACCTAATTAAAGTATTTTTTTTTTTAATGGGGATGAGCTATACCTAACCTCAAGACCAAAAAAATCCCATTATGTAGTATTAGAGCCCCCACGATGTGAAGTCACTTGATATTGTAACATACAACCCTTTACTCTATAAGTTCTCTGTAGCTCATATTCCAGTGCTCACGAACTGGCAAATGCCAAATGTATGCCCAGGGTAATGGAAGGGAAGCCTGCCACGTGAAGCATGAAAATATTTAAGAGCTGATAAAATGAGTGCACTTCAAGATGGAGAAGTTATATGTGAACAGATGTTCCTGAAGGCAGAGTAGGTGCAGGTTTTTGAATGCAGAGTAGATCCTTAAAGACAGAATTGACCTGCGGTCTTGAACACAGCTTGTGTGAATTCAAGTTCTCGAGGAGGAAGTGGATGCATTCACCTGAAGCTGGAGTCATTGCATGTTTTTAAAACATTGCACTTGAAAGCAGAGTGGATGCTTGTTTTAGGAGGTAGACCGGAAGCATGCTCTTAAAGACAACATGACATCGTGCTAGTGAACAGTGGTTGCATGGATTCACATTCTTGAAGACAGAGTGGATGCACGTTCTTGAAGATGGACTGGTGCTTTTCAATACTGACTGTGTGAACTGATGCTTTTGAAGACAGCGTGGACTTTTGCTCTTGAATACCAGGAGTGTGAATTGGTGTTCTTAAAGGGAGAGTGAATGCACGCTCTTGAAGACAGAAGGGACTTCAGCTCTTGCGTACCTCATGTGTGAATTGGTGTTCTTGAAGGGAGAGTGGATGCCCGCTCTTGAAGACAGAATGAACGTCAGCTCTTGAATACCTCATGTGTGAATTGGTGTTCTTGAAGAGAGAGTGGATACCCGCTCTTGAAGACAGAATGGACCTCAGCTCTTGAATACCTTGTGTGTGATTTGGTGTTCTTGAAGGGAGAGTGGATGCACGCTCTTGAAGACGGAATGGACCTGTGCTCTTGAATACCTGGTGTGTGAAATGGTGTTCTTGAAGGGAGAGTGGATGCACGCTCTTGAAAACAGAATGGACCCGTGCTCTTGAATACCTTCTGTGTGAATTGGTGTTCTTGAAGGGAGAGTGGATGCACGCTCTTGAAAACAGAATGGACCACAGCTCTTGAATACCTTCTGTGTGAATTGGTGTTCTTGAAGGGAGAGCGGATGCACGCTCTTGAAGACAGAATGGACCTCAGCTCTTGAATACCTTGTGTGTGAATTGGTGTTCTTCAAGGGAGAGTGGATGCAAGATCTTGAATACAGAATGGACCCGTGCTCTTGAATACCTCGTGTGTTAATTGGTGTTCTTGAAGGGAGAGTGGATGCACGCTCTTGAAAACAGAATGGACCCGTGCTCTTGAATACCTTCTGTGTGAATTGGTGTTCTTGAAGGGAGAGCGGATGCACGCTCTTGAAGACAGAATGGACCTCAGCTCTTGAATACCTTCTGTGTGAATTGGTGTTCTTCAAGGGAGAGTGGATGCAAGATCTTGAATACAGAATGGACCCGTGCTCTTGAATACCTCGTGTGTTAATTTGTGTTCTTGAAGGGAGAGTGGATGCACGCTCTTGAAGACAGAATGAACATGTGCTCTTGAATACTTTGTGTGTGAATTGGTGTTCTTGAAGGGAGAGTGGATACACGCTCTTGAAGACAGAATGGACCTCAGCTCTTGAATACCTTGTGTGTGAATTGGTGTTCCTGATGGGAGAGTGGATGCACACTCTTGAAGACGGAATGGACCTCAGCTCTTGAATACCTCGTGTGTGAATTGGTGTCATTGAAAGGAGAGTGGATACACGCTCTTGAAGACAGAATGGACCTCAGCTCTTGAATACCTCGTGTGTGAATTGGTGCTCTTGAAGGGAGAGTGGATGCACGCTCTTTAAGACGGAATGGACCCGTGCTCTTGAATACCTGGTGGGTGAATTGGTGTTCTTGAAGGGAGAGCGGATGCACGCTCTTGAAGACGGACTGGACCTCAGCTCTTGAATACCTGGTGTGTGAATTGGTGTTCTTGAAGGGAGAGTGGATGCACGCTCTTGAAGACGGAATGGACCCCTGCTCTTGAATACCTGGTGTGTGAATTGGTGTTCTTGAAGGGAAAGTGGATACATGCTCTTGAAGACAGAATGGACCACAGCTCTTGAATACCTTCTGTGTGAATTGGTGTTCTTGAAGGGAGAGTGGATGCACGCTCTTGAAGACGGAATGGACCCCTGCTCTTCAATACCTGGTGTGTGATTTGGTGTTCTTGAAGGGAAAGTGGATACATGCTCTTGAAGACAGAATGGACCACAGCTCTTGAATACCTCGTGTGTGAATTGGTGTTCTTGAAGGGAGAGTGGATGCACGCTCTTGAAGACGGAATGGACCACAGCTCTTGAATACATCGTGTGTGAATTGGTGTTCTTGAAGGGAGAGTGGATGCACGCTCATGAAGATGGAATGGACCCGTGCTCTTGAATACCTGGTTTGTGAATTGGTGTTCTTGAAGGGAGAGTGGATGCACGCTCTTGAAGACAGAATGGACATGTGCTCTTGAATACCGGGTTCCTGAATTGATGTTCTTGAAGGAAGAGTGGATGCACGCTTCTGAAGATGCAGTAATAGCATGTTTTTAGACAGGTGCTCTAGAACGCAGAGTGGAAGAATGTTTTGGAAGGAACAGTGAATTCATGCTCATGGCAGGTTTGAACTGTGCTCTTGAACACTGGTAGCAGGAATTCATGCTCTCGTAGGTACAGTAAGGGCATACATATATTTTATAAAGTGGAGCATAGGATATTGGAGGAGAGACCACATATATGATGTCATCACACCACACTTCAACAGATTGGGCACACGATAAATAATCCTGTTCAGGGAACAAATCACAACACATTTTGACTGGTGCTATTACAGGTCTTTGGCGTAATAAGGCAGTGCTTGTTGCGAGCACCTTTTACCACAGTATTCTGAAAGCAGATTTCTAGAGTTGTACTGTATGGAAAGAATATTTGAACATATTTATTACATTGTGTTTTGCTGTGGTGGTGATATATTTGTTTTGTTTTAATACTGTTGTGTTGTTGTTGTGCTGCACTGTTGCAATCTATTTTGTTGCTGTACACTGTGGTTTTTTTTTCTGTTATGGCTGTATTGTTTTGCTGTGCCCTGTTATATGTTAGTAGTATTGCTGTGTTGCTTTGTTGCATGTTATTGCGTTATGGTCTGTTGTTTACAGTCACCCAGGCATTATCAGTGAATAGAAGAGCCACACCAGGTGTATCTTACTCAGTGATAGTTGATGCATGGTCTTGAATATGGAGTAATTGCATGTTTTTGAACTGGTGGACAGATGATCTTCAAAACAGTCAGTGAGTTGGTAGGTACCAAGCAAGAAATGCAGAAAATACAACTAAAATGGATGCAACAGGGGGGTGAAGGGGGGTGGGGGGGGGTAGTGCACAGGTGAGGTAGAGTTAGTGGATGAGGTGATATTTCAGAACATTTAGCAACAGTCTTCTTAACTTGAGTATTCGGGACTTAGATATGTCGTTTTTGCCTTTTTTTTGTACAGTGGAGAGTAACCAACTTTACGGCCCTTTATGGCTAGCCTAGTCAAGCGAGGCCCTCGGACGAACGGCTGTTTGCGCAGTCCTTGCAATTATAAGATTGCCATAGTTTACTTTCTCTGAGAGTTGAATTTCAGCAGGTCAAACCTGCCAAATTTGAACGTAGGAAAAATGCCTGATCAATGCTGGGACAGGTAGATTTTTTGTTACTGAAAGCACCAAAATCCACACGTTATACCACATTTTGCAGGGCTGAACTCAGACTAGGTGATCATTATTGCAATTATTGGAATTGAACACATTACAAAACATCTTCAGCTGACCTTTATTTTGTCAAGCACCATGTACCCAGTATTGAAACATTGGAAGTGCTCTTATAATGCACACATATTCCGCCTTGAAACATCATTTTGCACATGTTAAAACCTCCAGCGCGTGCTGATAACCTTGTGCTGACAGATTCACAGGGTTTTCATGATGGGCCGCCATACTTTCCGTGCACAGATTTCCCAATGCTGTAGCACTCACACAGCTCTCGTTGTGCACCTCTACATCGACTCGCACCCTGGACGTCTGTCCCACCGGACAGGCAGCCACAGAGCTCATTCAGAATCCCTCTGCGTTGTCTTCAGCCAGACACTCACCATGCCAGCAATCATGGACATGCATTCCAGCACTGAGGCACTACTCAGCTCTACACTACACCCATCCTATTTGCATCATGCATTGGTGTCAGTACTGAGATGCTGAGTCGTTCTTACAAATCCCCAAGGGCTTAGCTTCGGCGGGGGAGGGGTGTTTGGGGTTTTACACTCCCCTAATAAATGCATTTTCTGATAAATAGTTGGGTACAGGTGCTTTCAGTCGGCTATGGTGAGGTGTCTGTCGGATGTAACAAGAAATGTTTACATGACATACACACAGACAAAAACGCACATACACTCTCTCCCCCTCTGTTTTGAAAGGCCATGAAAATGTTGGTTATTTTACAAAATATTTTGTTTTCTCTCACTTACTACCCCTACCAATCTGCATTCATCTCCTTTTCTACTGCCCCTTATGCCTGCCTGTTAGAACCGGCTGTCTCTAGTTGGCAGAGGTATACACTTCTGACAAATAGGGACACTCCTTTTCTAGTCAGGGCAAGGGGATCACACCCTTCGATAACCCCTGCTCACCCCCTTGGTAGCTTGGCAGAGCAGAACAGGCTTATCTCAGAGGCTGTGCGTAAAGCAATTATGACCACATACAGTAATACCGTGAATGCACTACAAATGGACACGACACCGTAGTATTATAAAAATAAGTATTTTTATATAAGGCTTAGCACAAGACCAAATAACGACAAACTGTACACGATCGGAATAAATACGTTGGGAAGGAAAAAAGGATAGTTCAAAAGGTAGTTTCTTCTTTAGCAAACAGTCTTTAGTATCAAAGCAAATCTTCTTCTTGGCAATACAGTTCTTAGCAACAGGGTAACCCACACGGGGGCTACACGACGTCAAGGCAAAGTTAATCCAAAGGTTCGGCGTCGACCGCGAGGAGCGCTACGTCAAGCCTGGAGTCACACGGACCCCCAACAACACAGTACCTTAGGAAAATGAAGCACACGAGGATCAGCGGCGTCGAGCAATCCGGCGTCGCGTCTTCGGTGTCGATCAGGCCTCAGCAGGCGTCGTCGATGATGCGGTTGCACAGAGTGAGCAGCGCTCACGGCGTCGAAGGCACACAGGTGATGCGATCAGCAGCGGTGCAGACCCAAGGTCCACGGGAGCTAGAGCCGTACTCCTACTCACTGACGTTGCTGCTGGCGTCGGTTGGGCCTAGCGTTCGGTTGTCGTGATTGCTGATTCTTTCAGAGGTGCTGGATTCACGGTTCCAGCAAAATAGCACTTTAAGCAGATGAAGTCCTTTAGCCCTGTGACTTCAGCAGGAGACTGGCACTCTTCCAGTCCTTGGAGATTTTCTTAGCAAGCGTGGAGTACACACACAGTTCCTCTCTCCTGGTTCCTTGGCAAAAATAAAGAAGCACTGCAGGATTCCCCCAACAACAGCACACTTGGCAGAAGGGGTAGGCAGTCCTTAGATCAGCAGGCCTCTTGTCCTTGGTTACAGGGTTCCTTGTCAGAAGTGATCTAAATTCTTGGTTCAGGGGTCCTACTCTTATACCCCTTTTCGTCTTTGATCCCTTTGTCCATGCCGGGGGTTTCCCAACATCCTGGGTCCGTTGTGGGTGGAGCCAGGCAGAAGCGCCTGGCCTATTCACTGAGCAGGGCTGGGTCCTCAGACGCCCAGCAGGAGGTGGAGCCAGCATTGACACTGGCAGGAGCAGAGCTATCGGCCTCCTGGCAGGAGGTGGGGCTAGGATCGTCCATGGCAGGTACAGAGCCATCAGCCGCTGGGCAGGAGGTGGAGCCGGCATTGTATCAGGCAAGGCAGGCTATCAACAACTACTCTCCCCCTACTCTCAACGTAAATGTCCCACTCATCCCACACTGACTCATCCAGACCTGGGGAGCCACCCAGCTCCTGTCACACACACGCAAAACCAGCAGAAACCAGATAGGGTTAGACAAGGAAATAGACACCTTCTAAAAGTGCTATTTTCGAACCCAGAGTCCAAAAACCATCCACACCAACAGATGCGTAATTAAACCCCGAGTTCAGGGATACCAAACTCAACATTGCACCATGCTCTCCGAGCCAGCGAGGATCATAGTACTAATAATCCCGGCGGCCCATTCTAATCAATGGAGAGCAGGCTACCTCGCAATAGTGAAGGACCAAGATGGCGGTAATTCACTATTAGGACATGCCAACTTGGTCAGGCGTGTCCTACCTCAGACTTACAATGCACCCTGCCCGAAGGCCTACCATAGGGGCGACTGACATGAAGCCAAGGGAAGGTTTGGAGGGCTGGCAAGTACGTATACTTGCGCAGCCGGCGTGACAGCACGAGGCTGCACGTGGGTCTCGCAATGACCGACCCTTAGACATTCTTTTACGAGGCCGCTCCTGTGGGTGGCACAACACGTGCTGCAAGCCCACGAGCGGCATTTGCGTTTACAAGCCCCGGCACTCTGGGTGCACTAGACGAGGGACTGATAGTAAACCAAATAAGCCAAACATGGATACAATAGATACATCAATTTAACATAGGGAGCACTTGCGCTATGGCACTGATCAGCAGTGACACGGCGCCCAAAGCATATACCAGCAAAACATCGTAAAACAGTAGAGGCAAAACAGGAAAAATGGAGGAGAGACTCAAGCCAATGATGTCAGGTCTAACACGTGTCCCCTCCAGCTGAAATGTGGGGAGAACTACCCTTGACCTAGGGAGTTCTCTTCACTAAGGCGGAAAAATCTGGACAGACCATCAGCATTGGCGTGATCTGTACCAGGGCGGTGTTCCACCGTAAAGTCCATCCCCTGGAGAGAAATGGACCACCTCAACAGTTTCGGATTCTCACCCCTCATCTGCATCAACCATCTGAGGGGCCTGTGGTCTGTCTGAACCCGGAAGTGAGTCCCAAACAGGTAGGGTCTTAGCTTCTTCAGTGCCCAGACCACAGCAAATGCTTCTCTCTCTATCGCACTCCACCTCGTTTCCCTGGGAAGTAACCTCCTACTGATGAAGGCTACAGGCAAGTCTCGGCCCTCTTCATTCACCTGAGCTAGAACAGCCCCCACGCCATGCTCTGAAGCGTCCGTCTGAACAATGAATTCTTTCGAAAAGTCGGGTGCCTGGAGTATAGGTGCTGTGCACATTGCAGTTTTCAGGGTGTTTGACAGGCATCAGTCCAGATCACGTTTCGTGGCTGCTTCCGGGAAGTCAGCGAAGTCAAGGGGTGCACGATGTTACCGTAATCCTTGACAAACCTCCTGTAGTAACCCGTGAGTCCTAAGAAGGCTCTCACCTGAGTTTGGGTTTTGGGCGGCGCCCAAGCCAGGATGGTATCAATCTTGGGTTGCAGGGGGGCAACCTTACCACTCCCTACTTGGTGCCCCAAGTACACCACCGAACCCTGCCCAATCTGGCACTTACTGGCTTTGATTGTGAGGCCTGCTCCGCGCAGGGCCAACAACACTTCCTGGAGGTGGCGCAAGTGTTCCTCCCAGCTGGCGCTGAACACTGCGATGTCGTCCAGGTAGGCGGCACTGAAATCCTCCAGTCCAGCCAAGACCTGGTTGACCAACCTCTGGAAGGTGGCAGGGGCATTCTTCATCCCAAAGGGCATCACCCGGAACTGGTATAGCCCATCTGGTGTGGAGAATGCTGACCTCTCCTTTGCCCCATCAGTCAAGGCGATCTGCCAGTACCCAGACGTTAAATCAAACGTACTAAGGTATCGGGCAGCCCCCAACCGATCGATGAGCTCATCAGCTCTGGGGATGGGGTGCGCGTCAGTCTTTGTGACCGAATTGAGCCCTCGGTAATCCATGCAGAACCGGAGTTCCGGTGAAGCACCAGGCGCTGCAGCCTTTGGGACCAAGACCACTGGGCTGGCCCAAGGACTGCTAGAGGACTCAATCACCCCTAACGCGAACATCTTGGAGACCTCCTCCTTAATGTACGCTCTGACCTTGTCAGTCACCCTGTAAGCCTTGTGCTTCACAGGAGGGCTGTCTCCGGTGTCAACGTCATGGACACACCAATGCGTGACACCCGGAACCAAGGAAAACAGATCCGGGAATTGTCCCAACAGTTGGCGACAATCCTGTTTCTGCTCAGGGGTCAGTGTGTCAGAGAGGACCACACCATCCACCGACCCATCTTGCTCTTTAGCACACAGGAGGTCAGGAAGAGGCTCACTCTCCTCCTCCGTTCCATCATCTGTAGCTAGGAGCATGCCCACTTCGGACCTTTCTAAGTGGGGCTTCAAGCGGTTGATATGCAGGACCCGCAAGGGGTTCCTGGGAGATTTCAAGTCCACCAGGTAGGTGACATCGCTCTTCTTCTCCACAACCTTAAACGGTCCAGTCCACCTGTCCTTGAGCGCACAAGGTTCCACCGGGGACATGACCCACACTTCCTGACCAGGCTGAAGCTCTACCAGAGTGGCATTCCGGTCGTACCAACGCTTCATCTCCTCCTGGCTGGCCTCCAGATTTGCCTGAGCAAGCGCCGAGTCTGGTTCCGAAAGGCCAGCATGTAGCTGTATACATCCTGGGGAGGTTTCCTGGGAGATTGCTCCCAGCCTTCCTTGACCAGACTCAAAGGCCCTCTTACCGGGTGACCGTATAGGAGCTCAAAGGGGCTGAACCCTAGAGACTTCTGCGGTACCTCACGGTAAGCAAACAACAGGCATGGCAAGAGGACGTCCCATTTCCGCCTCATTGGTTCTTCAAGACCCATAATCATGCCTTTCAGGGTCCGGTTGAATCTCTCAACCAGCCCATTTCCTTGAGGGTGGTAAGGAGTGGTGAACTTGTAGGTTACCCCACACTCCTTCCATAGAGACTTCATTTTTTTTTTTTTTTTTTTTTTAAATATATTTTTATTGCAGGAATCAGTAAATCAATACAGTATCGACCAGCATTGTGTTATGAACGATATTTACAACAGAAAGCCCACTGATCCCCCTCCATAACGTTTGTACACAGCCAATTAGCCCATATCCCTGGGGTCGGGCGGCAAATAAGCTGGGGTCAGTAGAATGCTGGAGCTGGTCCGGATGACACACTGTCCGTCTTCTGCTTTTCTAAACAAACCCAAAACCCCCACAGTGACCCCCCCCCTTGAACTGCCCATTAACTACGGAACTCTCCCCCCCCCCCCCCCCCACCATCAGCGCCAGGGAGCTCATCAACGTAGGATCCATTGCTTGACCCACGGTGAAGGTAATAGTGCTATCAATGCTAATGTTTATCGGGACTCGGGGCGAGTTGCCTCATCACAATCGGAGTCGCTGGGGGTACAATAATCTCTGAGGGCCTGCACCAGCGTTTCCCACTCTAACGCGGCCTCCTGCGCCTTCTCGTTACCCTGCCTCCAAGCCAGCTGGTATCTTAGCGCGCTCTCACCCGCCGCCCACTTCAAAAGCTCACTGTGCCATCTGCTGCCTGCCGGACCAGCCCGTGCCTTCCAGTTCCTGGTCACCTCTCGCTTAGCAAGTAGGAGCCTCAGGTCAATGAATTTACTGGAGATTTTATTCCGGGGGGTATGGGGGAACCAGTGCAAGAGCCCCACCGCCACATCGAATGATAGATGCCTCCCCGTCACCTCCTCTAAGGTCGCCGCTACCTCCTGCCAGTAGGACGTCAGTCCTGGACAGGCCCATAGCATGTGTAAAAGGTCCGCCTCCTGAGCCGGGCACCTAGGGCATTCCGCTGAGGCCGTGGCAAAATAACGCCTGATCTTTACCGGGGTCAGGTACGCTCTGTGGAGAACATAATAGTGGACCAGTTGGAAACGGGCGCTGCGTGTACCCTTCCAGGCACGCCTCACCAGCTGGGCCCAGGTCGTCTCCGGTATCTCCCTACCAATGTCCTCCTCCCAGCGGGATTTCAATGTGGTGAGAGGAACCAACCCCTCGGTGATCAACCTGCCGTAGAGGCAAGTGACCGCCTTCACCGTGCCCGCCGACATCATCACGTACTGGCATACCTGAGATAATTGGGGTTCCTCTAGCCCGTTCTGCCAGTGCGCCTGGATCGCTCGCACAATGGCCGAATGCAGCAGAAAGTCTCCCCTGGAGATCCCAAAGCGGTCAATGAGATCCTGAAAGGACAAGAGCGCTCCGTCCTCATACAGGTCCCCGACGAGCTGTAAACCTGAGTCCTCCCAGTCCGCCAATCGTGACCAATCCCCTCCGTGGGGGAGGGCCGTCAGCATCCCCAACGGTATTTCAGGTGCATATGGATTCCGTGAGTGGCCTCTAGCGTGAGCCCGGTTCCAGCACAGTCGGATAGTCCGCTCCTCCATCGATAGGTCCCGTAGGATCAAGCGTTGTCGCAGCGCGATAAAGGAGAGGATGTGCCTGGCCATACCCGTCCCCCTTCCGTCTTCCGGGCCTCTGAATTCCCTGGCTATCTCCTGGGTGTAGGTCTGGAGCTGTGCCGCCAGATAGTACTTCTCAAAATCCGGCACAGCAAGCCCCCCCTCGTCCTTTGGCCTTATCAGGGTGTTGAGGGCCACCCGCCGCCGGCCCGTTCCCCAGAGGAACCCGGTCACCATAGAACGCAGGCGACGAAACGTGGCCGGTGGGACCCAAATCGGCAAGGTTTGGAAGTAGTACAATAGCCGGGGGAGCGCCACCATTTTGAGCAGGGCAATACGTCCCGCCACCGAGAGCGGCAGCGTGGCCCAGAAGTCCATGCAGCCTCGGAGCGCTCGCATGCAACGGGCAATGTTCCCATCTAGGAGGTCGGGTTGGTCATGATACACAAATACCCCGAGGTATTTAAAGCAGTCGGGCTCCCACCTGATCTCCTTACTTAGCGTAGGAGCGGGGGTGCCCCTGCGCATTGGGAAGAGGCAGGTCTTAGACCAGTTCACTTGGAGACCCGAGACTGCTCCGAACTCCGTTAGCGCTACTTCCGCTCCCCGCAAAGCGTCGACCGGATCCTCCAGGAAGAGCAACAGATCGTCCGCATAGAGCGAGACATAATGCGGGCCCGCCGCCGTCCATAAGCCCGTGTAGTGGGCTCCCGAGCGGAGGTGCATCGCCAGCGGCTCCACCGCTAGTGCAAAAAGAAGCGGGGATAAAGAGCATCCCTGCCGCGTGCCCCGTTCCACCGGATATCGCGACGAAATCAAAGGGCCCGATCTAACCCTGGCCGAAGCGGAAGCGTAGAGGACTGCGGTCCATTTGACAAATCCCTCCCCGAGGCCGAATCTCCGTAATACCGTGCATAGGTAGTCCCATTCCAGGCTATCAAAAGCCTTCTCCAGGTCTACCGACAAGACCACCGGGGACGGGGCTTCCACAAATGGTTCCCCAAGCAAGCGGAACAGCCGTCGGATGTTCATAGTTGTATTCCGCCATGGGATGAAACCGGCTTGGTCCTCATGTACTAGGGAACTCATATGTCCCAGCAGCCTCGAGGCTAAGATGCTGCTCAATATTTTGTAGTCCACCGTCAGCATGGATAGGGGACGGTAAGACCCCGGGTCGGACGAGTCCCGGCCCGGTTTGAGGAGAGGAACCACCAACGCCTCACACATCGAGCCAGGGAGACGACCCAACCTCTTCGCCTCCCTGTAGACCACTAGTAACCGAGGGGCCAAGAGGTCAGCGTAAGCTGCATAGAACTCCACTGGGAGGCCATCCAGGCCCGGGGTCTTGTTTCTCGCCATCCGTTTGATGGCCCCGCGGATCTCCCCTAAGTCGATATCGGATCCCAGGGTTTCAGCCACTTCCTGTCCTACTGTGCGTAGTTCCAGTGGGCTAAGATAGTTGTCAAGCCGATCCGGGTCACGCGCGGAGCGACTATGGTACAAACTTTCGTAGTAATGCCGGAAGCAACTAAGAATCTCCGGTTGGGTGCAAACCTCGGTCCCATCTGCCCTACGCATATTGGTCGTTGTCTGGGACTGGCGCGTGGGGTTGGCCAACCACGCCAGCAACGCACTTGACCTGTCTCCCTCCGCAATAGACCGGACCGTATAGGCCTTATAATCAAAACAGCGGAGCCGCTCGACCTCCACCGCTACCTTCTCCCTCGCCTCTACCGTTTGCGTTTGCAATTCCGGGTGCCCGGGACGGCTAACCTCAAGTTCGCGGAGTGCCCGGTCCGCTGTATCTAAATCTGCCAGGATAACACGCCTCATGCCCACCTTCTTAGAGATACAGTAGCCCCTCACCACCACCTTAAAAGCGTCCCATTCGAACGCCCTAGTACTCGCGGAACCGCCGTTGGACGCAAAATAATCCGTGATTTTCTCCCCTAGGTCCGCCTTGAAGACACTGTCCTCGAGGATCTCGGGGCGCATCTTCCAGGTGGGTACTGCCGGCGTCCCGGGGAACCAGCGAACGTCCAGCAGGAGGGGGTTATGGTCCGAGATGGTCCGCGATAGGTACTCCGAACGGACCGCTGCCGAAACTAGTTCGGGCGAACCAAGAAAGCCATCTAGCCTGACATGTAGCTCATGGAGGCTCGAAAAGTATGAATAATCTCTAGTCGCGGGGTGATGCGCCCTCCAAATGTCCGTCAAACCCCAGCGGGTCTGCCAATCCTGACGACCCTTGGCCGTACGCCGGACCGGGGAATCGGGGAGTGGGGGATGCGAGCGGTCCATGTCCACATCTACTACGGAGTTAAAGTCTCCCCCCAGCAGGAGGGGCCCGGCAAAAAAGTGGGCCAGCGAGCCCGATAACCCGGAAAGGAAGGCAGTCTGGTCAACATTAGGAGCATACACACAGCAGACGTTCAGATCCCTCCCTCCTAGGGTGCCTGAGATGGCCACGAAACGCCCCTCTGGGTCCAACGCTGTCCTCGTGACCTGAAAGGGGACTCCTGCCCTAATCCATATTAGCGCCCCCCTGGCATAAGCAGAGTACGCCGTGGAGAAGACCTGCCCTCGCCACCTACGCTGAAGCGCCGCCCCTTCCGCCTTGTTCAGATGCGTTTCCTGCAGCAGCGCCATTTGCACTCCCCTACGCACTAAATAAGCATGGACCTTGTGACGCCTGGACATAGTGTGAAGCCCCCTCACGTTCCAAGTAACACATTTCAAGTTAGCCACATCAGCCATTGTCCCATAGTGTTCTCGCACAGTCTTCCCGTTTGGGTCCCCCCAAAGAAAAAGTATCAATCCACTCAGCGCTGATGGCGGCCATTTTCCCCAACCAAAACCAAACCACCCAAAACCCAACAAGGCCCCCCCCCAACCACCCCAGAACAGGACCCAAACTGCACCATCTAGATCCCATCCAAACCTCGGCGTGTATCAACCCCAAAACCTCCCCTAGTCCCACGGTCGCCACCGTAGGAAGGCCGTATGGGCCAGGTGCGGGCTGGGCGGAGGCAGTGGGCCCTCGTCGCCCAGGCTACCAGGACTATAGCAAGCCCCCCCCGGTATCAAACCCTCCTGGGGCAAGAGCAGAGGCCCCCCAACCCTCGCTCCTCCGTTGTCAGCAATAAAGAACGGCAACCGCCTCCCCCCTGCCGGGCCCCCACCCAAAACAAGGCAGCGTACCCCGTCACCCTTGTCCGTCTAAGAGGTCCTCCACCGACTTCGGTGTGATCACCGGTGTATGGGTACTGTCTGCCACTGAATCCTCAGAGTCCGATGGTGCCCCCTGGGCACCCGGGTTTTCTTCCTCCTCCTCGAGAGTTTCATCTCTTGCTCCCGATAGTTCCGACAGAACCTCCAACACTCCCCTCCGCTCCGATGATGTCTCCGCAGTCGATGGCCCTCCCGTGCGGCCGCGGCGATTTCTGACTCTCTTGGATCGCCTCCTTTGTTCCGGCTCATCCTCCCGTTGGGTCGAGGCGCCGAAACCATCTTTCCCTGTCCGATATAGTTCGAGCCAGTTACAGACCTCCTCCGGGGTGTCGAAGAACTGGGTTTTGTCGTCGACAATGACGCGGAGCTTCGCGGGGAATAGGAGGGAATATTGGATGCCCTCACTTCTGAGTTCACGCTTAACCGCCAGGAAGGAGAACCGCTTGCGTTGCGTCTCGTAGGTATAGTCAGGGAAGATGTTCACCTGACTGTTCGCGACCTGGAACGGACCATTGTGCCTGGCGGCGTTTAGGATCAAGTCTCTGTCCCGAAAATGTAGCAACCGCGCCACCACCGGCCTTGGAGTGCGTCCCTGCTGTAGGGGTCGTGCTGGAACTCTGTGGGCCCGTTCCAGAGTGTAGAAGGAGGACAGCCCCTCCGGGACCACCGTGTCTCGGAGCCAGGTCTCCAAGTATCGCACCATATCACCATCCTCGATTTTTTCCGGCAGGCCCACCACTCGGATGTTGTTCCTTCTGTTGCGGCCTTCCGCATCCTCCGCCCTCCGTTCGAGGGTCTCGATTCGGGACATGGCATCCTTTATCGTCGCAGCTAAGGTTCTCTGCGCCGGTTCCAAAGTTTTCACCGTGCCCTCCACCTCCTTGACCCGGTCCGAGAGTTTTCCATGGTCCGCCCTAAGGAGGCCCAGGCCTGTCGCCACCTGAGCAATGTCCTGTTGGAGGGCCGACCGAGTAGCCTCTATCGCCTCCAGTATTCGGTCGAACTGTTGCTGCAGCGGAGCGCCATCAAGTCTTTTGGGGTCTCCTTGCTCTTCCTTGTCTTGGGCTTCAGAGTCCGAGGTGTTCTGGGTGGATCCCTTGGCTCCTCTGGGTTTCCCCATGCTGCCGGGGGCTCTCCGTAGGTGTCCCGGAGTAAGCGTCTCCGCGTACAGGAGTCGATCGCGACCTTCCCGGGAATTCCGTCTCACATCGGGTCTGGGCGATCTCCTTCTCCAGTGCCTGTAGGGGCTCCGCCGCCTCGGCTCACACCACCGCCACGTCGTCCGAGGGCACCGATGGGGGGGCGGAGACAGCCGTCGCCTGGACGAGCAGGCCCGTTCACCCACTATAGCTCCCGGGTGAGGGCCACCAACTCCCTCGGTCGTTCCGTGGCGCCAGAGTGTCGCGCCTCCCATGTAGTTGAATTGGCCGGGAGGACGTATCTGGCTGCGGAGTCGCGATGCGGGCCACCACCTGTAGCCGAAGGCTCCCACACTCGGCGCCCTCCAGTGCGTGGGCACCCGCCCAGTCGTCTAATCGGGTGTGAACCCGTTGCATAAAGTCTGAGCCCGTCAATGTCCACTGTCCAGAACAACCGAGGATGATGAAGTTGGGTGCCAGCCGATATCCGCGAGTCCTCCTCAGCTCAGTAGCTTCGATCGAGGGGACAAAGGAATCCGGGCGCCATGTTGGGTCGCACTCCGCCACTCCGCAAACTTCGGCATTTCTTCAGAGCAGTCCCCGTCTAAACTCCACTAAGGCCCCCGGCAGGGTGTCGTCGCCTCGCACAACCGAATGCGGGGTTTGGGGTGCCCCTCAGCCTCCGATTTTCAGGATAATCTCGGGCTTAGTCCCGGAGCCGAGCTCTCAGGCGACCATCGCCATCGGCGCCCAAGCCACGCCTCTCCATAGAGACTTCATATAGTTCGAAATGAAGTTGGTGCCTCGGTCCGACACCACCTCTCTGGGGAACCCCATCCGGGAGAAAACACCCATCAGTGCCCGTCCCACCACGGGGGCCATCACTGTTCTGAGAGGGATGGCTTCCGGGTACCTCGTGGCATGGTCCACCAAGACCAGGATGAACCTGTTGCCCAGGGCTGTCTTGGGGTCCAGGGGCCCAACAATGTCAATACCCACCCGGTCAAAGGGGGTACTGACCACTGGAAAAGGTTGGAGGGGAGCCTTCTGCTTCCTCCCGCTTTTCCCACTTGCCTGGCAAGTGTGACAAGTCTTGCAGTGGATGTCTACATCCCTTCGCATCTGAGGCCAATAAAAATGGGTGACAAGCCTGTCATAGGTCTTGTCCTGCCCCAGATGTCCAGCTAACGGAACGTCATGAGCCAAACCCAGTAGGAAGGCTCTGAAGCGCTGGGGTACCACCAGCACACGGGCTGACCCAGGCTCAGCAGCCTTAGGCTCGCTATACAGGAGGTCGTTCTCCCAGTACACAAAATGTGACCCTGACTGATCACCTGAGGATTGGGCTGAGGCCTGCTGCCTCATGCCCACAAGAGAAGGGCACACTTTCTGTTCCGCACAGAATTCCTCCCTGGAGGGACCACCATCCTGCTGCCAATGGGTCAGCTCGGGCAGATCTCCCAGTTCGGCAATTTGTTCCCCTGTGGGCTCCAGGGCATCCCCTCCTGGACCACGGGAACTACGGGGGCTGGTTTCCCGCGCCTCCTGCCTCTTCTCTTCACAGCTGGGTCCTGGGCCGTACTTTCAGGCTATAGGACCCCATCAACACCCTTACTTGCTGTCATCGATCGAGTGGTTGCACACACCCACTCTGGCACGCCCAACATTTTCAAGTGCGCCTCCCTCTCCACCTTAGCCCAAGGGGAGTCTTCCAAATCATTGCCCAGGAGACAATCGACAGGCATGGCGGGCCTCACAGCAACCTGAAGAGTACCTGAAACTCCCCCCCATTCAAAGGAAACCTGAGCCACCTCACACTCTTTCTGGGAGTTGTCGGCAGCTATCACGGGGTAGAATGCGTGGGGAACCACCTGCTCTCTAGACACCAAGTGACACTTGACAGCTGTCACACTCGCTCCGGTGTCTCTGAGAGCTTCCACTCTATGGCCTTTAATGGTCACCCACTGCCTATATTTACTAGTGTTACTAGGCAGAGGGGGTGGAGGGACCATTTGCATGTCTCCTAGCGAGACCAGGGACATTTCTGCGGGACCCCTCCCACCATGGACAACCATCTTCTCCCCTCCCAGGGCTACACTCGCCAACTGACGGGGGGTGCACGCGGCGGTGCATTCGAATCCTTTTTGGGACACTGGGGGTCATAAAACCGGTGTCCCACCTGCCCACAACCGTAGCAGGTTAGGGGGCCCCTCTGAATAGGTTTACCAGTCGGGCCCCTGGCTTCTTCTCAGGGGGAGGCTGGGAACCTTTCCCTTGGTTCCCTTGGGGATTACTTTGGGGCCCTTTCTGAGACTCCTTCTGTTTTCCCTTGTCCCCCCCACTCTTCTGCTGGGGACCCTGCCCACCTTTGGCTGAGTCTCCCACTGGACCCTTGTGGACCCTGGTACTGACCCAGCGGTCCGCCTCCTCAGCAAGTTTTCTAGGGTTAGATATCTTGCTATCAATCAGGTGCTGGAGCAGCTCTGGAAAACAGTTATTAGACAAGTGCTCCCAAGCAAACAAATCATAAAGAGCTTCATAACTTTCCACTTTGCTGCCCTTTACCCAACCATCCATGGCTCTGCAAAAATAAGACACATATTCAACCCACGTCGTACCAGGCAACTTCTTACATTCTCTAAAAGCTTGTCTGTACTTCTCGGGGGTTAAGCCATACCGCAACATTAAAGCATCTTTCATATGAGCATACGACATCCTATCCGCAACAGGCATGTCTAACAGGGTATCTCTTCCCTCATTCACAAAGCGACCCCACAACCCCGCTCCCCAATCCTTCTCAGGGACCCGGTGGGCCAACAATGCTAACTCATATGCTTTAAACCATTGACCAATATCTTCATTCCTATTGTAATCTTTGATCACATCTTTCGGGAAGTAAAACTTACTTTCTGCAGGCTCGGATGGAATGCTGCCAACAGAGGGATTCAACTCTAACTTTTTAGCTTGGATATCCAGTTCCCTCAACCTGGCTTCACGCTCCAAGGCTAACTTCTCTCGTTCAAACTCCAACTTTTTGATTTCTAAATCAGCTTCCCTTCTACCTCTTGCATTTTCTAACTCCAACTGCCCATTTATCTTTAGCCTTGCCATCTCCATGTTGTAAGCTCGCTCTTTCGCCCTTTCTTCTCTTTCTTCAGGGGAAAGACCTTTGGAGGAAACACTGCTTCCGGGAGAGGGCACAGGTCCATTCACTGGCACCTCCTCATCCCCTTCCTCTGTGGGTACCACCACCACATCAGAGGGATTTCTGGACTCCCACCAGGCCTGCAATGCTTTATGAAAATCATCTTTTCTTGAGAGGCCTGTGGTAGGAACTTTAAACTGGTCGCAAAAGTGTTTCAGCTCATCTTTCTTGTATTTCTTAAGCTTGCTCCTCTCGAACTCCTCCACAACAACGATAGCAGGGGCAGTGACTCCGTTGTCACTCATGGTTAAAACTGGCAGTGTTCAAAAAATGAAGTTTCAAGAAAGCGGGGAACAAAAAAAAATAGGATCCTCCCCAATTAGATTGTGACTGCGTTATGGTCTGCTTTCACTATGTAGCGCACACGAATCACTGTACATGGGTCATAAGTGCAAAGTCCAAAATCCTCACCGCTGACCCACCAATGTTAGAACCGGCTGTCTCTAGTTGGCAGAGGTATACACTTCTGACAAATAGGGACAATCCTTTTCTAGTCAGGGCAAGGGGATCACACCCTTCGATAACCCCTGCTCACCCCCTTGGTAGCTTGGCAGAGCAGAACAGGCTTATCCCAGAGGCTGTGCGTTAAGCAATTATGACCACATACAGTAATACCGTGAATGCACTACAAATGGACACGACACCGTAGTATTATAAAAATAAGTATTTTTATATAAGGCTTAGCACAAGACCAAATAACGACAAACTGTACACGATCGGAATAAATACGTTGGGAAGGAAAAAAGGATAGTTCAAAAGGTAGTTTCTTCTTTAGCAAACAGTCTTTAGTATCAAAGCAAATCTTCTTCTTGGCAATACAGTTCTTAGCAACAGGGTAACCCACACGGGGGCTACACGACGTCAAGGCAAAGTTAATCCAAAGGTTCGGCGTCGACCGCGAGGAGCGCTACGTCAAGCCTGGAGTCACACGGACCCCCAACAACACAGTACCTTAGGAAAATGAAGCACACGAGGATCAGCGGCGTCGAGCAATCCGGCGTCGCGTCTTCGGTGTCGATCAGGCCTCAGCAGGCGTCGTCGATGATGCGGTTGCACAGAGTGAGCAGCGCTCACAGCGTCGAAGGCACACAGGTGATGCAATCTGCAGCGGTGCAGACCCAAGGTCCACGGGAGCTAGAGCCGTACTCCTACTCACTGACGTTGCTGCTGGCGTCGGTTGGGCCTAGCGTTCGGTTGTCGTGATTGCTGATTCTTTCAGAGGTGCTGGATTCACGGTTCCAGCAAAATAGCACTTTAAGCAGATGAAGTCCTTTAGCCCTGTGACTTCAGCAGGAGACTGGCACTCTTCCAGTCCTTGGAGATTTTCTTAGCAAGCGTGAGAGTACACACACAGTTCCTCTCTCCCGGTTCCTTGGCAAAAATAAAGAAGCACTGCAGGATTCCCCCAACAACAGCACACTTGGCAGAAGGGGTAGGCAGTCATTAGATCAGCAGGCCTCTTGTCCTTGGTTACAGGGTTCCTTGTCAGAAGTGATCTAAATTCTTGGTTCAGGGGTCCTACTCTTATACCCCTTTTCGTCTTTGATCCCTTTGTCCATGCCGGGGGTTTCCCAACATCCTGGGTCCGTTGTGGGTGGAGCCAGGCAGAAGCACCTGGCCTATTCACTGAGCAGGGCTGGGTCCTCAGACGCCCAGCAGGAGGTGGAGCCAGCATTGACACTGGCAGGAGCAGAGCTATCGGCCTCCTGGCAGGAGGTGGGGCTAGGATCGTCCATGGCAGGTACAGAGCCATCAGCCGCTGGGCAGGAGGTGGAGCCGGCATTGTATCAGGCAAGGCAGGCTATCAACAACTACTCTCCCCCTACTCTCAACGTAAATGTCCCACTCATCCCACACTGACTCATCCAGACCTGGGGAGCCACCCAGCTCCTGTCACACACACGCAAAACCAGCAGAAACCAGATATGGTTAGACAAGGAAATAGACACCTTCTAAAAGTGCTATTTTCGAACCCAGAGTCCAAAAACCATCCACACCAACGGATGCGTAATTAAACCCCGAGTTCAGGGATACCAAACTCGACATTGCACCATGCTCTCCGAGCCAGCGAGGATCATAGTACTAATAATCCCGGCGGCCCATTCTAATCAATGGAGAGCAGGCTACCTCGCAATAGTGAAGGACCAAGATGGCGGTAATTCACTATTAGGACATGCCAACTTGGTCAGGCGTGTCCTACCTCAGACTTACAATGCACCCTGCCCGAAGGCCTACCATAGGGGCGACTGACATGAAGCCAAGGGAAGGTTTGGAGGGCTGGCAAGTACGTATACTTGCGCAGCCGGCGTGACAGCACGAGGCTGCACGTGGGTCTCGCAATGACCGACCCGTAGACATTCTTTTACGAGGCCGCTCCTGTGGGTGGCACAACACGTGCTGCAAGCCCACGAGCGGCATTTGCGTTTACAAGCCCCGGCACTCTGGGTGCACTAGACGAGGGACTGATAGTAAACCAAATAAGCCAAACATGGATACAATAGATACATCAATTTAACATAGGGAGCACTTGCGCTATGGCACTGATCAGCAGTGACACGGCGCCCAAAGCATATACCAGCAAAACATCGTAAAACAGTAGAGGCAAAACAGGAAAAATGGAGGAGAGACTCAAGCCAATGATGTCAGGTCTAACACTGCCCCTCTCATGCACCCTGCTTCTCATCTAATGAATTTTTACATTATATGCCAGCGTGATTGTTGAGAAAATCAGGAGCCTCCCACCCCATCCACCCACAACACACATCTACTGATCAAGCTACGCTACTGCAAATTCCTTCGAACTTTGTCTGCAGTACGCAGTTTTATCCCAGTACTGAGCAGTCCACATATCTAAAGTACTGTACTTGTATCCTGCAGTACGGAGAACTCTGCAAGGTTCTTCAAATTTACTTTACCTCTGTCACTGGTCCATGTACACATATGTTAGTACCAAATGCGATGCAGCGCCCGCTATGCAATT
Organism: Lissotriton vulgaris; assembly: GCF_964263255.1. NCBI lineage: Eukaryota > Metazoa > Chordata > Amphibia > Caudata > Salamandridae > Lissotriton > Lissotriton vulgaris. Next base: position 682,784 of record NW_028245292.1, read on the forward strand.
CGTTTTATTAATTAAATTGTTTACTTACCTCCAATTATCCATATGCCGGTTTTTTGCACCCCCCCCCCCCCACCCTGCCCCTCCCTCGCTCCGCCTCTCTGCCCCACTGCAACTCCCTTCACGGGCCGCGGCTGGTTAGTACTCAGTCAGGCGCGGAGCTTCACCAACACAGCTCTGTCCTGATTTCCACAAAACACTGGAACCCCACTACTGGGGGACTGTCTCATGTCTTGTCCAAAGCACCTTTGCTGTCTTTGCTGTGAGTGCTGAAATTTAAGTACTGGGGCTCTCAGGCCACCATAAATCATAACTTTGGCCAAAAGCATTGCACCGAGGAGGTGCAGTAACTCTCTTTCTTTCTGGAAAGATGGTTAAGGAGGTTAACACATCTCTTTTAAACATCCCTTTTAAAGATCTGCTACAGATTCAGGATACGTTTTAGGAAGTAGGGGGGCCAAGTCAGCTTTTAATTTCTCTCTCTCGTTGATACAGTGCATGTCATTGAGTGGTGTGATAATGGCATTGGTTGGATGTCATTGAGTGGGGTAATAACATCAGTTAATGACTGCCTCAATGTAATTTGCCTTATATGTGCTATTCAAGTGCTCTCTATTTTATCGGAATGCTTGAAGGGATCTATGAAGAACTGTTTGTAATGGGGTGAAGTCTTTCAAATACATCCATGCGCTCAAATGTCTGTTTGTTTATGAGAATTGAGATAAGCTGTAATGTAAAGTTGAGTACATGCCACAGATAACTGTATCTTACAAGTTATAGGTACCAGTCTCAGTAGAACAGAGGAGGAGGTTGGGCATCCACTGCAGTGAACTATGTGTACCCTGCAGGTCACACTTTGCAAAGTAAATAAGACAGTGTGTTTTTTTAAGGCGCTAGCTGCAGGGATGTGGGAGTAAACTGACCACCACAGGCTCTGATCCAAATAAGGAAGAATGTATCTGATTAGAGGTGTACATATATATATATAAATTCCATATCACACCAACAATTCCCAATAAGCGAGTCTCTGCTCTGGGTAACTTAGCTCGAGAGATTCTTTGCCTGCTGTGGACATGTGTGTCTGATCTGCAAGTCAGACATCCACATCACAGCCAAATAGTTCAAGTTAACATACATTTTATAAGCAGTGCTTCATTTGTAAAAACAATATGCGCCAGGGCACTTGTCACGAGGACCCTGCAGTTTGCACCACCCATTGCCCCTGGAAGCACTGTCAATGTCAGTACCAACACATCTCCTAACCATCACATTCCTACAAGAGTAACAATTGAGATTATTGTAGGACCCCAAAGCTATAAGAATTGCTTTTTCAGCAGGTATTAGTGATTACCAAAATATACTGAATAAATATATAACTGTGATTCCGATCACCTCTATATTAGACAAACAGTGCCACCATGTGGCAGACTATCATAAGTGCTGGTGTTGATAATTAAGTGGTGGTGCTAAGCACTGGAAACCACCAGCTGAAATTAAGCACTGGGTGTAAGATACTCTTTACCCGGCATGTCAAATTGATAGAGGGTGCAGGAAGTGAGTGGAGAGGCTGCAGGGATTGATTTGGGATGTGCAGGTGATAACTTCAGATGCCACTGCTTGGCTCTCTGTTGCTTACTGTCTTTACTTTGCTGTGGTAGTCTGTGGGAACCTTGCTGATCTTTCTTTGAACCCCAGCAAGACAAGGTGAACAAAAAAGTATATTTGAATATAGTGATAATAAGAGTATTTCCTTGTATCAGCTGAGGGACTCAGGAGAACCTAGCTAGAAAAACAAGCAATTTGCTTCCCAGTTCACTCACTCACAATCACAAGGTGCAGCGCAACAATCAGAACCACATTTTAGATGAAAACAGAAATAAAATGCAAAGAATTTTGCCTAATATGTGTCTGAAGTTAAGAGACATTTAGTTAGGAAATTGGAAAATATATATATGGAATGTTGTGAGCACATTCCTTAATTAATCCCATAAAAGGATAATAATGCTCAGGGTTGCCTTGTACTTTTGTACTGCTCTTCCGCCCTCAGAACAAAGAACTGTGTTGGAATACGCTGGACTTCCCTCCCACCCTCCCTCAAAACAAAGACCATTTCAATATGGTGTGTGTGTTAACTTGCTACTTGCTTTCAGGGCAGTTTAGAACATTATCTATAGGCGCTGCGACGATCTCGGCCTTCGTAGCAGCGAGCGATGCAATACTTTTCAATTGCAAAAGTCTCTCAAGCTTAGTTTCAAGCTACCCAGCATGGGTACAACTTCCAGAGGCCCCACAACTGGATCAAGCACTCTAGGAAGGACAGAACTCTCTCAGCAGAGTTCAGGGAAGTTGAGGTAAAGTCCTTTTGTTCCTGGGACTTCAGAACAGGGAGCCAGCTCTTCTCAGGCCCTTGGAGATTCCTTCAAGACAGGGGACACAGCACAACAGCAAAGTCCTTCCCCTCTCCTTGGCAGCAAAGCAACAGGTCAGTCCAGCAGAGCAACAGCAGGACAGCCATCCTTCTTCAGATTCAGCTTTCTCCTTGGCAGAAGTTCCTTCTTGACTCCAGGATGATCTAATTTTCTGTTGTCAGGGGTCCTGTGCTTATACCCCTAAAAGTCTTTGTTCTCTTTGTGCAAGTGGGCCCTGAGCCCGGTCTGAACCAGTTCTGGGTGTTGCTTGAGCACTTTGTTTGCCTGGCTTCTCCTTTCCTTTCAGAGTGAGGGGCAGGGTCGCCAGCCGCCCAGCAGGAGGTGGAGCCAGCATTGTGGCAGGCAGGCACAGCCCTATTCAGGCCCAGGTGCTACCTCCTCCCACCACTCAGGTTGCAAATGCAGTCATTCAGCCTAGGGCTGACTCAGCCAGCCTCCTGGGGAATCCCCAGCCCCTGTCACTCTCAAACGAGACAGTCAATACACAAACAGGCCAAGGCACACAGAAGGGTCAGACAAGAGAACAACAACTTTCTAAAAGTGCTGTTCTCAAACACAGGATTAAAAAACAACCTTTTCTGAAAGATGTGTTATTTAATTCTGAGTTCAGGGATACTAGACTCTTATGTCCTATCTTGTTCCTATGGGAAGAAATGCTGGTAGCCACTGTAGCCAGCATCCCCCATGTTAACCTATGGAACAAGATAGCCTTACAATAGTGAAAAACGAAAATGGCTGCCTTTCACTACCAGAGCATGTCACCTGCACCAGTACATGCTCTACCTTTCACATACACTGCACCCTGCCCAGGGGGGTAGCTTGGGCCTTCCATAGGGGTGACTAATGTGCACAAAAAGGGATGGGTTTGGCCTGGTCAGTGGGGACACTGACCAGGAGGACACAGCAGTTCCTAGACTGCACACAGGCACTGCAGTGGCAGGTCCGAGACACCATTTTAGGGCTACTCATGTGGGTGGCACAATCAGTGCTGCAGACTTTACTAGGGACTTCGGGGTGATACAAATATGGCAATCATGTATATCCAATCATGATGACAATTTACATAGGGAGCACTTACACTCTGACACTGATCAGCAGTGGCAGAGTGTCCAAAGCATCTAAACCAGAAAAACGAAATCCAGCACAGCATCAAAAATACAGGAGGTAGCGGTAAAAAGATAGGGGGAAACCACGCCAAAGATGCCAGGTCTAACAATACTTTCTACTGTAGTGACGTTGCATGACATTACATTGTACGTGATATGACATTGCAGCAACATTACATTGTATGTGTGTTCAGGTATTGACCTATTTTGTATAAATGATTATCGTATTTCCTCAACTATTCTAGAACGGCAGCTAGACTAATAATCACGAGGGAAAGAATTTAAATGTCATCACATAGCTGTATCGAATGTTGGGCCTTTGTTGTACATTTTGAGAAGTTTTACACAATATCCCCTTTACTTCCGGTGAGTTAGGAATTAAAGGCCAATACAAATAGCTGTTGAACCATGAGCCATGGAACAAACCTACTCACTCGAGAGACAGAAAACTTAAACAATTAATGAATTACGATCAACAGTTGCAAAGTCTGAATTAAGCAGAGGAAGGATACAGGAATCTCTCCCTATAAAAATGTACCCTGCAAGATGAATAGACAATAAAGAAAGACTGCTGAGCAGCGACACAGCAAAGCTGGATAAGGGCAAATCTCCTCTGAAAAGCGAGATACTGGAAATGCCAAGCAGAACCCAGCCCTCTGCTGCTCCCCCTGATAATAACCATCCAAAGACATATGGATTTTAGATTTATTTTCCGTATTTGATATATCACTTCTATCCATCATCTTGTCTTCAGAGCACGCGGCCCTTTCTTGTGTAGCTCAGACCAGGGCCTTATTCTTACCCAAAGGGAAGCTTCTGACCCCCTCCCCCTCGCCCCCCAGCACCGAGGGGCATACAATAACACGCATCAAGTTCCAAAAATCAATGGCGACCGGGGAATGATTTTGTACACCGACTTTATGTTCTAGCTCGCCTTTTTCTGATTTTCAGCCGGGAAAAAAAATGTATTTCACGAAACTCTTTTTTTTTTAATATCCCTTCTGACTGAACAGTATTTACATATTCCTACATTTCTTCTTATGCTGGGGAAAAATCCATCTTGAAAAGGTAAATAAATATTGATTGACCAACGGCGTTCATCACTCTGGAAGGCTGACGCATATGTATGCCGAGTGAAGGCTGCTTCGCTTTCTTTTTTAATCTTCCCTGCACAGAGCCCTTGTTCTGTCAGAACTGTTTCCATGTTCCTATCAGCCCGCCTCAGTGTGTGTGACAGCAAATGCAAAACAAGCCCGCTGCACAGGGAGCGAAAGGGAAAACGAGGATGCAAAGACCCAGATTTTCAAAGGCGAGTTTTATACTTTTCAAGAGATCCAAATTCGAGCATGTAAGAGAAGGGAACCACTAAACAGTAAAGCGAATTTCCCAGGAATCCCACAATTTTGCCATATGGGCGCTAAGGATGAGGGGAAGGTGCGCAGTTTGGCGCAGATTTACAAGCCCCTTGCGCCTCTTTTATGCCGCCGTTGCATCACTCTTGTGACGCAGCAGCGGCGCAAAAGATGTGCTATGGTGCGGGGTATTTACAACGTGACGCATCTGGGAATCTGGGAGATGCGTCACGTTGTAAAGCCCTGTGCCATAAGGAGGCGTTCGGGGCGTTCCTGCGCAGGAACACCTTAAAAGTGGTTGAGTGAAATCTACAAGATTTCACTCAGTCACTTTTAGGCCAATGCTGTGTCAAAACCCTGAGCCTGCTTGAAGCAGGCGTAAGGTTTGACGCAGCATTGGACAGATAGGGCCCTCCAGAGCATTGCTGGAGCTGCGTCATGCTTGCGACGCAACTCCAGCAATGCGCCGCCTTTACGGCACAGATGCGTCACGCATCTGTGCCATTTTTGCCCCATGGTGCGCCGCATTGTAAATGCGGCGCACCATGGGTGGCGGAGCTGGGGCGCACAATAACTGGCGCATCCCTGGGGATGCGCCAGTTATTGTAAATCTGCCCCTTAGTGTTTTTTATTCACTTAGCACACACATTTCTCATGAGACCTTAGGGCCAGATGTACTATTTACTAGTCTCAATTTGCGACTAGTAAAGGGTTTTAATAGCTGATCTATATAAAAAATCCGGTATTTGTAAAGCGCGAACTAAACACCCCTAAGGGTCTCAAGGCGCTGAGGGCAATTGGGGAGATTAAGTGAGCTACTGCCCAGAGTCATATGATGCTGAGCTGAGCTGCTGCTGGCGAACAAACCATAAGTCTCCCACTCTGGAGTCAGCCACTCTGCCCGCTGCGCCACACCTCTCCCATATCAGACACCCCATTCTGAGAAACTGGTAAGTTGTCATCAGAGAAGCCAGGAGTGGGCCATCTGTGTCAGCTAATGTAACCAAGTGCCCACTGGACGGTGCCCTACACTTTTTTTTCCATCTAATAGCCTGTCCTGGTGACAACTAGATGACCCCTCAGAGGAGATGCAAAGTCAGTTTGTACCCTGAACACAACAGACAGCGCTCACCATTTCGAGAAGAGGCCTACTTCCTCTCAAGCCCAAAAGCCATGCACTCTCTCGCCCCTCAGCATGACCCTAGCACTTGCATCTGAGGTTAGCATTAGAGGAACTGGAGAAGCCACCTAGACCCCTACTAACAGACTGCAGTCTGTCAACCACCAGGTCATCTCCTGATGGAGTCTTGGAGGCCACTGAACCCTGGCCTCTAGGTCCAGGTTTAATCCTGCCCAAAGCACCTCCATCGTGGTGTCAGATATAAACTCCTGGAACCTCAGAAATGCTTGGAAGACGTATGCCAAGTCATTCCCCATTTAGGATTCCAGGGGATATTCAAGAGTGACAAAGGGAACCCAAAGGGGGGTACCCCATTTCCAGAGCTGTGCAAAGTTCTGCGCCAAGGAAGGTATGATCCTGAGCTGGAATAAGATGCAATTTATCCTGATTTAGAAGAAACCTCAAACTCCTGTAAAGTTTTGCATACCAACTCTGTGTCTTCCTGGGCCTTTTAAAGAGGCGGAACGTAAAGTAGTCAATCACCCATATAAGTGAACAGTTGTACCCCCCATAACTACTAAACAACCTACCACAGCTGTCAATTCCTTGTTGAAGATGCCAGGAATGGATGAGAAGCTGAAGGAAAAGCTTGAGCATAGGTACTGATCTTTTCCCACCACAAGGATAGAAACAGTTATGACGGGGAAAGCACAGAGATGGAACAAATTGGCGATCTGTAAGTCCAGAGTGGTTAAAAAAGAAACCAGGGGCTACATGGTGAATGTGTGTCTGAAGAGATACTGTATTGAATGTTACTGTTGACATGAATGGGCCGACCACTTTGATATATTGCCAGATAGAAACAACAACATGTGCTCATTGATACCTAAAAGCTCAGTCAACTCCATTCTGAATTCCGTCATAAAGAACCTGAAAACCCATCAAAAGGGTTGTACTGTATATGCAGCTTTCAAAATGAAAGCTGAAGGCAGCATATGCCTTTTTTGATAGCCCCTTCCCGCCAATTCGATCTGAAGGCAAATAGTCTTCAATTACTAATGAAGGCAGCTAGCCACCAAGAAGTTGACTTTCGCTGGCTGAAGAAAGTTTGAGCCAAAACTGTAAAATGAGTCTCGGAGCCCCAGGAACTTCGGGAAACGAGGCGTATCAACGTTTTTCTGTATCCAGGTCAAAAAGTCAATGATTGCTTTAAGAACGGGCGGAGAATAAAGAGGTAGCAACCAATCAAATCCAAAGGATTCTTTGGGATCCACAGATGTATCTGGATCAAGGCAATATGAGTATTGCCTTATGTGGGTACCTACCTCTAATAGCGGAGAAACCTGGGACAATTTTCCACTTTGAGGTACAGAATCTTGTTCTTCAATCCTTCCTCCTCACCAAGACCTGCCTTCAGCATAAAACCTGTGCCTGAAAGGCACCCACCACTGCCATGTCAATAATCTCCTGTAAACCATCAGGAGAAGTATTAAGCACAGCAAGCCCAGGACAATCAGCAGTAACCTTTGTCTGTTGCAGTATCGAACAAGGGTGTAACACAAACAACTGCAGCCCCTGTGGTACGGGAGTGGACCACCCTTCAGGGGGCAGCCATACAGTGGAAGGTCTATGAGTATCTGTGGCGTCCAATAGGTGCACAGGCTGTGGTTGCGCATTCTGAGTCCTGAGATGTCTGGCTCTCCATAGCTCCTTATTGCAATGGAGAGGACAGGGGGAAATAAATGGGACTTTTGGACCTATAGATTCCTGCCTCATGGGTAAGAGCTGAAGTCCACAAAAGTGCTACAACCTTTGTGAGCCTATTCAGAAAAGCAGATCGGAGAACCAGGTGATACTGGAAAGCCCGTAAAATTACTAAATGCTTTGGCAGTGATAACTGACTTTCCTCCAGCTCCGCCAGCCTCTGTGAATTCTCTAGAAGCATAGCGGATCTCTAGCAAATCTTCTTTGTGGGCCGTTTCTGTCAAGTGAGTACTTTTGATAAAGGTGCTACATTTTTATATCATTCCCATTCAAGTGAAACTTCAGTGGTTATGCTTTGGGGATTCTTATATCAAAGAGATTCATTTTAAAGTTGCTTTTGACATTTTGGCTTTATAGTAAGCCATTTGCTAACAAATGTGCTAAAAGATTAGAGACACTTCAAAGGCTATTTACCTCCACCTTTCCCTTTATTATTTTTTAATATCATTATTTCAAATGAGAATTGATAACCTTGCTTCAAGTCATAAATGCGTTATTCTTTAATGTTTAGCTGTGTTGTGTCATCTCTAAATCCCTACCGGAAACACTTTCATTCAGCCTCATCCCAGGAGGGACAGATTGGTACTGCGGGCACTCGGACATTGGCCGAAGGGCCAGTGTCTCAGTGCCCTCTGTGGAGCGTTTTTTCCCCTTTCCCAGTCCATAGAGAGCACTGGACAGGGAGAGGAAAGCAACTTCACTGTGCGGCTATTCAGCTATGATCAGATTTGGCCTCTCCTTCACCCCCTGCCCTACCAAGCAATCACGCCGATGGTGGGCTGGGAAGGGGTGATTGTGCACAAGAATCGTCCTCCCAGGGGGCCAGGTGTTCCTCAGGCCATTGAACCATTTTCACCTCGGCCCCCCTGGGGCCCACGCAGCCCTGAAACAATGTTTGCATTAACACTTCGCACACAGCCCTTCTCATTCAGTGCATAGTGGGCGAGGAAGAATGGGTCTCGCTGTGGGGGCCAGGTGATGTTGCACCATCTTCACCTTAGCCTCCCTCCCACTCCCATGATTGGCCCAGCAGCTGTGTTTTTTGCTTTATCCCCTCTCCTGCCAGGCCATTGTTCTAAGGCAGTGAAGGGCTGGGGAGGGCTGAATAATTTACAAATAGCTGGGGCCTCGCTGTTTTTCAGGTGCTCCTGTGCTGGAGAGCTGGCAATCATTTTGTAATCGAAAGGGGCCTCGCTGTCTTTCAGGTACTCCTGCGCTGGAGGGCTGGGGAATAATTTTGTAACAGAAAGGGGCCTCGCTGTTTTTCAGTTGCTCAGCTTGTAGGACATTGTCAACTTGGCCGTGTGTGCCAAGAACAATATCCTCCCACTTACATTCCTTGTGTGTTTCATGAAAGGGCGCAACAGCGAATGTGGGACGCGCCCCGCGAATGTGGGCCACTTTTTTTGCCAGTGCCCAGGCCAAATTGTGATCCCAAACCGCCCCTGCATCCCAGGGTACCAAAAGGTGAGGCATTGCCTGCTAACACATTCCTATTTCTAATAATACTGACACTGGAGTTAGTAGAAAAGCTTAGAATGAAGCATCTTCTTTTACAAATACTATTGGGTGTACTGGTAGAAAACACAGCACAATTGCCAATGTAATTTTTGTATCAGACTTTAAATATTTTACAGCATGTACCTCAATATTCCAGAAGCATGTTAAATCATGAGAATACAAACTCTTACAAGTTACTTCCTAGCAATTAAGCGTTATTAATTTGTATCTATTTTTGCAGTTTCCATATATCACAAATTTTCCGCAAGACCTTTAGACTGATTCACTTGAGCACTAGATTACATTACAGAAGGACAGATTTTTTTTACGAACAGTGAGATTTAGGGCCAGATGTACGACCCTTTTATTTAGCGCCTTGCAATTTATTGCGAGTCGCAAATGAAATGTACAACAATGTGTTTACACTGTTTTGCAATTTCTAATGGGGTTGTAAATTGCAAGGCTCATTATTATTAATGAGCCTCTCACAATTTGCGAGCCCATTGTGAATGCCAGCCCACCCAGGGATGGTGGCCTGCTGGGCTCAGCAGACCACCATGTCTGGAACTGCTTTTCAATAAAGCAGCTTTTTTTTTTAATGCAGCCCATTTTCCTTAAAGGAAAACGGGATGCCTTTAAAAAAATTTTTTTTAAACAATTTTGTTTCATTTTTTAAGGGCAGTGGTCCCTGGGACCACTGCCTGCCCTTAAAAGATAATTGTGCATGCATTTGCAAATGGGACTGATGGAGCAAGGATTCGCACGTAAAGCGCCTTGCTCTAATACAAGAACCTCGCCTAATGTATAATCCTATTAAACCAGTTGTTCGTCATTTATTATACGTTTTCCCAAGCACGCGGGTGTCCCCAGGATGCTTGCTCGTATGTCTTTTCCATATTGACGAAGCTTGCACTAAAGAATCGGCTGCTTCTCTGAAATTCAGTCTGCGCATGCGTCGGTCATACCCATGTGATGTGACGCACTCGCATTCTGGAGGGATTGTATTGCACATGCGCACTGATGCAAAAATGGCCGCTTGTCTCTCACCACGCTCTCTGCTTGCTATCGCCGCTTCAGCCTATCTGTCTTTCCGCACTAAACAGTAATGCTATAGTCACTATAAAATAAGGGTTGTTTAGAATTTCATCACGGTATACAGTGTGACCATTTTATGTGTGATTTTAATTTGTTCTCGCTTACTTTGCATGTATCACGTCTCTGGGGGCTGGAAAATTCATAACCGGCGCCATGATGAGGCTCCTCTGAGTATTTCCATGTGACCTGGGAGAAACTCTACTGCGCAGAAGCTGAAATCAGCCAGCTGGCTCCTGAAGCCCAATGCGCCTGAGAACCCAGCACAAGATGATGAAACTCACCTTGAAATCCAGAGACTTTGTTACTATGCCTTGGACACTCGTATTTTCTATTGTGTTCTATGGATGGGAACGTGAACCCAAGGGGTGGGTGTGCAAAATTGAATAATAATGATGGGAACACTGAATTCTAGGAGGTGGTAATGACCGCACCACCTCTCCTGACCAATCATAATGTGGGAAACTGTTACTTGCAACATTAGTGGGTGGTCTAAGGTACCCCAAAACAGTATAACTGCCCTAGTTTAGCTTAGGAAAATTGTCCGACTCGTCCGAGTAGCAGACCTGTCACTGACCCTACGAACTCTATAGGTGCTCAATCTGAGAGTGCTGCGGAGCACTCTGTCCATACTTTCCACAAACTCCTAAGGGGTGGAAATAATCCTAAGTGCTGGCCAAGCACTTTGCTGGGAAATTCGAAAACCCAATCGGGGTTACTGGCGGATTACTTGCAGGAGAGGGGGTAACGCAGGCGTTGCTGTCCGAAGCTGTAGGTGTTGGTCATACCCTGGGAGGCCCAGTCTCGACCCGAAACCTGAGGGGTATCCTGTCCTGATCTGTCCGTGGGCTGTACCTGCCCACATCCTGGTATTCCAATTCCTTGAGGGTCCTGTCCCCGTCTTTCCGAACTGACCCGTGGCCAGGGTTAGTCTTCACTCCTATCTAGGTAAATATAAGGGGTGGGTTTGCGTTTTCTCATAGTCTTTTCTCACTTAACTTAAACTCATTTCCTTCTTCTAAAAAGGAATAAATCTTGACTTTTGATATCCGTTCTTGAAATGCCAAACCATATATGTTTTGCTTATTAGACTTGTTCCACATCTCTCCCTTCCTTTAGAACTTGCTGAACTGTCAAATTATTAGTATGTTCCTATTTTTCCCTTTCCTTTAGTACGATTGCGGTGAACTTAGCAAGAATAGTTTAAAGATTTTAGGTTAAGTACATGTTTTTAGGTCCCATCCATACTCTATGTCCTAGTATTAAATTGCAGTGACTAGTTTTGTTCTAAAATTCCTACCTTTAGTCTTCCCATTATACTCAAATAGTCCTAGTCTTAATGCACAGTTATCTGGTGTTTTTGATTTTGATATTTGACGTGTTATTCTGCTTATCGCTTATTGCCTTGGCATATTCTCTTTGAAATCATATATAAAACTTTTAACTTCATCAGGTGTCTGTGGTCATTTTACAAGAAAAATTGTGGATAAGTATGTTTTGAAGCATAAAGAGTATTTTTCCCAGGATCCCTGTCTACTATTTTTCCTAATAGCTCCAGATCTGTCATATGTATTTGTGCCTGGGGTAAGTCAGGTACATGGTAAGCAGAGGTGTAAAACCAAACCTTAATTGCTCATAGAAGCGTGCAACAGAAACCATCACCCAGTTCACCCCAAATGTCAATGGTGTATTAAATTTGTGCACGCCAGGGCCCAGTGCGTGTAAGTAATTGGTGAACTCGGTGACCTGGGTGAACTGCGCGCTCTATCAGTAATTTTCTGGTAAGCAGAGGATGGTTTGGACTAGTTAGATTAGGTAGACAGGATAGTTGATAAATAAACCGTGAATATAAAATGTGCTGCTGAAATTTCTATGCTGCTGAAATTTATTATTACGTTGATGTTGATTTAAAGATTTTGAAATGTTTTAAGGATATATATGTCTATGTATATGAATATTGCATTGCTGCTATTAGTGTATATGCTATATTAACAACCAAATTGTTTTGTAAGTGTTCAGTGTAGTCCGAATCCCCGGGGAAGTATTAAGCTAACGGTGAGCAGAATCCGGTTAGCTGTTGAAGTCACTGGTTTGAGCCATTAGTGCAGGGTTAGGAATAACTGGAAGCACTAATTAGGACCTTTGTTTGCATCTGAGTAAATGATAGCTACGAGTCCGTTATAAAACTTTCATTGCGATATCACCTAGTAAGGGTCGCATACGGAAGGAGTAATAGTTCGCTGGTGAAAACCCGGCTCAGTACATATCCCTGACAAAAGTGGATGAGTCGGAAGAATAACGGGTTCTATATTACTCGTGTGTGAGGGTAGGCAAAGAAGTCTACCTAGAGTGAATGAAAAGTAGACAGAAGTGGTTTACTAGCAGCGAAAGAAAGTTCTTTTATCTCTTTAGAACACTCAGACATAGTGGCAGACGTTGCGTGTTGTTGACTAAAATTTGCATTCGCACTTTAGAGAGAGTAAAAAGTTTCCGTTACCTTGTGAAGGAGGGAGTCGGTCGGAAGACTGCTCTGACGTCACTCCGTGCCGCGCTGGTATTGGTCGAAACAGCGGGTGTGTAGTGAAGCCGAATTTGTGAAGGAGGGGTGAGTGCCGAAGCGTGAGACTCTGTCTTGCGAAAAGGCCGCCCACCCATTGGTTAAGGATTTTGTATTCTCTAAGTTGATTGGTTACTACGAAATAGAAGTCGCGCTAGCATTGGAAGCACAAAGGTAAACAAAATTAATCAGGCCGAGTTAGAAGAGAGTCTGGAAAATTATATGTGGTATCCAGATTTTATACCAAATCCAAAGTATCTAGGATTTCATAAGGATCAGATTTTGTGAGGTAGACCACACATGATGTATGGAATAAATAGGAAAATGTCATTTACTGATAAAATAAAGAATTTTTTCAAAACTGATAAACCCATTAGAACGAGGGAAGGTGTGCTCATTCCCCCGCCAAATACTCCTGCCTCTTTCATGATGTTTGATAAAGGGTACTATACCTGTGTCTGGCTAGAAAACTGGGCAAAGTATACTGCAGATGACGGAGTCCTGGCATTCCCTGTTGAAGGTACATTTAATGGTCGGATCCTGTTTAACCTAAGGACCCGCATGAATGAATTACACCCTAGACCTAGGTTGACCCAGTATGAAGCCCTGGAAGAATGGGAGATTGAGGCTCTGGAGAGAGATAGGCCCCGGATGGACAAGGGAATAAGTAAATGGTATCCGAGGGTTCAAGCGCAAACCAAAGAGCAGAAAATGAAGCAGTGGAGGCAAAACATGATGACTGAAGGATTGTTTCCAATGATGGGGGTATTAGAAGAGAGGAAAGGAAAAAGTAAAGAAAAGACCCATCACTTAATGCCCGTGGGGGACTCAGAGGATGAACACCTAGAAGATTTGTTAATGAAAAACCCACCTCCCTATGTTGCAGAATCAGAACCTGTGCAATCTCCAAACCCATTTTCAAAATATCCCAGATGTAGGAGGGATAGTGATACAGATGGAACGGGTACGGACAGTAAAGTCAATGACGGGGATGGGTTTTGTAGACCTAAATCTACGGTCCCAAATTATCAGCCGTTCGGAGAAGGTCCACCCCGATTGGTCACTCCGACTGCTCCAAGTATTTATCCTCCCTTGGTACCTCAGGTATTGCATGACAATTCTGCAGAAAAGGCTTTACGAGAAAAGGAGAAAGAGACCCTGGCTAGACAGCGAGAGGATTTAGTTCGAACCATTGCCCAGATACATCCCCATCCTGATTCCCTGACTATTCCAGTAACTATTGGTCCAGCTATTCCTCTGTATAGGGATAACCTGGCCAGTCCTCGTCCTCCTGTTATCTCCCCAATAGTACCTACTCCTAGCATCCCACCCTCGAGAAAGGAAGTAGTCATAGATGACGATCAAGAGAGTGAATGTGAATCAGTGGTTCTGATGGATTTGCCCATTAGGGAACCTAGGACTAGCATGTCGGGGGCAAGAAGTCAGAGTAGGCCAAAAGAGGTGTTGATCGAAGGTGCATCTGGGGTTAGGAGTGCCACAGTGGTATCCCCAGAAGAATTAGACAGATGGACCAAAGAGCTGGAGAAAGAGACCACTCCCCAACCAAAAGCATTAGAGATATATAAATTAAGAATAGAAATAGAAGAGATGATGGCTGGAAATGTGGGAGTGGAACGCCTAAACTCCTTCAGTGAAGAAGAGTTGCTGTTCATCAGTAAAAATCTTACCCGAAACGCTAGATTGCTCCACGAAAGGTTAATGGACACTGCCACAGAAATGGGAATAGATGTCAGTCGCTCCAAAATTCTTCAGAAACCCTACCGAGTAGATTTTGCAGACAAAGACTTAGAAAGCTTGAATGTGATGGGAAAACAGATCCAGATAAAAGAATTATTAAAGCTCTTGCAGAAATGGGGGGATGTGGGAAAATGGAGAACCCGGTGGGCAAAGAAAAAGGAAGACAGTAGAGCGAAATCACAAGCGTCAGAATATATGCTGAAAGAAGTAACTCCCGCAGAAAAATTGTGTCCCATGAGAGAGGTCCCGGGAGGAAAATATGTCCATGTCCCTTGGTCTCGACAGGATATTGTGTCATTTACAAATGACTTTCCGAAATTACGGGAAAAACCTGTTGATTGGTACAGGCAGGTTGAACGCTTTATAAAAGTTCAGAAATGTCTTCTGAAAGACCTGGATGGGTTTTTCGACATTGTGGTCCCTGTAGATTTGTGGACCGACTGCAAAATTGAAATTGATTGGCCCAGTGAAGAATTTCCAAGAGATGAGAAAACAGGGGCTCCCGCACCTGAAGTAATGAGGAAGTATGAGCAAGTCATACAATACCTCAAGAAAAAGGTACCCGCAAAAGAGACAGATTGGACCCGAATAGATAGAACAACCCAAGAACGTGATGAAACTGTACATTCCTTTTATGAAAGATTACTGCAAGTATTCAAAACTTACAGTGGTATCGATAATGTGGACATGAAAGACATGACCCATTTCAGTTACAGATTTGTGTTAGGATTAAGACCTGAAATATCACAATGGATTCGAGATAATAAAATCAGTTGGCAGGGAAAACCCATAGATGATGTTCTAAAGTACGCAAAATACTGCGAAGATGAAATCGAAAATAAAAAGAAGGCTCTCAAAGAAAAGGTAATGTGGGCACAGGTGAAATTAGCTGAACAGCAGGAGAAACAGTTAAGCAAATTAAATACTAATAATAATGCTCAGAGTGCCACTGTTGGGGGAGGAGGGAAGCCCCGAACTAAAATGAGTAGAGAAGAGGCTATGAAGAAGTTTCCGTGCCACGGGTGCGGCCAGATAGGGCATTGGAGAGACGAGTGTCCACACCTGCAGGCCGGTAATGCCCCTGTAAATGGTTTAACTCCACAGGTGCAGAAAGAGGGGACAAGAAAGAACCAGCAACAGGTAAAATTACCTCCAGTACCTCGCGCTCCTAGACAAAATTTTAAGAATCAGGGTCAGCAGAATGAGAGGGCGGAAGTATGGGAAGTCGAGAATGAAAGAGATGCAGTCATTCCACAGTACTTGTTAAATGACACCTTCCTCTATGAAAATCAAGATTGACGGGGCCTGAGAGGGGAGGACGAGGAGTGCGTGCTTGGCGCCTCCTTACCGGTAGACCAGACTGGACCATACATTGAAGGAAAGGTTGAGGGAAAAGACGTCACCTTTCTGTTGGACACTGGTGCTACCAGATCTACTGTAAGAACAGTGGATGTTCCTAACCTACCCCTCTCGGGAGAAGTGATCCAAGTAGTGGGCGTCTCCAATCAAATAATAAGTACCCCAGTAACTGAACCAATGGAAATTTCTATAGGAAATTTCAAAGAAATGCACAGATTTGTAGTCTGTGATTCCAGTCCCGTGAACCTGTTAGGACGTGATTTGTTGTGCAAGATGCATTGTACCATCTACTGCACACCAAAAGGCGTCGAAATACAGACCCCTGATGAAGATGGTCTGTACAAACTGATGTTGGTCAGACAAGATTCTGATATCAAACCTTTAACAGTTGAGGATTTACCTGAAGAGCTCCAGTTAAGAGTGGTACCAGAAGTGTGGGATTTCACAGGAAAGGATGTAGGCTTAATGGCAAATGTGGACCCAGTTAAAATAACAATAAAAACGAATGCTGTATATCCCAAAACCAGACAGTACAAAATGAGTGCAGAAGTGAAAGCAGGAGTAGCGACTGAGATTACCAGGTTGCTCGAAGCAGAAATAATAGAGGAAGTGATGAGCCGTCCCTGTAATTCGCCTATCATTGGGATCAAAAAGCCTAGTGGAAAGTACCGGGTGGTGCAAGATCTGCGCAAGGTAAACCAAATTGTTGTGCCTTGCTGTCCGGTTGTGCCTAACCCTGCAGTGATACTATATCAGATTCCCTGGAATGCAGAATGGTTCACTGTCATCGACCTGTGCCATGCATTCTTTTCCATCCCATTGCATCCAGAAAGCAAGTTCTTTTCAGTTTTGAATTTGACAGTCATATCTATGTCTGGAATCGTGTCCCCCAGGGGTACACTGAAAGTCCATCGATTTTCAACCAGATACTAAAGAAGTGCCTTGAAACTCTAGTGCTGCCGAGAGAGTCTGTTTTGGTGCAGTACATAGATGACCTATTGGTGGCATCTAAAACCCAAACGGACTGTGTCACCGACACAATTGCCTTGTTGAATCACTTAGGAAAAGGAGGACATAAAGTGTCACCTGACAAGTTACAATTTTGTAAAAACTCAGTGAAGTATCTGGGGCACCAGATAGAAAAAGGAATCAGGAAAGTTACTACAGAAAGAATCAAAATAATTAAAGCAATGGAACTGCCCAGAACTCAGAAAGAGGTGAGAATGTTCCTAGGAGTTGTGGGTTACTGTAGACAATGGATTGTAGGATTTGCAGCATTAGCAAGACCCCTGATAAAAATGACCAAGAAAGGAGTAGAAGACCCCGTCAGCTGGGACAGTGAAAGCATGAACGCTTGGGTAACATTGAGAAACTGTCTATGTACCGCTCCTGCATTGGGTATGCCTGATTACTCTAAGTCCTTTGAGCTATTTTGTGACACGAGAGAGAATTGTGCTCTTTCAGTCTTGACCCAGGAGCACGGATTAGTTAGACGTCCGGTGGCCTATTTTTCGGCCACCCTAGATCCGGTGGCTGCTGGATTACCTGGATGTCTGAAGGCAGTTGCTGCTACCTGCGTCAGTCTGGAACAGAGTGAGAACATTGTCATGGGACATCACGTCACTGTGTATGTTCCTCATTCTGTTGTAATCCTACTGACTAGAACTAAGACCCAGTACCTCACACCTAGTCGGCTGACTAAGTATGAGAGAATCTTGATTGGTGCTGAAAATGTAACCATTTCCCGGTGCAATGTCCTAAACCCTGCGACGTTGTTACCTGTTCCTCTGGATGTAGAACTGGAAGAGGAAGGGGAACATAATTGCATCGATTTAACTGAGTTCAGTACAAAGCCCCGTCCGGACATCCGTGAAATAGCATTACTTGATGGGGATAAGACAATGTTCGTGGACGGCTCATGTTTGAGACATGAGAGTGGGAGTCTGTGTGCTGCCTATGCTGTGGTCACATTGACGGAAACCATAGAAGCATCTTACCTGAGCGAGGTGAAAACTGCACAAGTGGCAGAACTCATCGCGTTAACCAGAGCATGTAAGAGGGGTAAGAACAAAAGAATAACTGTTTACACCGACAGCCAGTATTGTTTCGGGGTTGTTCATGACTTCGGCCAATTATGGCTGCAAAGAGAATTCATGACTTCCTCAGGCACCCCTATCAGAAATGGAAAGGTGGTGCATAACTTACTGGAAGCTATCCAATTGCCCAAAGAATTGGCTGTGGTTAAGTGTGCGGTTCACAAATCTGGGAATGATGATGTGACCGCCGGTAATAGATACGCTGATCAAATTGCACAGTTTTGTGCCCGATACCAAATGTCCCTCCAAATTGCGTTGTGGGGGGGAACCAGCTGCCAACTTATGTTGTTTGAGAATGTGTCAACGTGGGAAGAATTAAAGGATTTGCAACAGGCAACAGACAGGCAAGAAAAAGGCAGGTGGGCAGCAAATGGATGCAAATTGAGAGATGATGGTGTGGTGGTAAACTCGACTGGGGTGCCTGTACTGCCTGATAGCTTGATCGACCCCATGATCAGAATGATACATGAACCAACACATATGGGAAGAGACGCAATGTGTCGAGTGTTTGACAAGGTGTTCTGTAATTCAAAGTTCAGGAACCAGGCAGAAAGGCTTTGCCAGAGGTGCCTAGTGTGTCAGCAGTTCAATGCGGGAAAAAAGACTGTGGTAGAACAGAGTACTGTTGGAAAGGCAGTAGGTCCCTTTGTCAGAATGCAGGCAGACTTTATAACAATGCCTAGGTGTCAAGGGTATAGATACATCCTAGTCATAGTTTGCCTATTCTCCCGGTGGGTGGAAGCATATCCCGCAAAGAAAAATGATGCCCTAACTACCGCCAAATTATTGCTCAGGGAGTTGATACCTAGGTACGGAATTCCCGAGACAATCGAAACGGACCAAGGTGGGCATTTTGCCAACGATGTCCTAGAAGAACTCTGTAAAGCATTTAAAATGAAGCAAAGACTGCATTGTGCCTACCGTCCAGAGGCTTCTGGGGTAGTGGAGCAAATAAATGGCACCCTGAAATCCAGATTGGCAAAGATGTGTGATTCCACAAAAATGAACTGGATAGAGGCTTTGCCCCTTGTGCTGATGAGTTTGAGAAGTATCCCGAACAGAAAAACTGGCCTAAGTCCCCATGAAGTGTTAATGGGAAGAGTGATGCGACAGGCATGGGTACCCGGACACAAACTGCTAAGCATTTCTGATGATATGGTGCTAGAATACTGCAAGCAGCTGGGTGACCAAGTGCGTTCTCTCTCTCAGCAGATTGGAGAGACAGCTGACGAGTGGCCAAAGACTCCAGCACATAAACTGCAACCAGGAGATTGGGTGGCGTTAAAGAAACACACCCGGAGCAGTTGCCTGAAACCAAGGTGGGGAAAGCCACGACAAGTGATCCTCGTCACTACAACTGCTGTAAAGTGTGCTGGTGTACCGAAGTGGATCCACGCCAGCCACACAAAGCGGGTAACTGGAGAAAACGCGACTGGAGCTGAAGGCAGCGCAGCTGAAGAAGCTCCCGAGGAGGAGAGTCCGGAGCTAGCTGACATCGAACTGCCGAGCACAAGTCGAGACGTTGAATGGTTCCCTGCCGACGACCAGGTTCATGATCCAATACGAACCAGGAAATATTCCTACTTAGACAGTGAGTGGGATAGTCCAGGTGAGCTAGAAATAGAAGAGGAAGATCAGGTCAACGAGAATCACATCACACCTGATCAGGAAGTAGGCCAAATAGGGTCAGATAAAGACACCGAAACTCCTCCTGAAACTCCGGAGACTGGAGAGGGACAGATAGTAATTAGAGCTGACGTTCATGCAGAAGAAAACGAAGAGATTGAAGAGCATGAACAGGAACAGATAGAAATAGATCAACGTGCTCAGACAACCGAAATAAAAACAACGAGAAATAAAAAGCAAGTACGTTTTGAATCTGAGCAGGGTCAGACTAGGGACCAGGCAGAAGAAATAGATGAAAGACCTGGAACGAGTCAGACAGGTAGGGAAACAGGAGTGCCACAACAAAAAGTAAAGAGAGTGCACGAAGAAGGCCAAGTTTCCTCAACCACTGGGAGGCACGGAGGCAGAAGTGCACCCCGATACGTCAAAAGACTGAGGCTCAGACTAAAGACAGTCGAAGAAAAACTGAAAGACCGAAAAAGGGCTGAAAGTGAAAGAAAGGCAGCCCAAGGCAAGTCGCTAAGAAAGAGCGACAGAGTAAAGAAACAGAACCGACTGTATCGGAGCCCTGAATGGACTTACTTTGTGTTGGAGGAAATTGACGAGCCCCACCATAGTGGCAACAGTGACGAAGAGTCCATCGCTGGTCGGAGTTCTGACGAAGACCCTCCTTGAGAAAGCCCCGAAGTGAGCCACTGGTACAAAGAAACGAAGAGGGGTAGCAAAAGCCACCTGTAAGATAAACATGTCTGATCCGAATGTCTCTGGAAGGGCCCGATGTGGGTGTCTTAAAACTTGCTGTAAAATATGCTTGTGTAGTATAGCAATGCTAATAGTAATGTGGATAGGACTAACAGTTTTTCTACCTTTTATGATAAGTAAAAATCCTAACTTGTCCCCTACTGAACCAGAAGCAGTAGACGTAGGGGCTGTACAGACTGCAGAAACACCACGAAGCTTAGAAAGACGCGACAAACAAGTAAGACTGACACACACACGACCTAATTTAGAAGCATCAGATGAGGATGGACTACACTTTCACAAAATGAGAAACAGGACACATTTAAATGTTTTTGCTAACTTGTTGGTGCATTACGTAGAAGCTATGGAAATAGAGGACTGTTATGTCTGCATGAAGCTACCTACCTCAGTGGCTGAAGGCGTGACATATCACCATCTACCTTTAACCTATGGAATTTCTTGTAGTATTTTAGCTAGCTTGTTTTATAGGAGCACTTTACAGTACTATTATTCAAATGCTGACGTAGTATTTTCTGAGCTTCCTATTAGAGGACACCTGAACCTTGTACATACTAAAAGTGACGTGACCCGTTATATGGGAGAATATTTTCTGACTATAGGCAACATAGATTTAGATGAAGCAAGACAAGATAATCTGACCTGTTCTCTGCAAGAGCAGGAAAAGATGTTCATTAAGATGGCAGACAGAAGGAGAGAAAAGTTTCAAAAGAAGGCAAATGACGAAAAGGATAGAATCCCTAAGTGGGCTGAGCACATGGATAACACCTCGCAAGGCGAAGCTAATCCTGCCTTGTTGCTGGATTTTGAACGAAAAGGGAAACTTTGTATCCATAGGGAAAAGACAGAGTACTATAACAATGTATTCATCGGTTCCAGCGAGTGTGAACATAATTACAAGGTAATTGGAGGTTGGGGTTTCAAAAATGGGTCAGAACCTGTGTTTCCCGGAATATATTATATATGTGGGAACAAGGCTTATTTCAAATTGCCGGATCACTGGTATGGAAGCTGCTACTTTGGCATTGTTTTCCCGAAAATATACCATGTGAATAATGCTGCTGGAAGCGATGAAGAAACTAATGGCTTAGTGCGTAGTAAACTTGAAAGTGTAGGTGAAATTATAGGTGATATTTTTAGTGCACTGATACCTGGAATGGGGGTAGTTCTGAACACTCATAGAATCTGCAAATTGTCTACAGTAGTGGACCGGCTATCAACGGACACTGCTGCTGGATTCCTGATGGTCAATACTGAAATGGTTGCGATCAGATCAATGGTTTTGCAAAACCGCCTTGCTCTTGACACCCTATTAGCAAAAGAGGGCGGAGTCTGTAGAATGCTGAAAGCGCAACATTGTTGCACTTACATTCCTGATAAAAGTATCGAATTAAAACAATATGTGAAGAACATAACTAATTTGGAAAAAGAACTCAAACCATTGGAGGTTGACAGTGCCTGGACGAGACTGACTGGAGGTCTCTCCTCTATAGGTAGTTGGTTTTCTAACCTAGGTAGAAATATTTTGTGGAAAATACTGATGCCAATAGTTGTGATAGGTGTGGTCGTATTGATTATCTTCATCTGTTGCAAATGCCAGAAATGCAAAAAGAAGTCTCTAGAGCATAAGAGGGGGGTGAAGAGAAATATTGATGAACTAGAATTAGAAGAATTAAGAAATGAAGTCTACAAAAAGGCGAAAAATCACCACTCTCATAGAGAAGCTGAAAGAAAACTCAACAATAAGTTTGTTGAAATCCAAATGAGTGATGTGGATGAATGAAAAAGTTGGCATCTGTTTCCTTTATGTGGTGATGATAGTAAATATCATCAAAGAGGGGATTGATGGAGCAAGGATTCGCACGTAAAGCGCCTTGCTCTAATACAAGAACCTCGCCTAATGTATAATCCTATTAAACCAGTTGTTCGTCATTTATTATACGTTTTCCCAAGCACGCGGGTGTCCCCAGGATGCTTGCTCGTATGTCTTTTCCATATTGACGAAGCTTGCACTAAAGAATCGGCTGCTTCGCTGAAATTCAGTCTGCGCATGCGTCGGTCATACCCATGTGATGTGACGCACTCGCAGTCTGGAGGGATTGTATTGCACATGCGCACTGATGCAAAAATGGCCGCTTGTCTCTCACCACGCTCTCTGCTTGCTATCGCCGCTTCAGCCTATCTGTCTTTCCGCACTAAACAGTAATGCTATAGTCACTATAAAATAAGGGTTGTTTAGAATTTCATCACGGTATACAGTGTGACCATTTTATGTGTGATTTTAATTTGTTCTCGCTTACTTTGCATGTATCACGTCTCTGGGGGCTGGAAAATTCATAACCGGCGCCATGATGAGGCTCCTCTGAGTATTTCCATGTGACCTGGGAGAAACTCTACTGCGCAGAAGCTGAAATCAGCCAGCTGGCTCCTGAAGCCCAATGCGCCTGAGAACCCAGCACAAGATGATGAAACTCACCTTGAAACCCAGAGACTTTGTTACTATGCCTTGGACACTCATATTTTCTATTGTGTTCTATGGATGGGAACGTGAACCCAAGGGGTGGGTGTGCAAAATTGAATAATAATGATGGGAACACTGAATTCTAGGAGGTGGTAATGACCGCACCACCTCTCCTGACCAATCATAATGTGGGAAACTGTTACTTGCAACATTAGTGGGTGGTCTAAGGTACCCCAAAACAGTATAACTGCCCTAGTTTAGCTTAGGAAAATTGTCCGACTCGTCCGAGTAGCAGACCTGTCACTGACCCTACGAACTCTATAGGTGCTCAATCTGAGAGTGCTGCGGAGCACTCTGTCCATACTTTCCACAAACTCCTAAGGGGTGGAAATAATCCTAAGTGCTGGCGAAGCACTTTGCTGGGAAATTCGAAAACCCAATCGGGGTTACTGGCGGATTACTTGCAGGAGAGGGGGTAACGCAGGCATTGCTGTCCGAAGCTGTAGGTGTTGGTCATACCCTGGGAGGCCCAGTCTCGACCCGAAACCTGAGGGGTATCCTGTCCTGATCTGTCCGTGGGCTGTACCTGCCCACATCCTGGTATTCCAATTCCTTGAGGGTCCTGTCCCCGTCTTTCCGAACTGACCCGTGGCCAGGGTTAGTCTTCACTCCTATCTAGGTAAATATAAGGGGTGGGTTTGCGTTTTCTCATAGTCTTTTCTCACTTAACTTAAACTCATTTCCTTCTTCTAAAAAGGAATAAATCTTGACTTTTGATATCCGTTCTTGAAATGCCAAACCATATATGTTTTGCTTATTAGACTTGTTCCACATCTCTCCCTTCCTTTAGAACTTGCTGAACTGTCAAATTATTAGTATGTTCCTATTTTTCCCTTTCCTTTAGTACGATTGCGGTGAACTTAGCAAGAATAGTTTAAAGATTTTAGGTTAAGTACATGTTTTTAGGTCCCATCCATACTCTATGTCCTAGTATTAAATTGCAGTGACTAGTTTTGTTCTAAAATTCCTACCTTTAGTCTTCCCATTATACTCAAATAGTCCTAGTCTTAATGCACAGTTATCTGGTGTTTTTGATTTTGATATTTGACGTGTTATTCTGCTTATCGCTTATTGCCTTGGCATATTCTCTTTGAAATCATATATAAAACTTTTAACTTCATCAGGTGTCTGTGGTCATTTTACAAGAAAAATTGTGGATAAGTATGTTTTGAAGCATAAAGAGTATTTTTCCTAGGATCCCTGTCTACTATTTTCCCTAATAGCTCCAGATCTGTCATATGTATTTGTGCCTGGGGTAAGTCAGGTACATGGTAAGCAGAGGTGTAAAACCAAACCTTAATTGCTCATAGAAGCGTGCAACAGAAACCATCACCCAGTTCACCCCAAATGTCAATGGTGTATTAAATTTGTGCACGCCAGGGCCCAGTGCGTGTAAGTAATTGGTGAACTCGGTGACCTGGGTGAACTGCGGGCTCTATCAGGACCCCTTCCCATTTGCAAATGCATTACCACCTACTTGAAGTAGGTGGTAATTGCGAGTGTTTTGCAACTGCAATTGCGGTTGCAAAACATTAGTACATTGTTTTGAGACTCGCTATTTGGAAGGGAACGGCCCTTCCAAATAGGGAGTCGCAAAACCTATTTAGCGAGTTGCAAAAAAATTGCGACTCACTAAATAGGCTATGTACATGGCCCAATATGTGTTTGCATGCGCAAATGGGTTCGCAAACCCTGGCCCTAAGTGATTTGCCCAGAATCACAGTATGTTGAGGCGACCCGGGACTCGAACCTGGTTCGTCATTTCCAAAGTCGGTGGCATCTCTGAGTAAATGCACTAATCGAACATCGTCGAGCGTTCAATCCAATAAAAATGAGGGCATTTAACCCCTTCGCTGCGGCGGGAATTCCGCCGCAGCGCTAAGGGGGTGGGGCTTGCGAGCGGCGCTCGCAGGCTATGACGGAGCCGCTCTGTCACGAGCCGCGGTTGAGCTGCGCTCGTGACGGAGCGGTTCTGTCTCGAACGCGCCCGCTCAATGGAACGCTCAGCGCAGGCGCGAAATTCGCGCCACGCAGGCGCGCCGAGCGGGCCATGACGGAACCGCTCCGTCATGAGCACAGCTCAACCGAGGCTCATGACGGAGCGGCTCCGTCATGAGCATAGAACGGGTTAAAATCCAGGATAATAAAAAGCAGTACTTATTATTACCAGATGTGGCATCAACTCCTCTGCTATTTCCTGCCGATTCAATCCAGCGCAATCTGTAAGGCTGGACTGGACGAGTTCTGTGCATCTGTGAATGCTTGAAACCTGACAAAAGCCCGCATGTTCAGTAATGCAGCTCGCGCGCTATCCGTCGTCATCCAAAAGAAAAACAAAGAACAGCCGTGTCCTCAGGTGCAGACCAGCTTATCAATTTTGACACTACAAGCTACGCCGCTGTACCCTGCCAGCAGCGTCGAGAAAAATTCTGGATGACTGACAAAAAAGGTGATTGCGTTGCCTTTCCTAAAGTGGGCGCCTGCCAAGAAGGCGGACAAGGTCGAGCCCCATGTTATATGTGTGTTGACATGTTTGGGTGACCTTTGAAAACTCTACTTTGATTTCCTGCTCTAGCCATCCAAGTTAAGCCCCAATGTATGAAAACAAATAAAAAACACAGAGTTATGAGAGATGTATCCTGTCGGAGGAGCGTGCGCAGCGTTATTGCTGAGGGATATGTGCGGTATTAACCTTGCAAGTGGGTGTGTTCACGCGCCGGTGGGTGATGCCCGGGGAATCAGTGCCTAGCTGTAAACTCATTAAGAATTGATTGGAAAACTGCAGCGTTCCAAAGAGTGACTCGCGTCAAATGTGAAAACTGTAGTGCTAGTTTGATTGGTGCCTTCAGATTCTTGACACCGTGACACAGTTTTGATTGACTTTTTTGTGTCTATATTTGGAGAGCACAACTCGTTTTTAAGTGCACAGCACATTTTATTATGTTCTACTAATTTACTTTATTTTTTATGTTTTATATAGGCCTACGGTGTTACATTTTTGACAATGTAAACATGCTTAAAAAAGTTTATCAACACGTATATGAAATATAAAATTATTTTGCCCCGCGTGTAATTTTGCGTCTGCCCATAAGTCCTCAATCTTATCTCACAATTTTTCCCCACTTTGAATTTGAGCTCTACATTGCTGCATACATGCACCATCTGAAAAAGTGTGGATAAAATAACTTTTCTCCTACTTTGTGCCTGCCTCAATGAGGCATAAAACCCCCTCTACAAATGTTAGTAGAGTGAGCTTTGGTTAAAAAACATGGGTGGGTGCATTGGAATGCCCATATACCACCCTTGGGGTGCCCCCATGGCGCAAAGTAGTGCAAAGCAGCACAATGCGCTATTTTGCGTTACTTTTAGGATCTTTCTAGTGCAAATAAAAAGTTGTTCAAAAGTAAATAAATAATTTCTTTCGGCCGATGTGCATCCCTTTTGGTGACCATGAACTTGTGTGAAGTTTTGCTGTATCGGGCCCTATGCATCTACAGAGTAAAATGCCTCTGGGAGTGCAGAGACTCTAACTTCTCTGTCTATGGACAGGGGCATTAGTCTTTTTTCTGCTTCAGATGCACTAAAATGCATACACCGTTCCCTTTTCATATCAATCGTCTGGGATTGAATTGCTTTCCCCAAACAGGTGTCTGCTACTAAAAGAAATACCTTTCTGGCTATTAGTCCAACTTTCGGCTTCTATGGGCCCACGCAAGCTCACTCCTTTACCTTTTCCTATTGGTGCCACCGGCTGGTCATTGTTTCATTTGGGTAAATGAGCCCAGGGGTGTGTTATCCTGTTATGGAAACAGAAAACAGGAGACATAGATGAAAATCGGATTTTACTGCAATAAATAAACTGGGAAAAATACAGTGAACTGATCTCGGGGTATAAATGAATAAAATATTATGCAAAAATTCATAAGACAAGTTTAGAGCTGCTTGCATAGTTCATATGTTCATAAAATAGAGTGCAATGGTAATTAGACTGCAGCTGAGGGCTCCAGGTTTCTATGTGCCGAGGTTGAAACTGGGTTTTTTGCTAGACTGTCCTCCAGGGGGACAGATTAGACCCAGCGAAGGAGCCTACATTATCTAGAAAGGAGGAGAAACACTGGTGCCTGCACAGAGTGTGCCTGGGTTCTCAACCCTGGTCGCAGAAGCATGAGGAGAGTGCACTTAGATAATGTTCCTGGAGAGAGATGGACCAGCTGGGAAAAAATGAATCAGCATGTCCTGGAAAGAGAAGATAACATCTGGGACAAACCCACAGAGCAAGGCATATAGCACAAAAGACACAGAGAAAGCATTTGTAGAGCAAACACTCAGGTATGGATGTTCCTGCTGCCTTCCTTGACTCATCCAAGTCTGTCTATACCATATATGGTTCCATTATGGTCCTTCTATAACTCGTATTTGCTGTATTCGCTCAAGAGTAATGTGTCCCTTTTCTATGTCAACGTGAGCACTGTTCTATCCATGCTCCCCATAATAAAGAGTTAAGATTACTATCTAGCTCAGAGGTCTCCAACGGGTATCTCGGGAGCTACGGGTAGCTCATCAGCACCTACAATGTAGCTCTCGGAGGAGAAGCTGAGGCCAGCACCTCACTCGAAGCGTCTGTTCATATTAAAGAAGACAGCAGTGCTCATCTCAAGGTCTTTAAAAGGACAGCCAGCAAAAGCAATGGCAGGGCCTTAATGATAACACTCAAACACATACTTTGTTGGTCCTCAGGCGTATGCCACATGACCATCTGTATCTATTCTCCATCCAACTAAGTAATAAGAAGACTGCCCATGTTCTAGACGCTGTTCATTTAGTCGACCCGTATGTGTCACTAATGGACCATGGATAAATAGAGGACTATGAGACAGTATCTGCCCCCAGCACCCCCAGTAGGATATTGGGAATTAGCACCGTAACTTTGGGATTTTTAGGAGAAGCTCCTGCCAGGCAGCCGGCCAGAAATAGGGCAACGAAGCATCTCGGTCCATCATAAATCTTGACATCTAGGAGCCCAACTCGTATCAATACACGGAGCCATATTGCAACCGCATTCTGCTCTATATTTTTTAGGTTACAGAATTGTCCTGCATCCTTTGGGACTCCCCGCTGAGATCGTTTATTCTCAGATACATCCATAAATAATTGGTTTTTTTTCCACTGTACATGGCTTCCTGATGAAGGCTGTTTAGCCGAAACGCGCATAGGACATGGGAACATACAGCCATGATGTTTAAAAAAAGATTTATTCATACAGCCCTCTTAATTTGAACGAGCTTTATTCAACAATGACGACAACAATGTGCCAAGAAAATTATGAAAAACCTACTAAATTGAATAAATCATGTCATTGGATTAAGTGTAGAAGGTCATGCCTTCCATGTAGGATCCATTAAGAAAATGGGGTAACCCATAAGGTATGGACCTGGGCGTTCAATGGTATCAAAACAACAATGGTCCTAGACCTATTGATTATACAAAATGAGTCAAATCAATACTATCCATAGTTTTTGTGAGTAGAGCAACCACAATCCGTCTGCTCTATTGTACTAGAAAAAACTTTTTTGTACCACAAAATAAACCTAAACCACCAAAAAGAGATTACTTTTGATTTATTAGCTTATTCATCATCTTTCCTGTTTTTTTTTATGTTTTAACAATTCATTTTATACACAAACATATCATTTCCAAATTGATAAAAACAGAGGTTGCCCAAGAGAAGAAGTGTGCAAAAAAGGGGGGGGGTGATCAAAAGAGTGAAAACAAGTGAACGGAAAGGAAAACAAATTAGTGGATAGAAAGATTATTATTCACATGATTTACAAGACAATACCGAACTTTATGCTTAGCTGTATTGGGACCCTGGCCAACGTATTTTAAGTTTTTAATCAGAGCACTTTTTGAATAGACATGTATCTGAAAGGTAATTTGCACTTGATAAAGTTCTTTGGTTGGTCCAAGGGTGATTAGGAAATACTGTCGACGTTTCGACTCGTCTTATGCCCAGCAGGTAATTTAAGCCTTGGGATTGCGAGTCTTCATCAGGACTGGAGAACAAAAACGTAGGCAACCAAGGGATAATATTAACCCTAAGAGAGATAAAAGTGGCGGTTACTAACTAAGGTGGATAGGTTTTCTTTTACAAGGCCTTAGCCCATGAGAGGTATTATATTCTTACCCTTCACTAGAACGAGAGCAAGAGGAAGTGGTCCTGAATTCCAACTTTCCTTATAATATTCTGTAAGACAAATAGTGAAGCCCAGAATTAGTCTAGGTCTACACACTACTCTATCCACATGCATATGTTAGAGTGGAAGAAATTATTTATTTATTTACCCTTATCTTGTGGATTCCATCCTCACCACATCTTGGTAAGGGAACAATACTTCATGCAGGCACCATGGTAAGTATTTACCTGCAATTAATTATGCCAATATTAATGTACAATTCACCAGAATTTTTTAAAAAATAAATGTTAAACGACAATTGAAAATTGGAGTTTTTTGATTTACCTTAGAGATTTTTTTGGAGATTTTTCTAGGTTCTGGGTAGCTCCAGTTGATCAATCCGGTAGCTACAAACAGAGACACAGTGTAGTCTCACTTAGCATATACTATTTACAGCAACAAAGGAGAATTACATATTTCAACCTTAAAAAAGGTATAGGCATTTACCTTATATGCGCGTTTTCCAGTGCATATAGTAGGGGTGCCTGTTCCTCGAATCAGATTTCTGTGGGATCAGTTGATTTTTGGATCAATGTGCATAAAAACAACTAATACATGGCACCCAAGCTCTGGGCCCCTGGAATAGTTTGAATTGTCATGCCTGTATGAGCGTGAGGTTTAAAAGTTGTGTTGTTACTGGCACTGGCTCCAAAGGGTGGTGCAAGCTGCAGTGCCCAACTGACCAGGGACCTAGCACTTAGTATTTTACAAATTAAGCACTGACTTTGATCACTATTTTGCCATCTAACTCTTTTTTTCAGCCCCCTGCACCTCTATTGCTCATAGTGATCTGAGTCAATAATACATCCAGACCTCATAATGTCCTGGGATGGCAAAGCGGTGTCAGCAGCAGTGGGAGATTATAGCCTTACAGCCCGCTGCCCAGGGCAATACTGGTTGTTAAAGTCTCTGCCCCTGAGTTATAGGCCCTAGCCGCAGGAAGGGCCTATAGCGAGGGAGAGGGCTTTAATAACCGGTTTAGCCCTAGCCAGGAGAGCTATAAGGATATTAGAGCAGGTGATTTATGGCTTCATTATTTCTCATAAATCCTTTCATTAAAGTTTTGCTCAATCTCTGAGTTTGGTGAAAAAAATCAATACATTGGGGATCAGTATGTAACAGCTTTTATTTACCGCCCTTGGAAACTGGCAGAAGTGTAGCATTAGGCACCATTTTTGTTGTTCTATGTCTTCATCTTCTATATAATATGTTTAATAAATGTAATAATGCTAACAATTTCTTCTGACCCAGTAAAGCAAATATCCCCTTATTGCTTGAAAGAGGCGAGGCCAAGAGCGCTTCCACAACCTGAAAGGAACCAGCACATCTCTGCACACATCCCTTTCCACTTCAATTCACAAAATATTTGTGGCCCTCACGTGGGCACACGGATTTAAATGTGTACTTAAAAAGATGTTTGGGAAGCAGCAATCCGCATGTGCAGAGGGCAAACATGAAAGTAGTAATGGAAAGCAATTACTGGATATTATACGACTAAAAAGACTGCCTGGGGCCGCGTGTGCTCCAGTGTTCAGATGCAGAGACGGTTACATTATGACCGTGAAAAACAGGATTTCAAGTCACAGAGCAGACGGCCCATGGGCACTGGCAACCAGTAATAGGACAACTTTGTGTGCAGGCACTGAGGAATGTCAGATCAGATTCCAATAATGCGAGGTGCAAAATAAGGCTGTTGCCTATTGTTCCCCCTAATCACTAAGGGCTAGCGAGCTTACACCATAGGGTCAGATACCATATTCACAGGATTAAAAATAACGAGATGGAATGAAAAAGGGAGCTTTAGGTGATGATACCCAGGCCTTTCCTACAGACCTTTTAACTCCAATTAAAAGATTACTACATCTGGATAGCCGCTTCTGTCGGAGCTCCAGCAGCGCACATCAAATCCTGCCTTGAATTTGCCTTCTGGCCGGCATCCGGCGCCATCAAGCGGCGCCACTGATTCCTAGAACTACACCGGTCGTGGTAGATTCGACAGGAAATAGCCCTGGCCTCGGGGAAGCCCCAACAACGACACAGGGCAGAGACGAAGAGCAGCTGCTCAAAATGGCGGAATAGTCATCCTTGAGTATCTGAAGGGGAATACGACATATGAGCACGGAGGAAGCAGACGAGTGGAGGCCCCTGCCCCCGGGGTCCGCGGTGTAGCAGGGGACGACTGACGTTCGCCGCAAGAGAAGATCCCATTAATCCGACCAAATGCAGCCGCCACGGAGGACGTGGCGGGGTGCTAGAGCAAAAGCACAGATGAGAGGGGCTGTGCGTTTCGCGGTGCCCCCAGCAGTGGCAGCTTCCCGACACCCCTGGGTGGGTGCCACAACCACAACAGAGGTTCAGGAGGATCTCCTAGACCCACCCCAGGAGGTCCTCAGCGGAGGAGAAAGTGGGAACTAGACCGGCAGCTACGTAGACACAGGCAGGAGCAATCTCTCAGCAGCGGTCTAAGGCCTAAGGAGGAGTGAGGAGACTCTAGAGAGCTGCTGGCTGCAAGAAATCAACGAGAGACGCCAAGGCAGTCAGGTAGCTGCCCTGTCACCCGAGCCCTACCGCATTGACCGTTGTCACCTCGGTTGATCCTGACACGTAATGCACATGAGAAGGGCAACTCCCCCAAGAAAAGCCTCCCCATCCACCTATGGCAGACCCAGGACCTGCTAACCTTCAGAAGACTTCTCAAGACCTGGCTATTCGAGCAGTAGCAGCATCCCCCCAGCGCCTTGAGACCCCCACGGGTGAGCAGTACGCTTTACAAATGTTCTGATTGATTGATTGATTGAGTACTCGATCTGATGCACAAGCGAGAGGGGCTTTGCGATCACGGGTTACGCAGGCGGCAGCAGCCCAGCAATATTCGTATTTGTGGCCTAGAGATGGATAACATCTCATGCCATATTTGACAAGAGGAGTCTGAGGATATTTGTCGTATTATATTTAATTTTGGTTTAACACAATCTTAGCATTAAGGTTCAGGACCTACAAGAACCGATTGTGTGTCTATAGGACTACCTCTTAGTGTACCCCCTGATTAAATAGGGGGACACTTGATTGACTTAGTGTGACCTTCTGGGGGAAAAGGTTGATTTTGTATAGGAATATTGCTTGTCCTTATATGTCATTTGTATATAATTGTTGTAGATATATGTGTATATATATGTGTACATTCTATGTTCATTTATAGCATTATATAAAAGCATTTCTTTACATCAAGGATTACTATAAATAAAATTGGTAGTCATGGTTATGATTAGGTATGTGATCATTGTGTAGGTAAAAAAAACGAATGCTGAGAATTTTGTTCCCAGTATAAGGGAATTCACAGTCCCTTATTTTCTAAGGATTGTAAGATCGATCCCTCCAGACCAATTTCTGTCTTTTGCAGCTTCGAGCAGTAGCAGCATCCCCCCACCCCCCAGCGCCTTGAGACCCCCACGGGTGAGCAGTGTGCTTTACAAATGTTCTGATTGATTGATTGATTGAGTACTCGATCTGATGCACAAGCGAGAGGGGCTGTGCGATCACGGGTTACACAGGCGGCAGCAGCCCAGCAATATTCCTATTTGCGGCCTAGAGATGGATCACATCACATGAGATGCTGAGAGACCCCTGTGACCCCACCCTGGAGGATGCAACTGGAGGCAAGTGAGACACGGGAGTGCCGGGGAAACCAGTGGGACTAATAAAGAAACTTCCAGGTAGCGGCCTAATCAGGAGAGATGTGCCAACAAAATCCGGAATACTGGCGGCTGACGAGGGAGGCGCTTTGCGCTACCAGAGCTCCTCATAACAAATACCCGGCTGGCCCGGTGGGTGTCTTCCCTCCTCCTCTGCATCGTCACCGGGAGTGCTGCGTGGGGGTGGCCGGAACACCTACAGAGCAGCCAAAGGGAGAACACACGAGTGCAGCCTATGAAGAGTCTATCCAAAGGTAGAATTCAGGGAGTGACGATCACCTCTCCCCAGTGATGAGGAAGATACATCCCCTGTTCCTGCGACCCGGGGCAACTCTGCCAGCCCCCCTCTAGGTACTAGTTCACCCATATTAAAAGTGGACTGGGTGGTACAGAGGAGGAGGGGCAAACTCAGGGTGAGAGCAAGACCTGAAGGTCCTCCTCATACGGAGGCTGCCGGGCCTACCCGAATGATCGCTACTCCTGCGATTGAGTCGTCGATCAGGGAGGGGAGAAGAACACATGATGGCCAGAGACAAAGACCCTAAATCATAAAAACAGGGGAGGTTGGACAGATATGCCAAACTGTTGCCTCCACCATCCGAGACCGAGGGGGAGGCCACCACCCTGCCAGATAACGCTGCTCTCCTCCAAGCACTACACACCTCCAGAGAAGTGCTGGAGGGGAAAATGCCAAAGATACGCTTGGAGGTAACGCTGCTGCAACAGGACATACAGAATGTGTTTGAAAGAGTGGCTCAGGAGGAACACCAGATCTCAGAGGTGGAAGACGTCTCCCACAGCCTGCGTAAGGAAGTATCTGGTTTAACTGCCACCCTAAGGAAAGTAAGTTGGAGAGTGGCGCAAATAGAGCCCGCAGAAACAACCTGCGCTTCCTAGGATTCCCGGAGGGGGCGGAAGGAACAGACCCCGGATCCTTTTTGACCACATGGCTTAGAGACTCCCTCCTGGATGGGCAGTTTTCACCTTGCTTCATAACTGAACGAGCCCACAGGATGCCTAGCGTGCAACCCCCACTCAAGGCCTCCCTCAGCCTCTGATTGCTCGAATTCTTAACTTCCAAGACCGTGACCTAATACTCCGGGAATTGAGGTGAATCAGGGAAATTAAGCATGCTAACGCCAAGATAATGGTATTTCCTAATTATTCCAGAGAGGTGCAAAAGCAACAGCAAACATTTGACTCGTACAAGGCAAAATTAGGAGCCCTCCAGATTCAGTATATGCTGCTCTTTCTGGTGAATGTTAAGGCCATTTTCCAAAGTACCTATCACTTTTTTCAGACTCCAGAGGAGGCTTGGTCCTGAATTGAAGAGCGCCCCTCTCGAAATGCAGGCTGGCATTAACGGGTACCTTGCACATAGATACCACCATAGATCGGTTCCCATGCAACAGAAGGGGAAGAGGAGACGCCTGCCTGCCGGGACACGCAGGACACATGTGGGGACACCCTTCCACACTGAGCCCTCCTGGGGTGGTAGGGTCCAACTCTTGAACTCGGAAGAAGACTTAGCACGTGTTAAAACTGGAAAGAAGCAACCCAGTGACCAGTAAAGGCCTTTAGCATGCTAAGCCCTGGTGAGAGACTAGACTGGTATTAATTTAACTTATTTTTCCTCTTGTTTGTTCATAAAAGATTGATTAGGGGTGAGGGTGAGGATACAGACCTCTCAGGCTTTACATATGCCATTTTGTCCCGTTGACCATTTGGGGGATGGTCATGGGAAGTGGGAGAGAGTGGGGAGGGAGGGATTCGTTGGGAGATTGGGGACGCATTAAAACAGATACAGGAATGTTCTTGTTTGTAGCCAGTTGACTGGATACCAAGATGAGGGACAGAGAGATGGGCTGCCAGAGCAACCACAAGACTTGCCTGAGCCAGCACAGAGGGGAAAATGTAGGCATAACTACTGGGTGAGGGAGGCTACTCAGTGTTGACGTGGAACGTCAACTGACTGAAGAACATAGCCAAGAGGGAGATGGTAACCAGGTATCTCAAAAGACCTAAGCCCAACATCACCCTTCTGCAAGAAACACACTTGATAGTCACACATTGTGTCTTCCTAGGGAGGGGGGCATACACCACACTTGCAGGCACTGGATTCTACTCCAGATCTAGGGGTGTCCCCTTACTAATCAGAAAAGCACCCCACTTTCACACAAATAAAACCTGGACAGACCCAAATGGCACATTTGTTGCAGTGCAAGAGACTTGGGGTCAGAGAGAGCTCACTCCGATCAGCATTTATGCTCCTCCATGACTACAGACGCGGACACTAGGCAAGTAGCTGAGATAATCCTGGGGTCCGGACCTTCCACAAACATATTTGGTGACAACTTTAACGACGTGATAAATCCAGGTGTAGATCGCACACATATAAGCGCGGGGCACACAAACCTACCCCGTGGCTGAGTTTCCGACCACCTTAGGCCTGACTGATCACTGGCACCGACATCACCAGGGCCCTTTTTTTCGGTCGCCCATAGAGTCTTCTCTTAACTTGGCTACCTCTTTGCACCTGCAGGACAGGTGGAGACAGTGGAAAGGGCAGAATAGCTAGTAAGGGGCATATCTGACCACTCGTCCCTCTGGTTGACGGTGGGAAGGGGACCGCGTAGACACCGACGTGAGTGGATGCTGAGAGCTTTGGCCTAAGCAATAAGGGGATTGCCTCTACGTTTGAGTCTGATTCAGATTTGTATTTCCGTGAAAATGAGGGCTTAGTACCCCCTGCAGTTACTTTTTGGGAGGCCTACAAGACAGTGTTTCGTGATAGAGCAAAAAATATAAAAGCCCTCAAGAGAAGGGATGAGGCCCGCAATATTGAGGCCTTAGAATATAGGCTCCTGGAACAGGAGAGGACACTAACGCTGAAACTCGTATACTTTGCCAAATCACAATACCGCATCGGGAGTATCGGGCACTGGTGGAACAAGAGGTGAAAACCCCGCTCCAGGCCTCCCAACACCGACTTTATGGAACGGGAGACAGAGCTGGGAAATAGTCCTGGTTGGGTAAGAAGGAGAAGGAAACGAGATGGGTTGCTCTGATATGTGAAAAATAATAGGCGCACACAACTGCAGCATCCAGAGCAGGTGCCTCTGCCCGCTTCTTCACTTAACTCTACAAAGCCCGGACACTAGCAGATGACTCCCAAATCAATAGCTGTCTAAGTGAAATTGATACCCCCCATTCTCACACGTGAACAACGACCTGTTCTTGAAAAGGACCTCACCCTGACGGAATTTATGTTTGCAATTATTAGGCAGAAATCAGGCAAAACCTCAGCTCTGAATGGACTCCCGGCAGAATTTTTCAAACACATTGCTTGCTTACTAGGCCTGCACCTCTTAAATTTGTACTTAGCAGCACAAGAGGAAGGGACACTCTCGCCAGACCTCTGTAATGCTACAGTGGTAGTGAGTCATAAGCCTGTGGGTCACGCCGACCTATATTGCTACTAACAGTATAAACACAGATCGTGGCCTCTTTCCTGGCCTCATGCCTGCCACTGATGATCACATCCCTTATTCACAGAGACCAATCCGATTTCATGCCCAAACGAGTCACGCGCTTCAACCTCCGTCGTCTGGGCAATTGGTTAGATATGGTAAAAAAAGGTCCACCCCACATTTCTCTCACTAGACGCTGAAAGGCCTTTGACGCCGTCCATTGGCCATTCATCCAACAAGTCCTGTTAAAGTTTGGATTCTGTCCTGTTTTTACGACCTGGGTAAAGTTATTATACACCAATCGTAGAGCCAGAGTGCAGGTCAATGGTGTGATGTTGGCTGACTTCACGGTAAGAAGAGGCACTAAGGAGGGTTGCCCTCTGTCCTCCTTACTGTTCGCTCTCGTATTGTAACCACTGGCATGCTTGATCAGGACTCATCCTGAAATGACCGGTGTTGGACTTGGCCCTTAAGGCAGGTTCACCCCTAATCTTTTTGCTTTTAATCTGTGATATGCGTGGATGATTTTCTGGTCTGTGCGCACTTTTTCTCTGTGTCCCAGAGTAAAGTGCGTGCATGTAGTTAGGCTGGCCTGCTCTCCCATAGGGATGCATGGGGAATGTCTGTGTCCCTAGTAGTTCCTGATGTGTGGGGAGTGCATGCTCGAATTTGGTATGTGCGTGTTCGTGGGAATGAATGCTTTGCAATGGTGTATGTGGCATGTGTGTGTCATGTGTAGAAATGCCATTTCTGGGACTTGGCATATTACTGGAAAATATGCCTGCAGTGTGATTGGCTGGAGCTGGCTGGTGAGCCTGGCTCCAGGAAGGCTGGATGGGTCTGCCCGGTGGTGAGTGTGAGATCAGCATGCTTGATGGCTTGGGAGGAGTGCACCTGGTCCCTGATGGGCCTGGACTTTCCCCAGACAATGCTGGCTCCACCCCCTGTAGTGCGACTGATGGCCCTAGCCCTGCCACTGAATAGAGAGGGTGGTTGGGGTAAACAGAGTACTTCAGAACCAGCTGCGACTGGTTTTCCCCCACCCTGCACCCTGAAACAAAGGGGTTTGTCTGTATAAGAAGGGGCTGTGTCCCCATACAATTTGTCCTGTTCTTGGTTCTGCCTAGGATCTTACCAGAGGGGGCTGCTGCTGCTGCAGGGGCCAAGAGGACCGCCACTTGGCTGTCTCCCTGCCTGGAGACCCAGTGTGCTGGCTCTGGCCCTGCCTTGCCCCTCTGCCTGCCTCCAGACCCTGCTGGAGCTGTTGCTGTGCCTGGAAGCCCTTTCCTTGGATTGTAGCGCTAGGAGCGCTTTCCTTATGCCCCAGCGCTCAATAGCGCTTTGCTTGTCTTTCTAGCGCTGAGCGCGCTGATCCTGTGCTCCCAGAGCGCTTGGGAGCGCTTTGTCGATATTACCGGTGCCTACCCGGCATTGGTGCCGATTTGCCAATTTTTGGAGCGAGCGAGTGCCCACCTCGCTTTATTTTTAATTTGAAGGCCGGTGCCACCCGGCATTGCCCCGTTGTGCTGATTTTATTTCAAGCCGGTGCCCACCCGGCATTGCCCCGTGTTCACCGCCGCAGCCCGGGAGCCCTGAAAGCTGTTGCCGGGCCGCAGCCTAGAGCGACCCGGAAGTCCCGCCTCCTGACCCCCAGTGCCGCGCTGCCATTGGCGGCCCCGGCGGAAGTCAGGCGGAGGGAGAGGAGACAAGGCCAGGCGGGAGGCGAGAGGAGCAGCCGGCTCTGTCCTCGAGGCTCCCCGAGTGGAGGAGAGCCCCGCGCCGGCCGCCGAGGAGACGCCTCCAGCCCCAGAGACCCGGTGAGTGCCTGGAGAGGGAGAGGGGCGTCGGGACACATTGCCGGTGTCCGCCCCTCCCCCGTAGCGCGACCTCGCGCTCGTGAAGATTGGGAGCCCCGAGGCTCCAGGGGCAAGTTGCGTGTGTTGAGCCCGAGGCTCTTGGGGCAGTAATTAATTCCAGAGTCCCCTGTGAGGGACTCCACCGATCTTGAGGGGCATATTTTGGTTATTGAGCCACGAGAGGCTCCACCTGCCCAGTTGATTTACGAGCCCCGAGGCTCGAGGGGGCATTCATTATTCTGAGCCCAGCGAGGCTCCCGCCCACATGTTGATTTAGAGCCCTGAGAGAGGCTCTGGGGCATTATTGATTATTTTGAGAGCACTGGAGCTCTATTTGCGCATTTTTGCTTTGTGAGCCCCCGAGAGGCTCCTTGCCCCTTGTTCTTGAGCCCTCCTGGCTCCAACGTTGTGCATCTCTATTTAACAACTGTCCAGCACTTAGTGGACAGTTGCCACGTTTAGGCTTTGTGTTCTGTGCTGCCTGCACAGACCCCCCTGACACTGAGACTCAGGGCATTCCGCCCCTTTCGAGGCCAGTTGGCCTGAGGGACATTTATGAGGGTTGTGCTTTGTGCACCCCGCGCATTGTAATTTCTTGGTATGTAATTCTTGCGCATGTGTTCTAACCTGTACCTTTTCTAAAAGTAACCTGACTAGGTATTCCTATGGTTATCCCCTTTTGCTAAACGTGGCCTGCAGAGAGGATTGTTTATGTTTATCCATTATGCTAAATGTGACCTGCATAGTGAATTGTTGATTCCACTTACCTTTTCTAAAAGTGACCTGATTAGGTATTTTATGTTTATCCCCTTTTGCTAAAAGTGACCTGCATAGAGGATTGCTGATGTTTCATTTTATGTATAGGTTTCCTTCCCTTTGCTAAGAGTGAATTGCTTAGGTGTGGGTATTCCTTCCTTAGGTCCTGATGAGAAGGCCCTAGTTACCTGCGTAATTGCCTACAGTGTTTTAGGGTTGCGTAGAAGGTCTTTACTGTTCCAGTGATTACTGGATGTGTGTTGCATTTATAATTTTGGTGCTACTCATTCTATGGTTACGACATAAGTGTATAACTACCAGTATTATTTTCTAACAAGTGCCTACCCCTGACAGTGGTCCATGTGGCCCTGTCCTGTACATAATTCCCCTTGTAAATTCTGCCCGTGCCTCTGGCACATTGTACAGTTTGCGGGTGTTATCTAATGTGTTTTGTTTATTATAAATACAAAGGCTATTTTTGATATATATCCTTGTGTAGAGTCTTTCTTTGTGGTGGGCCTTGGGTGTTGTTGCTGGGGTGCGTGCGCAAATACTTAACTCATACCGCCTCCAAGTTTAGCCTAGACTGCTCGCGCCACGCTACCTAGAGGGCGAGTGGGGGTTGCCTTGGTGTGTGACTTCCCTTGCCCTGACTTTAGAAATGGTGATCCCTGACTGACCTCGACGCGAGTCTTGGCCTGCCAGGGTCCCGTTTCTAACAACCGGGTATAGAGATGACACAGGGGCTCCTCAGGGACGAGCGGATAACACTCTACACTGAGTCTTAACCAGAACATTAAGTGGGTCCTAGCGGAATTCCGCGAGGACGTGGGAAGATGGAGATGACTTCCTTTGATGCTACTAGGCTGCGCCCCTATGTATAAAATGATCTCAATCCCGAAACTACTCTATGTATTACAAAATACATACTGTAGACTTTCAGAGATGAATTTCACAATGATTAATGAGGAAATATGCACACTCTTGTGGGATGGGGGCCACCCGAGAGTGGCACTACAGCATAGTCAATACAATGGGGGAATTGCCCTGCTTGACATACAGTACTATTACAGGGATGCACATCTGGTTGTACTTATTGACTGGGGTCACATATCGGGAGAGC
Source organism: Lissotriton vulgaris (assembly GCF_964263255.1). Taxonomy (NCBI): domain Eukaryota; kingdom Metazoa; phylum Chordata; class Amphibia; order Caudata; family Salamandridae; genus Lissotriton; species Lissotriton vulgaris. The sequence goes on from NW_028245292.1 coordinate 722,950, forward strand.
ACACCTATGCCCTGGAAAGGCTCCAATTTCAGAACTGCACATATCTCCATTACATTTATGGCGGCAAGGGAGCCCGTCGATTTCCAGCCACCCAAAGAATGACAGAGGCCTAGAAGGGGGCAGAACGACAAATACAATAGGACAAGAGACTTACGAGGGAGACTCCACTGTGGGAGGGTACGAGAATGCCGGAAATATGTAAGCTCTGAGGTTTTAGGCATTGGGAAACAGTGGGGATTTCCAGGTTGGGCGACATTCTAAAAGAAGGTGCCCTGATCTCTTTTGCCGCACTCCAATATGAATACCTAAATGACACCCAAAGATATTATTATCTTCAGCTGGAACACGCGTGGAGGGCGTAGAAGATAAACACTACTGACATCCCCGAGTTTGCACATCTAGAGGGTAGATACTGCTGGGAGAAATATCCAATAAAGAAGTCTCATGGACATACAGAACTTTAATCAATAATATCCCAGATAAGCTGACATCTCTTAGGTCCAAATAGGAAAACACCACAGGACCGTTAAAGGGTATTGACTGGGAAACGGCCTTATTGTACCCGAGAGAGGTTGCTATCAAGCTATGACTCAGCTTGATACAGTTCAAAATCCTGCACAGTGTATATTTTGACATGGCACACCTGCACACCATGGGGAGAGTGGAGACAACTAACTGCCTACGCCACAAGACAATACGTGGTACATTTATCAGACCCCCCAGGATATAGCGGCATGGATTCGCAAATTTAGCGGCACAAATATGGAAATTTAGCGGCACAAATATGGAAATTTAGCGGCATTTTAGCTGCACTTTATTTTACTCATAAGCATTCATTTTCAGCCTTAAATCAATGGAAACTGTTTTAGCAGAGTATTCCACTTTGATTAGGCAATCTGGAATATGGAATAGAGGAAGCAGCCCACAGGTTAAGGCTGTTATCCCTTGGAATGGCAATTCTTCATCTGCCAGTTGGGCTAAACAGAAGTGTGAGGTCTAAAATTTTGTGTCACATTTTGTCATGTCAATTCCTGTGAGGTCATGGGTCTTGATGCGGACGCCCCCCCCCCCCCCCCCCACCCGTGCAACTCACGACACCCAGCACAAGTATGCACTGTTTAAGTGCTTGTTGCCAGTGCTTATATAGTGCAGAGGCCACTGCCTTTTTATGGATCATTTTGCTTTAGTCACCATCCATCCTGGCATTGAGCACATAACCTTACCACCAACTCCCTTATCAAATACTTCTAAAGTCTACCACAACTCTCCCTCCGGTCTACTCTGGCAATGGAAGACTTCACTGTTATACTGACTCAGTGTCAAATTGCACTCGAAGGAGCGAGGAGTAATGGACCTGGAACCCTGTGAGCTTGAAGTCACAAGGCGCTCAACTATAATTCCCAGCGCCTCCAATTACTTGGCTATCACTCTTCACATTTAGTGGCACGTATATTTTGTGCGATCAGCGCTGTGTTGGTAATGCTGCAGAGTTGAACTGTCAAAGCCCCCGGTCATTACCTTAATAGGTGCATATGTATTGGGTGTGTCTCAGATGTGCAGGGGAGGTTCAACTGATTTTTTTGTTTGATAAGAAATGACCTGGAAACAAGGGACAACGTAATAGGCAGGGAGACTAAAAATCAACTGTAGAAAAAAGTACGAGACAAATGTATTGAATCTGAAAGCAAACTAAAAACTATCGGACAAAATGCACTTATACATAGTGAGTCTCCATCCTATCGAAATCTGGGTTTAGGCAGCTAACTGCTGAAATAAAGGCAAATGCATCCAGTTCCTTTGACAGTCCACCATGCTGTTACTAAGGAGACTGTAATGAAATGAAATCCAGAAGAGATCGTAACCGGCCTGGAAAGGATAAAAAGAATGCCGCCCCCCCCCCTTCCAGCCATAAAAGAAAAACATGCCCCTAATGGGAGGACCCAGGGGGTTGGCTTCTCGTGCAATGACACACAGAACCCCAAAACCACCGCAAGCCCCTGACAGAGCCGAGGATAACAGGCGGGGGCGTGAAAAACAAAGCCTCATTAGCAAGTGAAAGGTCTTTAAATGACCTGTGAAGTACTCGGTGCTCAAAAACTGACTGTCTGTGTGTGTCCCGGGAAGCTGCTGACACGCACGAGTGGGGGGAGGGGGGTGGGGGCGCGCTCAGCCAATAAAAGGCATTGTTTGTTTTGCTGTTTTGCTGTAGAGACACTTTTTTATAAATATCGCGGCCAATATGGTTATTATCGCGGCCATCGCGGTAATCTGCCGATTTCGCGATTTTTTCGTGAATCGCGAAATCGCGATAAACTGGAGGGTCTGATTTATACATACACTTTGGCAATGTCAACATATTAAAACCTACGGGTCCCAGATACTTAGGGAGCTGAACGAGATACTAGGAACACAGTTCTCGATGGATACCAAATACATTCTATTGGGGATTCCCAGAGATGTGGATCTCCCCCATAACTCCTATTATGTAATTTAGGGCTGGTAGTTGTAAAAAGGGACATAGCCCCATACTGGGGAGCCCCCAATCTCCCTACACTGACAGAATGGAGATCGAGCATGGATCTATATATGGTCGCAGAAAGGGTGACATATAGGCTACAGGGTGCCTGAAAAAATTCATTAAGATCTGGACCCCCTGGTTGAGCTACTACGAACTTGAACTAGAGGAGGAGGTGAATGAAGCCCGCCCACATGCCTGGGTCTAGAGCAGAGGTCTTCAAACTTTTGTGTGCCGAGACCCCCCTGTCAACATTTTCAGTCATAAGGACCCCCTCCTCACAAACATTTCTAAACCTGTAGGCAGGGCTTCTGGAATTACGAGGCAGGCGAGGACCAAATTACATGGAAAGCTTGACTAAATTGTGTGAGAGGAAAATGTAAATGTTATGTGATGCCACGTTATTTTGGGATAGAATTGCTTCATTATTTTGACATTTTTTTGCTCACAATAAACAGTACCAGTTTACAACTAAAATACAGCAAGTAACATCAGAAAGATTTCTAGTCAACCTTTGTGATGGGCCTTCCACTCCGCAGGAATACGTGCTGCCACATTAGAAGCTCACCTGGCCCTGTCCGGGAGCAGCAGAGGTCCCTAAAACCCTGCCCTCTGTGGATGAGAAGAGTGCCCATGTGAGTGCACGGTGAGCGATGCAACAGTATGAGAGTAGGGAAAGAGGAGTGACTGCAGGGTGAGTGAGGTGGCCATATGAATTTGGGTGTGAATATAAGTGCAGAGTGGAATGAATGAATGCATGGTTAATGATGGGCTTGTTTGAGCGAGTTGCAAATTGAGCAGTGAGGGGGCAGGTGAATGAGGTGTCACATGAGTGCAGGATGAGTGCAGATGAGTAGCGTGACTAGGCTGAGGTACAGGGAGAACAACGTAAGTGCATTGTGATTGCAGAGTGATCACTGTGAGTACAGGGTGAGAGGGTGAATGATGTGAGTGCATGGTGATCAGTGTGAGTGCATTGTTATCGCTGTGAGTGCAGGGTAAGCATGAAAGTGAAGTGCGAGAATGAGAAGTGAGTTCTCTGAATGCAGGGTGCATTTCCAGACACTTGAAGTAACTCAACATATTATTGACTGCGTAGGGTTTAAGATATAGGTTAAACTATTGCTATTATGACATTAATCAGGGATCGAGGGTGGAGGAAATAAATATTCTGATCTTGCAACATACTTCCAGTCCTATGGTTAGGGTTGCCTGCTCAATATTTTGATGTCCCAGACGGTACAAAAATAAGCAGTCACGTAAAGCTGTATATTTCAGCACTCATCTGTGCATACTTGGAACGGCAGATCTAAATAGAAAGCACTTTTAATTGTGTTCTAGGGCTGCCTCAATGATCCATGACTGATAAAGGGAACATAGACCGAAAAGTCACATTACGAATGTATTTATTTATGCGTTTTTATATAGCGCGGACTTTACCCGAAGGTGTCAGAGCGCTTCACAATAGGAACAGTAATGTTACATGAGGAGAAAATTACAAGTGAACAAAGTACAAAAGCAAACGTTAAGTTACATGAGGCAAAAGTGACAATAGCGAGCAACCAAAATACAAGAGGTAGCAAACGGTACATTACAGGAGGAAAAAGTGATATGTGTGCAGGTTACAAAAGCGTACAAAGTAAAAGTAGAGGTATAATACTGCAATAAATGGCACACTCAAACACAAGAACAAACATTACGTAGGCAATGGTGGCACTTGTGCAAGTATATAAAGCAAACAAAATGTGAGAGGTAGTAAACAGTGTGTTGAAAAATGGCTGGTATTTTTTTCTTCTGGCAACTCTACTTTTTATTATTTCTTTTCATGAAATACATTCCCACACTATTGCAGTAAATGTAAAATACAAATGTAAGGGAAAGGCTGAGTTGGGGCCCAGGGGGTACTGGAACTATAAAAAAAAAACTAAGCCTCAGTACCCAGTTTTCAAAAGGTATGTAAATATGCAAATGGCCGTTAACGACCTGTGAAACTCAGGGGTGCCGGGCTGTGCTGGGGATAAGACTGCAGACACAGCCCAGCGGAGCTCACTGCAGCTCGAGCTGAGACACACTACGGGGGAGGAGGGGGGGGGCTGAATCCCTGTAGTCAGAGGGGCCCCGGGCAGAAGTGTGATCGGGAATGCGCGACCCCCTTTCAATTACTCTGTGGGCCCCCTGGGGTCGTGCCCCACACTTTGAAGACCCCTGGTCTAGAGAGTGGGAGGACAAAAGGGTTATTCTACCACCCTCCCCAAGAGCTTGCAGCGTATGGAAGGATCATGTTCGAAAAGTGTCTTGTGTTGGATAACCTGCTTGTAACCTATACCTATATAATCACTGCCCAGACTTGTTGTCATTTGATCTTACATGTTTTTCATGTGCAATGTGTGTATCCCAATATATTGACTGACCTTGTGTTAATAAGAACGGTTATAAAAAAAAATTACTACTTCACTTAACTGTTTTGGGCTGCGTAATAAAAAATATTAGAACATTGGAATGTTGGGAGCTCGATTAAAAACAATCGAGTGTCTGGTAGAAGCCTGGCACTCCAACATTCTAATGTTGTCGTTCACAGCTGTTGCAGTGAACAAAGGCCTCAAGGAGCCCAAGGTGATTCCAATCTCCTCGGCCTCTACGGGCCTTTGTTTTATTTTTTAGAACATTCTGCCCTCTAGTGGTGCTGTTAGTTCTGCACCTAAGGAGTTACACAAAGGGCTATTGCTAAAACTGGTGAGGCTACCTTTGAGGGGAAATGGATGTATGACGTTACAACGCAAACTTTTACAACGCACACCGTTACAACGCATTTTTTACAACGCAGATGCATTAACAACGCATGGCTTTACAACGCATGACATTACATAGCAGATGCTATTACAACGCATGCCATTACAACGTACGTATAGGTAAGTATATTATTTTTAAAAAAATGTAATTAATTTAAATTAAATTAATTTAATAATTTAAATTATTTTTAAATAATTATTTTTTACATATATTACTTTAAGTTTATTTTTAAAGAACTATTATTAATAAATAACTATTATTAATAAATAATTAAATTATTAAAATTATTATTTTTAATTAAATTAAAAGATTTATTTTAAAACTAAACCCTAAAAATACCCCTGTACCCCAAAACCCAAACCCAGCCCTGAAACCTAAAAATACCCCTGTACCCCAAAACCCAAACCCAGCCCTGAAACCTAAAAATACCCCTGTACCCCAAAACCCAAACCCAGCCCTGAAACCTAAAAATACCCCTGTACCCCAAAACCCAAACCCAGCCCTGAACCCTAAAAATACCCCTGTACCCCAAAACCCAAACCCAGCCCTGAAACCTAAAAATACCCCTGTACCCCAAAACCCAAACCCAGCCCTGAAACCTAAAAATACCCCTGTACCCCAAAACCCAAACCCAGCCCTGAAACCTAAAAATACCCCTGTTCCCCAAAACCCAAACCCAACCCTGAACCCTAAAAATACCCCTGTACCCCAAAACCCAAACCCAGCCCTGAACCCTAAAAATACCCCTGTACCCCAAAACCCAAACCCAGCCCTGAACCCTAAAAATACCCCTGTACCCCAAAACCCAAACCCAGCCCTGAAACCTAAAAATACCCCTGTACCCCAAAACCCAAACCCAGCCCTGAAACTTAAAAATACCCCTGTACCCCAAAACCCAAACCCAACCCTGAACCCTAAAAATACCCCTGTACCCCAAAACCCAAACCCAGCCCTGAAACCTAAAAATACCCCTGTACCCCAAAACCCAAACACAGCCCTGAACCCTAAAAATACCCCTGTACCCCAAAACCCAAACTATATATATAAAATGACTTTAATTAATTTATTTAAATTATTTATAATATTTTTGTAATTAAAAAAAAAGGTTAAATAAAATAATATACTTACCTATACTTACGTTGTAATGGCATGCGTTGTAGTAGCATCTGCTATGTAATGTCATGCGTTGTAAAGCCATGCGTTGTAAAGGATCCTGCGTTGTAATGGTGTGTGTTGTAACGGTGTGCGTTGTAATAGTTGCGTTGTAACGGTTGTTTCCCGTTTAAGTACATATGTGGGAACGGGGTTCGGGTCTCAGCAATGACAGCTCAACATCCTGTGATTCTGGGAAAAACATTTAGGGGGATATTCACAATGACTCAACTCTGAATTATCCCCACCGTAATGCAACAAATGTGAAGCTAGATTTAGCACCCCATTCACAAGTTGGTGCAAACTGCAGACATCACCTGTAGTCCCCCGATTACTGCCCCAAAATGTATCTCCACGGTGGACCCCACTAACTAACCCTAATGAGATGCAGAGTAGGCGTTCCCGTGCAAAAACACTCGGAAAAACCAAATTCACAACGAACTGCCAGATCTAAAAAGCGAACCAAAAACAGGCGATTAGCCCTGGTAGCAGAATGGAATTAACACTTGCCTTCTGCTGGTGTTAAGCAGGACGACAACCTGCAGCATGAAAGGGAGCCCAGCCAAGAGCCACACCTTAAGACCCACAGATGCCATGGAGACAATGATCAAGCAACGCGAATACCCATGAGGGCCACAACACCCCCGCAACCACCCCAGTCCCCCCCCGGCCCTCGCCCCCTGGACATACAAATACTGTGCATGACACAAGAGCCACAACAAACGCACGATGAGGCACAGTGCCAAAATAAATACACACATGTGTGGCCAGAAGAACGAGAAACAGTCACACAGCACTGAAGTAACAACCAAAACTTTATTGAAACACAACACAAAACAGCAAACAGAAGACTCCTGTCGGGTCCACCAGGGATACTCTCGACAACACAGCCTGGAAACAAAAGCACAAAATCAGGACGTGTGTCATGCGGATAACTGAAAGAATATCAATGAGGAAAATATCGACCTGACATAATATCGAGGACAAAATATCAAATACAAAAATATTGAATTCCTGTCTACAAACAGGTAAGTACAACAATATTGAATCAAAAATATTGTTGTAAAAAATATAGTTAGTCAAAATATCGATTTTTTGTAAAATATCTTAAAAGTAATATAAAATTAATAAAATAATAAATATAATTACCTAAAACATACTTAACAATACTTAAATAACCTTAAAATGAATAATTCATCATGTAAGTAAAAAAAAAGAAACATACATTTTTATTTTTTAATACATATATATATATACTAGCAGCCAGTCCCGACGTTGTCCGGGTATGAATTGCTGCCGGCCAGTAGTATATTGTTTTGTAGGATTTCGTTTTGATAGCATTTCTTATTTGTGACAGGCTTGTGAAACGATCCGATTCACAGTGCACTGCTGATGCACTTAAGAGTGCGCGTTCAGTAGTGTATGAACTCGAGTTTCCATACTTTATTTTTCCTTGCAATATTATATAGCGCGAACTCGACAACATGGCATGGGTACAATTTACATTACAGAAGAACACATTCATTTGTGGTAGGCACGGGGAGACAAACCGATTTGCCTGGAATCACAGGATGTTGAGCTGATGCTGAGATTTGAACGTAGCTCCCCAGCTCTAAAGTTCGCAATTCTAGAACTTGTGGCGGGAGGTGTGTCTAAAAGTGTATGTCGGTGTTGGCCCTCAATGAGAGAGACCTGTGCATTTTTCAAATGGGTGGTGAAAAAATATGAGTATGCTGCTGGAGATGTGGCCGCCGGGCCACCAATGTACTTACCGGGGGATGGTAAACACCCATTATTCCGCAACTTTCTTTCCGCATACCATGACTCTGCATACTTTCATTACGAAAGTACCATGACTCCGCAATGCCAATATAACACATGGCATTACATTTTATATGCTTTTACCACGCATACATTCACAACGAAATTCGTTGTAAATGCATGAATGGTAAAAGCATGTTTTTTTTTTAATGTTTGGATATGGTAAGTATGGGTATAGGGGTAAATGTTTTGGGGTACTGAGGTATATGTTTTGGGGTGTTTGGGTATTTTAAGGGTTCAGATATAATATTGGGTTAGGGGTACAAGGGTAGTTTTAGGGTTTAGGGATAGGTATGGGTTTTGGGGTACAGGGGTATTTTTAGGGTTCAGGGCTAGGTTTAGGTTTTGGGGTATAGGGGTATTTTAAGGGTTCAGGGCTAGTTTTGGGTTTTGGGGTACAGGAGTATTTTAAGGCTTCAGGGCTAGGTTTGGGTTTTGGGGGACAGGGGTATTTTAGGGTTCAGGGGTAGGTTTGGGGTACATGGGGATTTTTAGGGTTCAGGGGTAGGTTTGGGTTTTGAGGTACAGGGGTATTTATAGGGTTCAGGGCTAGGTTTGGGTTTTGGGGTACAGGGGTATTTTTAGGGTTTAGGGATAGATTTGGGTTTTGGGGTACAGGGCATATTTATAGGGTTAAGATGGGTTAGTGTTTAAGGGTGTTGGGGTATTTTAAGGAGTAAGGGTGGGTTATGATTATGGGGTGCAGGGGTATTTAAAGGGAGCAGGGTGGGATTAGCACACAATATGAGACATGGCATGAAGGGCGGAATGTACCACATGCCCCCAGCATTTGTCACGCTCCCAGCACACGCCCACAGCACAACGCAGACACGCCCACAAGGGACTACTTTGCTGGCACGGTTCTTTTACCTTTTAAATGTATATGGTAGGCGTCTGCATAGCCTATGTCCTTCTGCTGCAACTGCCCTTTCCAACGCTGTATTGGGTGTTGTGATTGGTGCTGTGGTTCCTGAGATTACCCGCCTCAAAGGTTGGGGCTCTATCTTTATTATATTAGTATGGATATATTAACATAATATTAATAAAAAATATTCAATATAATAATAATAGGATAGCGGGAGGGTAACATTTACTATTACCACTCCAGTGATTGCAACAGTAGGGAAAGCGTTGGATAGCGAGAGGGTAAAAATGACTCTTCCCACTCCAGTGAGTGCAACAGTAGGGAAAGTGTTGAATAGCGTAGGGGTAAAAATTACTATTCCGACTCCAGAGAGTGCAACAGTAGAGAAAGCGTTGGATAGCGGGAGGGTAAAAATTACTATTCCCACTCTAGTGAGTGCAACAGTAGGGAAAGTGTTGGATAGCGTAGGGGTAAAAATTACTATTCCCACTCCAGAGAGTGCAACAATAGGGAAAGCGTTGGATAGCGGAAGGGTAAAAATTACTATTCCCACTCTAGTGAGTGCAACAGTAGGGAAAGTGTTGAATAGCGTAGGGGTAAAAATTACTATTCCCACTCCAGAGAGTGCAACAGTAGGGAAAGCGTTGGATAGCGGGAGGGTAAAAATTACTATTCCCACTCTAGTGAGTGCAACAGTAGGGAAACCGTTGGATAGTGGGAGGGTAACATTTACTATTCCCAGTCCAGAGAGTGCAACAGTAGGGAAAGCGTTGGATAGCGGGAGGGTAAAAATTACTATTCCCACTCCAGTGAGTGCCACAGTAGGGAAAGCGTTGGATAGCGTAGGGGTTAAAATTACTATTCCCACTCCAGAAAGTGCAATACGAGGGAAAGTGTTGGATAGCGTAGGGGTAAAAATTACTATTCCCCCTCCAGAGAGTGCAACAGTAGGGAAAGTGTTGGATAGCGTGAGGGTAACATGTACTATTCCCACTCCAGAGAGTGCAACAGTAGGGAAAGCATTGAATAGCGTACGGGTAAAAATGACTATTCCCACTCCAGAGAATGCAACAGTAGGGAAAGCGTTGGATAGCGGGAGGGTAAAATTACTATTCCCACTCCAGTGAGTGCAACAGTAGGGAAAGCGTTGGGTAGCGGGAGGGTAACATTTACTATTCCCACTCCAGAGAGTGCAACAGTAGGGAAAGCGTTGGATAGCGTAGGGGTAAAAATTACTATTCCCACTCCAGAGAGTGCAACAGTAGGGAAAGCGTTGGATAACGTAGGGGTAAAAATTACTATTCCCACGCCAGCGACTGCAACAGTAGGGAAAGTGTTGGATAGCGGGAGGGTAAAAATTACTATTCCCACTCCAGTGAGTTTAACAGTAGGGACGGTAATGATTTAATATATTAATAAACATAAATTAAATATCAATACCAATAAAAAATCAATTAAAATGAATTACCAATTACGTATTATGTAATAATTAATCAATTATAAATAAAAATAAATATTAGTTATGAAAAATCAATTACCTAATTAACAAATAATTAATTTTCAATAACAAAAATTAATGAATAATACAAAAATATACCAATGAACAACTAATTAACAGTAAATTAATTATCAATACACAAACATATTTGTAATATGTAATTGATTACAATTAAATTACTTCCCACCCTATTCCCCTATAAACCCACAACCTGCTACGGAAAATAAATTAATACAATTAACATAATTATCAATTAATCAATTAATAAACATGAATTACCAATTAATAAAAATGATTTACCAATAAAAAATTATTTACCAATAAATTAAAAATCAATACCAATAAATAAATAAAACTATTTACTTAATTACAATTAAATTACTTCCCACCCTATTCCCCTAGAAAACCCACAACCCGGTACAGAACTAAAAAGCAAAATTAAGTTAAAAATTCCTAAAAATTAGTATTTAATTTACTATAATTAAATTACTTCTCTCCCTATTCCCCTATAAACCCACAACCCACTACAGAATTAAATTACGCAAAAATTAAATAACATAAAATTCATTACTTTAAAAAAATTAACCATAGATTACAAAAATAATATACACTTTTCACACAAATACTAACATACAAAACACTTTTAAAAAATCGATATTATAAAAAATTTGATATATTTTAATGCCTATATAAATACTTCGATATTTTGGCAATCGATATTACTTACCTTCAATTCGATATGTTTAACCACTATATTATGTCCATTCGATATTTTGTCCATTCTATATTTTGACTTCGATATTATGTCCATTCGATATTATTTTTTCGATATTATGTCTAGTTACCGTGTCATGCGCACATCAAAGGAGAGAGACACAGAGAAACAGAGAAGGAAAGTAAGCCAGGTAGGGAAGGAAAGGAAGGGAGAGAGAGAGAGGGAAGGGAGAGGGAGTGTGAGAGAGAGAGGGAAGGGAGAGAGAGAGAGAGAGGGAAGGGATAGGGAGAGGGAGTGAAAGAGAAGAGAATGAAGGGAGAGAGAGAGACACCGCCGCCCCTGCGCACACAGGCCCCACTACTCACCTGCTGCCACTGGTGTGTCCATCAGTAGGCACACCGCGTGCCTGTAAGAGATCCTGGCCCCGGTCACGTCACCATGGCATGGTCCACATCATTTGGGCCCGCCCTGCGGCCCAGCAGGTCCCACACATGACACTGAGTCCTGAGTCGTCAATGGCAGAGACCACATCAGTGCACACATCATCATCGTAGGCTGCACATCCGCTCAGCAATTACGTGTGCCACCAACCCTTTGCAACGCCAGTCAGCGCCACGTAGTGGTAGGCCAGTGTCGGCCGCAAGGCCTCGGGTGCCACTAATACTGTGCAATGCCAGTCAGCGCCACGTGGTGGTAGGCCAGTGTCGGCCACAAGGCCTTGGGTGCCACTAACCCTGTGCAACGCCAGTCACCGCAAGCTGGTGGTAGGCCGGTGTTGGCCGCAAGGCCTCGGGTGCCACCAACCCTGAGCACAGCAAATCATGGGCCCTTTATTATTGAGCACCCTGGAGTGTCCGTCATCCAGTCACCACATGCCAAGGGGAATGTGACGTTGTCTGGCCCTTTTATTTGGGGGGTGACATGGCCTGTGACAACTGTGCCGGATGGGTGTGGTGTGTGTGCAGATCTCCCTCAGGGAGTGGCCGTGACATGCTGACAACTAGATCAGTGACCTGAACATGACCAGCGAGTACACCTGCAACTGGTAGCTATGTAGGCCCCCACCCCCCTAGGAGCGTCTGCGGAGTGGTCTGGCCTGGCGTACCCAGGACCAGCACAGGGCTTGCACAAATGACTTGGGGCCTCTGGGCGTGGTTCAGTCCATGTCCAGACAAGGAAGTGACTAATGCATGTGTCCCTGTTGTAGTGTCCCCGGCACCCGGGACACAATAGACAATGTAGCACATGGTGACTGGCATCTCACTACAAGAGCATCATTGACGTAAGGGAAATCACTGTCCCCACTTCCATCCACACATTCATGCAGGAATGATGAAAGACATGGCACAGCAGTGCGTTACTGGATGTTTATTCACACCCAGTGGAATTTTGCAGCTGGAGCGGTACAGGGCCATGGAAAGCACACCACACAATATCGGCCCATGGAGGGCCAGCCAGAGTCCATCCAGGGATGACAGGTTACTGCGAAAGAGGAAGGGTACAGTCCGCAGTCTGGTCCCCGTGTCATTGGTCATCAAACAGGATAAAGCAGTCCATGTCGCGGTCCAAGGTGAGTGCAGCGGAGTGTATCTGGGTCAGTGGGAGGTCATGAGGCCATGTGCGACACCAAGCAGAAACAGGCCAGGTGGCGGAGATGAATGCTACTACCTCCTTCTGACAACAATCCCATCCATGATCTCGTATGTGTGCTCTGCCCCACCTGTGGGTGTTGCAGTACCGGCTGCAGCACTGTGTGCCACTGACACATCAGGGGCCGGAGGAGGATTACTGGCCACACTGTGTGGCAGTGGCACATCAGGTGCCGGAGTGGATACACCTGCCCCACTGTGAGGCACTGACACACCAGGTGGCAGAGAAATGTGACCGTGTGGGGGCAGCAGCATTCATCAGCACTACACCTTGTGGCAGCAATGCCATGATGAGGATCTGCAGAGGCGTTAGATCCCAGCTACATTTCGCAGATGTGCAGCTGTGGCTGCCATCCTTTCCGCCTCCATCCGCATGTAGTCCTCCATGAGCCTCAGCATGTGCGCCAGCTCACGGCTGGAATCACTGGAGCCAGTCTGCGCAGACAGGTGTTCTTCTCTTCGTGTCATGACTCCAGCAATGTCAGTCAGGGCTCCTTGGAGACCATAGAGCAGGCCGTGGGTATCCATTAGGGACTGGAGCTGGTCCCTGATGGGACCTAGACACCCATAGATGGCGTCCATTTTGGTAGCCATGAGGCCGAACCCCACCCGCTCCTGCTCAGCAATCTCCCTCTGGCCCTCCAGCACACGGCGTTGGAAGGTCATGGTTTGCTCCTGTGGGTCTTGGGAGACTGCCGGGGCTTTGGGTGCTTCCTGCTGGGTGCTTTTGGTAGTGGGTGGGGTCTCATCGATTCAGCTGGGCGACCCTGATCCTGGAGGTGAGTTGCTGATGATGTCAATGATGTTTTGGAGAGTTTGGGTGTCGATGCTAGCGGTGTCCTCATCATCAGTGAAGAGTGGCTGGTACTGCTCTGCAGGGGGTGTTGACGGTGCCCCTGCAATGGGAAGGGGAGAGTGTGCATTACAATGTGTCCACATGTATGTAGCCGCTTGGTACATGTTGACATTCAGACAGCATGGCATTGTACATTGTGACAGTGTGTAGATCAGGAGCATGACCCAGAGTCATTGTGGGTGTGCACTGCTTTATTGATCATGTGTGCAATTTTGGCCCTCTCCACCCATCCCTCCAGTACCTGGTGGTCTCTCACCTTGTTGTGGTTGTGTTGTGTCCTGTCGAGCAGTGTCCAGTCCCCCGACTCCGACAACAGTCTCCACACTGATGACTGTCGACATCAGCTCCTCCATGTCATCCAGCATGAGCTGTGGTGCTGGGCTCCCACCTCCAGTCTGCATTGCTGCCTTCTGGTTGGCTGTGAGTTTCTCCTTGGTCTTTCGCTTGATGTTAATCCATAGCCTCTTGGCCTCGTCTATTGACCTCCTGTGCTCTCCGACGGCATTCACCTTGTCCACGATGTTCCGCCATATCCCATTTTTAGTTCCCAATGATATGATGGAGGTGACAAACAGTTGTTGATGGTGTTCCATCACCTCCGTTATCAGGATTCGGTTTTCCTGCGGACTGATCTTCGTCTTCCTCTTCTTCTGTCCTTGCCCTTCCCTGTATCCCAAGGTCCTGGGCTGGTCATCCAGGGTGCTTGTGGGGTTGTGCTCGTCCTCTGCGTCTGCTCCGGCTGCCTCCATGGTGCTTGGGTGTTGGTCAATTTGTGTTTGGGTGTTTTTTCTACTTTTATAGTGATTTTTCCCACTTGCCATGTGTGTGTTGCAGGCCTGGCGCTGCTTATCGCTGATTTCCTCATCGCGCTTTGGCCCATCGCATGTTTTTTGTGTTGAGGTTTGTGTTTTTCTCACCGTCGAGGTGTTTGTATCGCGGACATTGGCCGCTGTTTTAGCAGACTATCGCATGCTAACGCCTTGTTGTGAATTCAACGTTAACACAGGGGGATTTTTCCCGTGATCGGCAGCGATGTGTAAAGGTGCGTTAGCATTTTTGGGTGATGTTTAGCACACGTTCTTCTGAATATACCCCTTAATCTCCTTGTGTCTAACAAGATGAACGAGTCCGTCTGTAATGCAACTTGGTGCTCATGTAAAGTGCTCTGATGCCTTCGGGTAAAGTTTGCGCTATATACAACTCCAAAAACAGGCATCTTATTTATTGCTCGAACTTATCGTTTGGGAAATACTGTAGAGACAATGAGAGAGAGAGACTGAGTAGAGAGACAGGAAAAAAGAGGGGAAGAGAGAATGAATGAGAGGAACAAGGAGAGAATAGGAAAAGTAAGATAGAAATTTTGAGAAAAGAAGGGAAAAAAATAAAGATAGAAGGTGGAGAAATAACTGATACACAAAAAAAGCAAGAAAGCGGGCACATGAGGAGGAAGACAGAGGGAGAGAGCAAAAGTGTGTGCATTGAAGAGACAGCAGGAGATTTAGAAGGAAGACGAGAGCAAGCGAGAAAGGACAAGAGACACGGAGAATGCGAGGAGAGAGAAATGAGATTCAAATTGTGTGCGAGAGAAGAGTATGAAGCGAGACAAGCGTGTGTGTAGGTGTTTGGGAGATAGAGAGAGAGGGGAAACAAAACACGAGTGCTTCACTTCTCATATGCCTCCCTTGGCTGTGGTGCCTGAAGGACTCCCTCCCCCACCCGGCTTTGAAGGACTCCGGGCTCTTCAGATGTATCCGCACTCCCCTCACACTTGCATCTGAGCAGTGTCTGCCAATCTTACACCACAGTGACACCTGCTGAGATAACATTATGCTCGGCTATAATTGCATTTGCTGGGAAATGATTTGCATAATGTAATGCAGTCATAGTATGCGGGCATGTGGCTTCTGTTGAGTTGACGCCACAACATCTCATTTGTATTTGTGCCAGTCAATCTGTGCTGGCAGGATCTGAGAGAGGGTTTTTTGTGACCTCTCCGTGCCAGGCCTGTTTGTTCGTCTGTGGTGTGTGTTATAACGGGTCCCGTGTTTCTTCTAACACTCTCTAAACTAACTGGCTGTAAGAGCACAAATACGGAGAGACGTCCTTGGCGGACGCCATCGCATCTTTTATTAGTCTCCCTTTTCATAAATTCTGCAGAGTAATCTGCAGAGTGCTGCTCGGGGTCCTCCTCAGCCGTCGTCAGGGTGTTGTATTTATGTGTGATGATTTTTGATGCACCGCCTTCATCCACAGCACTGTAAATGTAACAATGAACTTGGCAGTACAACATTCATGAACGAATGTTATTTGCAGAAGTGTATGATGCAGAAAGAGGAAGCTTGAAGGGGTCTAATGGAAAGAGATTGGAGGGAAGCCCAGAGCTGAAAGGAGTGGAAACAAGAGAAGCAGAAAGGATGGAAAGTAAACTTTGATGCGAGTGACTGCAAGCTTGACGCAGTGAGCAGGTATATGAGTGGCTGTGTCTCAATGCAGAGTGACAGTGTGGGTGAATGAACAAGCGAGTGCGAGCTTCAAGGACTGTCCGGATGTGGATATGAGAAAAGTGAGTGGCTGCTTGAGTGGATGAAAAAGTGAGTGAGGCCGTGAGTGAATGCCCGTGTAAATATGCATGAGTGAATAAGTGTGTGAGTGAAAATGTGAAGAAGCAAGTGATGCTTAAGTGAGTTAGATGAGTGTGTGTGTGAACAAGCATATTTGTGAATGCTTGAGTGAGCGATTGACTTTGTTTGTAATCGATTCAGTATTCAGTAAGTGAATGTATCTGTGAGTCTTTATGAGCGAGAATATGAGGGAGTGACTGATGCAGCAACTAGTGACTGAATAATTATGTGAATGATTAAGTGTGGAAGTTCATGAGTTCCTGAGTGAATGATTATGTGATTGAATAAGTAGTCAAGTGCTTGATAGTAAAACTGTATGTTTGTGCAAATGTAATGGTCATCTCAATTGAAAATGAGTTGTCTGTAATAGCAGTGTACTACCACACCATGAAAACTCTATTCTACATCCCTCATCTCCACTCTGCAACACTCCACACCATTGTACTCTGCAGGACTCCACTCTATGCCACTGCACTCTGCCCCACTTCCCACTACACTTCTCTACTCTACCATGTACCACTGTAGTCTATGGCAATGCGCTCTTCGCAACTCTGCTCTACACCACTGCACACAACACCACACGCTTGTCTAACCTCGCAGGGCTGAAAATGTGTGTGCAGCCTCAGAATATGACAACCCTGGCTCACCACAGACTCTCATGCATACCCAAAGGAAACACGCAATAAATACACAACCTGCAGTTTCAATATTTATTGAAGTAGTGAGATACTTGAGTAAAATATGTTTTCTGCAATTAATAATAAAACGAAACATATTACCATAATTAGCGATACAAGAACAGTGGAGAGAATTAATAATTCCACCATTGTGCTAAAACTATGAATATCCGCTGGTATATATGTAGTGAAATATAGTATTAAGTGGAGTGCTCCTACCTAACACTCCCTAACCTTGTTTGGCCTAGGGTGGGTGATCTGCCAAGAATCCCTGCTGGGTGATGCAACTCCCAACTACCTGCGGAAAAGTGTCATAAGGCTGTCCGTCTTGGTGTAGAGTAGGACATTCCTCGTGGGGAGGACAGGGATGAGCTGAGCTGGAATTCTGACATACCGCAACCTTGAAGTGTCAGCAGAGTGCTCCTCTGAGGAAGTGAATTTGTATATATAATAAACAGTGCCCATGCACTCTATGCCACTCTACTCTTAACGGCTGCCCTCTACACCTATGCACTCTACACAACTGACTACTGTGCAACACTGCACTCTCTGCCATTGAACTCTTTGCCACTCTACTCTACACTACTCCACTATATGCCACTGCACTCTACTGCACTCGATCTACTCTGCACCATTCTATGCTACTCTACTCTGCAACACTGCTCTCCGCATCACTCAACTCCGCGCCACCCGACTACACACTACTCTATGCCACTCTACTGCATGCCACCTCACTCTACACCACAGCACTCTACGCTACTCTACTCTGCGTCATTTTACTCTGTGCCCCTTTACTCTGTGTTACTCCACTCTGCGCCACTCTGGACCACTGCACTCTGCACCATTACACTGTACTATAAACCACTATAATATGCGCCACTGCATTCTACAATACTTCATTGTACACCGTTGAATTCAATGCAAGCTGCACTCAATGTCACTGCACTCTACGCCACTTTACTCTGCAACACTCCATGCCAATGCACTCTACACTGGTACACTCAACTCAAAGCCACTCCAGTGTATGCCATTCTACATGACGCCACACTATGCCACTCCAATACAGACACTCTCTGCCAATCCACCCTACAACACTTTACTCCACTCTTCGCCATTCCACTCTACAACACTCCAAACCACTCTCCTCTACGCCGCTACCTTTTAGCCATGCTAAACAGGAGCCACACTGGGGTACAACATGGCTAAACACATCGATAAATCCAATGGCTCTTGCATAGGTGAGACATATTGGCTTTGTCAATGCTTGTTTTAAATAGGCTTTACAACCCATGTCAGTGCTATATAATGCTCATAAGTGTATTCTGTGTATATCTAGCTTTTTCATGTTTCAAGGGTGAATGTTACATAGGTAAATGGCAGTGTTGGTTTTGCAAAACCTATCCACTGTAAGGCTTATGTACTGTGCTGTGCACAACATGGTGAGAGGGCACTGCCTAGCGTGTTTTGTTAGTGTTATGCTTGAATGTAGAATGTTGATTGTTCAATGCAAATGCAAACCTATGTTATCAGAGGAGTGGTTGTATCTCCAAATTGCTTTCTACAAAACTTTGCAGGATTTTGTGTCACTTTGTGTTTGGATGTTGATAAATACCCAAATCAAAACTAGGTATTCTCAAAATCTCAAAAATAGGTTCAAAGAAAATGAATTGTTTTCTTCATCGGAACTTCTAGGATGCATAGCCATTCAGTCATAGTCATACACAAAATAAATATAAAAATACAACATTATTTATTAAACAAACAAGAGACCTGATCTTACAGACAATGTCTCCTTCTTCACTGTTTGTGTTAATGAATGGACTTCTAATTCATTGGACCTAGTCCTACCCGCAAAGTTGTGAAGGACGATCCAGCGGGATAAAAAATACCCATGGTTTAGTGCCAACCTGCTTGCATTCAAAAAGGACTGTAAACATCTGGAAAGATGTTGGAGAAAGTCCTATGATGAGGTCAGTACAGCTAAGTATAGGAGCGCAATCAGGCACTAACAGGTGGACATTAAAGCCTCTCAATATGCCTATTTTTCCACCAAAACTGAGCAATCCGCATATTTGCCCATTGGGCCCCACCTCCTTTCATATTTTGCATCAAAGTTCCAAGATTATGGTTCCCATAGAAGCATTCGGTGGTCAAGCTCCTTCCAAAAAAGTCAGGGGTAGTCCCTGTTTGCCAATCTCCCTGTTACCTGGTTTATCCAAGCTCCTGAAAAAGCATGTCAATTATTATCTTTCTGCCCTCCTTGAGTCCAACGGTATTCTCCACCCCATGCAAATGAGATTCAGACCACAGCATGGCAAAGAAACAGCATTGCTAGCTGTGGTCAAGGAATTAAGATTTTTGCTAGACAAAGAACAGTCAGCAGCCATTAGTCTGTTAGATCTAAGAGCGGTCTTTGACATGATAGACCATGTCACACATATCGATAAGATAACAAAGACAGGTGTCGTTGACCGTGACTAGAAATTTCTTTGCTTCCTTCTTGAAAGAGAGAATTTTCCAGGTGCTTGACCACTCCTGGTACTCTCACAGTCTTCCCCTTAGCTGTGGGGTACCACAGAGGTCATCCCTTAGCCCCACCCTTTTTATCTTTTTATATGTCTCCTAGCTGACATTGTCCGTTCCGACAGGGTTGTCTTTGGCCTCTTATACAGATGAAACCCAGTTGGTGATATCTATTTCCCCTGATCGCACTTCTAAACATCTCAACTTGGTTCCCTGTCTTCAGGAGGTGGCCAGTTAGATGGCCAGCTGTAAACTGAGGCTAATCGAAGTCAAGACGGAGGTTATGTTACTGAGCAATAACCTCAGCAAGAAAGCCCTAACCCTATGCCTGACTTTCTGGAAAGACTCCCCAGTCCTAAAGTGGTGATAAAGAGTCTCGGAATGTGGTTAGTCTCCAGTCTTACCATGGAGCATCAAGCAAAAAAACTTGTGGCCAATTGCTTTGGTGTTCTGAGATTGCTTAGAAAAGTCTTAAACCTTCTCCCTTTCTTAGAAGATTAATTGTTCAAGCTCTTATCACCTTTTGTCTCAATTATGGAAATGTTCTGTACCTTGATTCACTAGGATATGTGAAAAAAAGATTACAGACCAACCAGAACGTGGCCATGTGGCATCTCATGAACCTGCACAGACATCACACTGCAAAAAAAGCCTTTAAGGATCAGCACCGGTTCCCATTGGACCAGTGGGTCCAATTCAAGGCTTTATGCATGAATGGGTCTCTCCTCAAGGAAGGTCCCACTTTGCTCAGAACTTTTGCCATTTCTTACAGTCCCGGAAGGTCACTTAGATCCTCCTGCTACAGGTCTCCAAGTTCAGTAGATCTCCCTGAGGTAGTTGTTCTTTTTCACATCTGGTCCCCAAACTTTGGAACACCCTCCCGCTCAAACTGTGTCAGCTTCCTAAATGACTTTCTCTCTGTAAGGTCTTGAAGACCTAGCTTTTCGGTAGGTATTTTAGGTGAGCTGTTATGATTGTAGATGGTTCCATCGCTGGGAGGCCTTCAGGTAACCGCACGCTCTATACGTTTTACAGAATGGAATTATAGAACAGAATAGAATAGAGGTCCACTTGCTAACGTGGTTACCAAATTTGAGGGCTCCAATTTGAATTTTACATACAAGATTCTCAGTCACAGTAGAAACATGCAGTCCAACTAGGTACCATATCCAGGTACTACCTTATAGACAAGGCTTCTGATGGACTAACAGATTTCTGTTTTTATTTATTTTATATCTTATTGGTACCTCGATTCCTCTATAGTAGGGTCTGATATTTAACTTTATATGACCTGTTGCTACTAATGCATGAGTATTCAACAAATCCTTACGGTCAACAGAAGGTAGACTGTGTTTAATGTGTCCCCCGAAGTAGAGTTGCTGAACTTGAAAAACATCACAAATCTGTTAGAAATGCTCAATATGCCATTACAAAGAAACTAGTAAACAGTCATGTAGAGGCTATATTTGGATGTAGAGCTGCAATCAGTCAGTCAAGAGGTCTTTATTCGATTCACATCATAAAAGACAAATACATATATATTTAAAAAACGATTCATTTTGCATATAAGATAATAAATACATTACATTTAAAAGCAAGTTAAGAAAAGTATTAAATTTTTAAACATTGATGAACGAGAAGACCCCTTGCTACATAAAAACAGTGCTACTTTAAACAGATAATGAGTATGAAAGGGGTAGGCCCTTAAAACTCAGGACCTGGGTCCGTGGGTCAGTACAAATAAGGTTTGGTCTGAGTTTCAAAAGTATCAGATAATTCAAAATAAACACACAATCACCATTGAATTTAAAAATGGGTCAGAACAATGGAACAACTTATTCATTTCATTCATTTTGGCATTTTAATCATGCAAGGTCAGAGTGCGATCCAATTGCAGCCAAAGTTATGAGTAAACAGATTGTAGTATATACATGTAATTGTAATGTCATTACATTCGATATTCGGAATAGGTGCTCTCAGTGAAAACGGGGAGGGTAAGTGAGTAAGTGAAGGGGACAGGGTAAAGGTGTTGTGACATAATTGTTACATCCAGATTAACGATTGAAAAGCCTCTACAGTCAAATTAATGGGCAAAGGTTCCCAAGAATCACATCACACATAGATAGCGAGAATGCATCGCTTATTTAGCTCCTATGGTGTGTAGAATGGAGGCGTAGTTCTACGTTTCGACCCCGGTTACGCTAAAGGGCAATTCGCGGCCTCATGTTGGGGTCTTCATCAGGAAGGAATGGAGAGCCTACAGGGTAATATGAATACAGAATTCAGTATATACGTGGTGAATAAGTGTGGTGATATTATTCAAGAAAGGGACGTGGAAGGTTACCTACATCATCAAACGGTCATCTTATGTTCCGTCTGCAAAAGAGGGGGCTCCCTCGAGCTCCAAAGGATACTGAAAAACAATCAAAAGGTGCCATCAGGGCCCTGAAACTTGCTGGGTTAAAAATGGCCGGGGGTGGCAGGTAAAAGGGACTTACTTTTCGTGCTGGTAATCACACAGCCGATGGGCACAGGTAGTACAATCCTCGATGGGTTTGTATTACTGTAAAAAGAAGGGAAGTATCATTTAGCATAATAGGCCGTCTCGGTACACATGGGCAAACAGAGCGGATGTCTGTAGAAAGCCGCGCTGTTAGGATGGTATTTACCTTTCAAAACGGGAACGCACAGCCGTGCTGTTTCTCCGTCGGCGTCCTGCATCCGAGTGTGCTCGCGGTGCAGGCGCTCAATGCCTGTGCCTAATAGAAAAGGGCTCGGCTCCCGGGTCCAATGGGAACCGAGGCCTGACTAGCGCGCTCAAGGGAGCGTCTCTCAAGATTTTCCTCACATCCTGGGGAAGTTTGGTGTGTTCTTTATAATGATGGTGGAGAGTTTAGCTGTGTTCGAGTATATATGAACATACAGATATACACAGTTTTGGCGGGCTGGTGTGTTCATTTGTAGTGATGGTGGGGAGTCTAGCTGAATTCAAGTATATATTAACGTACAAATATCCACAGTTTTAACATGTAAAAGACCAGACAGAACTAACAACGTCAAAAGTACTAGGAAATATATTCCATACATGTGCCATAGTGGAGTAGCCAAGTATCGTGATGGCCTTGTAAATGTCCAAAAGTTGTTGTGTGAGGAATAACTATACCTAACAAATATGTGAACACGTTACATTGTACAGGTATACATACATAGGGAATATTGGCTGCAGCAGGGGAGTTTACAATATCCCATAGTCTATTCAGGATTAAGTCCCGCCATCTGCGAGAAACTAGCTTCAAGTTCATTCAACCCCTTACTTATTGTCTGAAACTTTTGCATCCATTTGCATTCCCTTGTGTCAAGAATGGCATTTAAATTGCCCCCCCGTGGGCCAAGGGAGATTTTTTCAATTACCAACCAGCGGATGGATTCCGGTGAGTGGTTTTTTTCGGTGAAGTGATCTACCAAAGGGGCCCCTGGGGTAGTGCCGCTCTGTTTGCCCATGTGTACCGAGACGGCCTATTATGCTAAATGATACTTCCCTTCTTTTTACAGTAATACAAACCCATCGAGGATTGTACTACCTGTGCCCATCGGCTGTGTGATTACCAGCACGAAAAGTAAGTCCCTTTTACCTGCCACCCCGGCCATTTTTAACCCAGCAAGTTTCAGGGCCCTGATGGCACCTTTTGATTGTTTTTCAGTATCCTTTGGAGCTCGAGGGAGCCCCCTCTTTTGCAGACGGAACATAAGATGACCGTTTGATGATGTAGGTAACCTTCCACGTCCCTTTCTTGAATAATATCACCACACTTATTCACCACGTATATACTGAATTCTGTATTCATATTACCCTGTAGGCTCTCCATTCCTTCCTGATGAAGACCCCAACATGAGGCCGCGAATTGCCCTTTAGCGTAACCGGGGTCGAAACGTAGAACTACGCCTCCATTCTACACACCATAGGAGCTAAATAAGCGATGCATTCTCGCTATCTATGTGTGATGTGATTCTTGGGAACCTTTGCCCATTAATTTGACTGTAGAGGCTTTTCAATCGTTAATCTGGATGTAACAATTATGTCACAACACCTTTACCCTGTCCCCTTCACTTACTCACTTACCCTCCCCCTTTTCACTGAGAGCACCTATTCCGAATATCGAATGTAATGACATTACAATTACATGTATATACTACAATCTGTTTACTCATAACTTTGGCTGCAATTGGATCGCACTCTGACCTTGCATGATTAAAATGCCAAAATGAATGAAATGAATAAGTTGTTCCATTGTTCTGACCCATTTTTAAATTCAATGGTGATTGTGTGTTTATTTTGAATTATCTGATACTTTTGAAACTCAGACCAAACCTTATTTGTACTGACTTTAAACAGATAGTCATAAAAACTATACAATAAAAACATCATTTGCCAAGGTTACGGGTTCGGATTGACCACGCCCAACTCACAAATTTTGCTACACCAATAGCGATGGAGGGGGAAGTATCAGTTTTAAGTATCCTAAACGCTGCAAGAGCAGAGCTGGTGCCTAGTAACCGACAGACTGGTAAAAGCCAAACTTTCCTGGGTAACAAATACATAGGGCAGCAGAAAAAAAGATGTTCAATATTTTCCACTGCTGTTACACAGAAGGGACACTTATCACTACCACCAGTAGTCCAAGAGTGCGTAAGCCCCCGCACAGGTAACGAGCCTACTCGTAGTTGGTGGTACAGTTTGCGATCCTTTGGCTTGGGGATTAAGTCCCAATAGGCTTCATATTTAGGGACATCTTTTACAACCAGAAATTCCAGTGTCATGGTAGGACCATCAACCATAGCGGATCTCCTCTCAGTGATCCAATGCCAGTAAATATCTTTGAGTGCCTTCTTTGAGGGAAAGGTCGCGCGTGCTGGATCAACCCATAATGCCTCCAAATTTAGATTTTTCAAGAGCCTCCTGAGGTGACTGAACCAGGGTACCCTGTAAGACCCTTCAAGACCCCTCACATCGTCAATGGCCTCAGCGAACAAGGATAATTCAGGTGTAGTCCACAGGCGCCGCCAGAACGCCAGTGGTCTATACCGTACCTCATCCTCTATGGATTTGACACCTAGGTCAAGCTGCAGGGGTAAGCAGGGTGTTGATTGTGGGAGACCAGTTGCCTTTCTCAGGAACCTATTCTGAGCCACCCTCAAAGAGGATAAACCACTATACCCCCACAGTTCGGCACCGTAGATAGTTGCAGGAATTACCTTGGAACCATAAATTTTAACCAACGGTGTCAGGATCTGCCAAGGCGCCTACCTAACTTTAGAAACTACAACTCCCAAAATGCCTACACAGGGGGCGTGGTCCTATAAAAGCTGGGTGGACCCATTGTTACCTGTTCGTGATTTTGTTACCTGCAGTGCTTTTGGTTCCAGTGGATGAGCGCTGTTGTTTGTCTTCTCCCTGGTTTAATGCCTGGAGAGGTTTTGTCCCTTTCATGTGTGTTCTTGCGCGAGTGAAAGAGGAAACGCGCTATAACTTGGATTTGACTCGGAACATTTTCGAGTAGAGCGGGGGTTGTGCCTCCTGTTCGTTTGTTTTCCCCTGGCGTTCCAGTTGTTCTGCCAAACATCAAGGCGGGAAGGAGAGGAAATCGTAACGGAGGAAGAATCGGCACAAGTACTGTGAGTTATCAAGCAACGCGTGGCGTTTAACGCGTTGCTGGGAATGTTATGAATAGTTTTGTACATAGTACAAGTGAAGGACTGCCGTGTCCTGCAGCGGATTCCTTGTGGTGTTAACATAGGAGAGCGGAGTGTAGTGGGGCAAGCCTTCTGCTCACTGCCGCTACGAAGAAAGGCACTAGTGTCTACAGGGCCAATTGCCAAAGCGGAAGGTAGTGGGGGAATCCTACACCTTGCCGTGTTTGGAGCATTCTTTTTTGAGAGGACACAGTGATTGTTGGTTTAGGAGCGGAAGACAGTAGTAGGAAGCTACGTCTTGCCGTATTCCTTAAGGATTATACTTGTACTTTCCTGAAGAACAGAACTTGTCTTTTAAGAGACTGACTTTTGATTTGGATTACTTGGTTGGTGGAATACACACGTTTAATTTTGAGCACTGAATAATCAAGGCGGGGTATGTACAAATACACTAAAGAAAATTGAATATATGTTCTAGGGGTGATCTGAGGGTAACTGTTGTTTATGTTCCATAGGGACTACCGGTGCAGTTATATATATACAATATACAGGGAGGAGGTGGAGTGCACTTCTTCAGGAAAGGTGAATCCTTCAATCTACTTAGAGAGAGAGTGAAACGAGAGCAGGGCTTTCCCAGTGAACATTTGTAACCGGTATACTTGTTTTCTTGTCTTTCAGCCATCCCTTCCCAGCTGTCCCCTTCCTTCCCTTCCTTGTTCTGTTTTTTCCCTCGCCCTATCACTCGAACCCACTGTGTTTTTAATACCAGTGTGTTGGTGAGGTTGGGAGGTGGAGTTTTATGTACATCAGCCGGATCCTGCAGCGTGGAGTCTGACAGAATCACGAACCCACGAATTGCATTCTGCCTGGTCCGGTTGGGGTACATATGGCCACCTTGGATGATGTGTTAAGGGCCTTGGTTTTGGTTCAACAAGAACTAGCATCGTCCAAAGCTGAGGCAGTTGCTCTCAAAGATAGGGTTGAGCAATTATCAAAGAACCCTTTTTCTTCTGGCCCTTCCCAGATTCAAGTTACTGTTCCTCCCCCTATCCCTTTAGCCACTCCAGAACGATATGGGGGGGATCCACGCAAAATGCAAGCATTCATGACGCAAATTTTGCTTCATTTCTCATGTAAACCAGCCTCTTTCCCTACGAACCATTCCCGGGTTGCGTTTGCCATTTCGTACCTGGTGGGGGATGCAGCAAATTGGGCCGTGCCCTTGGTTAAAAGAGATGATGCCATGTTGTCCAACTGGACTGCTTTCAGGGAGGAGTTTGAGAAAGTCTTTGACAGAAGGGCCACTAATTTTAGTGCTGACAAAGAGTTGTTATCCTTGCGTCAGGGGCGAAGCGATCTGATAACTTATCTAACTACTTTCAATCGCTTAATAGCCGAAACGGACTGGCCAGAGGGAAAAAGAATGTCCCTGTTTTATCAGGGTTTAAGGGATGAATTGAAGGATGCAGTGGCACACATAGACCCTCAGCCCACTACTTGTGTAGACATGGTGAACTTGGTATTGAGATTGGATGGTAGGTTGACTGAGCGGAGTGGGGATCGGAGGAAATGGGACAGGGGCTATGCCCGTAATGTAAGTTTTCCTTCTAGGGCTATGGGTTCCGCGGAGGCCGGGGTGGAACCTATGGAAATAGGAGCTATTAGACCCCCTTTATCCAAAACAGAAAGAGAAAGTAGAAGAGTCCAAGGTCTCTGTATGTATTGTGGGAAGAAGGGACACTATGTACGAGAATGCCCTTCTAAGCCCAAGACTCCAAGTACTTGGAATAAAAATCAAAGGGTGGCGGTTTCTAATACGGCTAGAGAGATAGAAGAAGTGCCGTTATCCTTGCCTAAGGCGGAAGAGACCCCTGATTGGAAACTTACTTCCTTGTCGTCCTCTGGGATAGGGGAAACCGAGTCCCATTTGGTGTTAGAGATGACCTTGGAGTGTGAGCAAAAAACCCATCCAGTAATGGTTATGCTAGACTCAGGGGCCACAGGGAATTTTATCGACAACGGGTTGGTGAACCGTCTGTTGATACCTAGAGTACCCAGAGACAATCCCGAGGAGGTTTTAGCAGTCGATGGGCAGCCCATTAAATCAGGTCTCATAACTGAGAAAACTGCAGAAGTGGAATTGTCTATAGAGGTGTCTGAAGGGAGAGACGTGGAGAAAGTGGAGTTGAATATAATCGATGCTCCACAATATGAAATCATCTTGGGGATGCCTTGGTTCACTTTCCATAACCCTTCCATTGACTGGAAATCACGCACAGTACACTTCTCTTCACGGTTTTGCAAGGAACATCTAGTGCCTTATGTGTCTTCCCCGGTAGCAGTGTTAGCCTTACAATTCATGGTGGCTACAGCCGCCGAGAAGGAGGTGGTGCTTCCGAAACACTACGAAGCCTTTCAGGATGTCTTTAGTGAAAGCAAAGCAGAGAAGCTACCGCCTCATAGGGCTTACGACTGTAGGATTGATTTGATTGATGGGGCAGTGATTCCTACATGTAGAGTATATGCTTTGTCTGTTCCTGAAACCGCCCATTTGAAGGAGTATATTGAGCATTACGAGAGCATAGGATTTATAAGACCTTCACGTTCTCCAGCAGCCTCTCCCCTCTTTTTTATAGCAAAGGCCAATGGTGATTTGAGAGCCTGTGTGGACTACCGCGTCTTGAATAAGAACACCATTCGAAACCGGTACCCTCTCCCCCTCATTACTGTTTTGATCGATCAAGTGAGGGAGGCGGTGATCTATACTCGTTTAGACTTGCGAGGTGCCTATCACTTGGTCAGGTTCGTGAGGGGGACGAGTGGAAGACGGCATTTAAGACGCGGTATGGCCTATATGAATATTTGGTCATGCCTTTTGGGCTATGTAATGCCCCTGCGGCTTTTCAGTTACTGATCAATGATGTCCTGAAGGAATACATAGACTTGTTTGTAGTCGTTTACATCGATGACATCTTGGTGTACTCGATGGAGGAAAGCCGTCAT
This sequence comes from Lissotriton vulgaris, assembly GCF_964263255.1. Classification (NCBI taxonomy): domain Eukaryota; kingdom Metazoa; phylum Chordata; class Amphibia; order Caudata; family Salamandridae; genus Lissotriton; species Lissotriton vulgaris. Next base: position 751,326 of record NW_028245292.1, read on the forward strand.
GTGGAGCAGGTATGCATGGTACTGGCTAAGTTGAGAGAACACAGTCTATTTGTGAAACTCAGTAAATGTGAGTTTGGAGTATACAGTGTAGAATTTCTGGGGGTGATGATCAGTCCTTTGGGGTTGCAAATGTCAGAACGCAAGGTGGAGGCAGTGCGTGACTGGCCAGTTCCGAGGAATGTGAGAGAGGTCCAGAGTTTTCTGGGCTTCGCGAATTATTATCGTCGCTTTATATTGCATTTCTCGTTGTTGGTGGTGCCTATTACCAGACTCTTGAGGAAGGGTAAGCCCTTTGAGTGGACCAATGAAGCAGGGGAGGCTTTCCAAACTCTTAAATCCTCGTTCACTACAGCCCCGGTGCTGTCCCATCCCAATCTAGAACGTCCCTTTGTTGTAGAGGCTGATGCTTCAGATGAAGCTATTGGGGCGGTGTTGTCTCAGAGGGATGCAGGTACAGGGCAGTTGCACCCGGTGGCCTTTCTGTCAAAGAAGTTGAGTTCGGCTGAACTCAACTATACAATAGCGGAAAAAGAGCTGTTGTCTATCAAGAGGGCTTTTCATGAGTGGAGGCACCATCTATGGGGGGCTCTTCATACCATCACAGTATATACTGACCATAGAAATTTGCAGTTTATGTCATCTGCTAGGCACTTAACCCAAAGGCAAATGAGATGGATGCTCTTTTTTGCCGAGTACAATTTCTTGGTCACTTTCCGCCCAGGGTCTGAAAAAAAAAGGCTTTTAGCTGGGGTCATGAGGGAGAGCTGGTGGGACATCCTGGTGTTCGTAAAACCCTTGATACCATCCAAAGGCATTTCTGGTGGCCTACCCTGGTTAAGGATGTCAATATATGGGTGGCTAGGTGTGATATCTGTGCTAGAGCAAAGGGAGTAACCACTAAGAAAGCGGGGAAACTCATTACCATGCCTACCCCCAGTCAACCTTGGCAGCATATTAGTCTAGATTATGTGTCTGGTCTTCCGTTGGATAAGGGTTTTTCTGCTGTTTTGGTAGTGGTAGACAGCCTCACCAAAATGGGACACTTCATCCCTTGTAAAAACCTCCCAAATGCCAGTCAAACGGCACAACTTTTAGCCAGCAATGTTGTCCGTCTGCACGGTATTCCTAGGGTGATCGTGTCAGATAGGGGGCCTCAGTTCATTGCCCGGTTCTGGCGCATGTGGTGTCGCGCCCTAAATATTGAATCCAATCTGTCTACCAGCTTCCACCCACAAACAGACGGGCAAACAGAACGTCTGAACCAGACGTTAAAGAAATACTTGAGATGCTTCTCTAAAGAAGCACACGAATCCTGGGTAGATCTTTTGTGGATGGCGGAGCTAGCCTATAACAACACTTGGCACAGTTCAACGGGGATGTCACCATTCAAAGCTAATTTCGGATTTGATGCGAAAACATTGCCGGTTGACATACCCCCCGATCTCCAAGACCAGCCTTCTGTTAAGGAAAGGGTCTTGATGTTGAGGAAGGTACACAAGGGAGTGCAGGTGCATTTGACCAAGGCAAAGGAAGTGTACAAGAAGTGGGAGGATCGACTAAGCATGGGCGGAAAATCCGTTTCGCTCGCGGATTTTGCGGATTTTCGGTAAATTCGCAATCCGCGAGATTCGCGAATCTCCCGCAAAATCCGCAAATCCGCGAGCAGCGGATTTTGCTTGCACTGTTCGCGTGAGTTCGCGGCTTCCCAGTACAACTTCTCGCCCCGCGAATAAGCGCTAAATTGCAGAAATACGATTTTAGCAAAACTGAAACTACTTACCAGGTTCAAAAGTTCAGGCTCATCATTAGTAGCCATAAACTGTAGTGCTTCCTGAGGGGCCCCTCCAGAGTTCAGTTGCCAGTTGCAACTATTATGTGACCCTGCTCTGAACCTCAGAATAGTTACACATATGCCACAAAGGTCCTGAATTACAGCTAAGGGAGACAAGCAGGAGCCAGGCTGGAAGTTCAAATCCATTAATCAGCCCCTAATTCATTATTGTCAGTTGGGGCAGGGCAGGTGTTGTAACTAATTTTGCGAACAATGAAAGCACTTAGCAAGTGCAAAAGATCACTAATCAGGAAGCACTATGGAAGCAGGTGCCAGCTAAAAAAATATTCTGTGACACATTAATCAGCCCCAAATTAATTCAGGTCACTTGAGGCAGGGAAGGTGTGCTTGCGTTGCCACAATAATGTACACTGACTGGACAACCAGAGGGTGCTGTGATGAAACAGAGGGTGGCATGGGTGGGCCAGAGGGTGGCATGAGTAGTCAGAGAGTGGCAGTGGTGACAGAGAGTGGCAGTGATGAAGAAGAATGTCCCAAACAGGCTGGACACGTAGAAACAACAAGTTCGCGAAACTTGCGACCCGACAGGTAAGTTCGCGTTTTGCGAAATTGTACAAAACCCTCGCGAACTGGCAGAAACCCGCGCGAACACACAAAAAAAAAAAATCCGCAAATTCGCGAGAATTCGCGGATTTTGCGGATTGCGAGTTCGCAAATCCGCAAAATTCGCGAACGCGAGATTCGCAAAATTCGCCCATGCTTAGGATCGACGCAGGATAGAGAGTCGTCAGTATGTGGTGGGCGACAAGGTCTGACTGTCTACAAAGAACATTAAGTTTAAGTTGCGCAGTGTGTTCCACCCAAGGTACATCGGACCTTATCCCATAGTGAAACGGGTGAATCCCGTAACATACAAGCTGAAACTGCCGGGGTCCTTGCGCATACACCCAGTGTTTCATGTACAGTTGCTGAAGCCTGCGCTTACATCCCGCAGGGCGGCCCCTCCGCCAGTGTTATGTGATGGGGGAATGGAATACGAGGTGAGGAGCATTCGGGACTCCAAGTGGTGCAGGGGAGTTCTTAAATACCTGGTATCATGGAAGGGGTATACCGCAGAAGATGATTCCTGGGAGCTCAGTTCTGATGTACATGCTCCGGCTGCGGTGCGTTCTTTCCACCGGAGATTCCCTGCTAAGCCTGGCCCTAGGAGGCGCTAGGGACGGGGACATACTGTCAGGATCTGCCAAGGCGCCTACCTAACTTTAGAAACTACAACTCCCAGAATGCCTACACAGGGGGCGTGGTCCTATAAAAGCTGGGTGGACCCATTGTTACCTGTTCGTGATTTTGTTACCTGCAGTGCTTTTGGTTCCAGTGGATGAGCGCTGTTGTTTGTCTTCTCCCTGGTTTAATGCCTGGAGAGGTTTTGTCCCTTTCATGTGTGTTCTTGCGCGAGTGAAAGAGGAAACGCGCTATAACTTGGATTTGACTCGGAACATTTTCGAGTAGAGCGGGGGTTGTGCCTCCTGTTAGTTTGTTTTCCCCTGGCGTTCCAGTTGTTCTGCCAAATATCAAGGCGGCAAGGAGAGGAAATCGTAACGGAGGAAGAATCGGCACAAGTACTGTGAGTTATCAAGCAACGCGTGGCGTTTAACGCGTTGCTGGGAATGTTATGAATAGTTTTGTACATAGTACAAGTGAAGGACTGCCGTGTCCTGCAGCGGATTCCTTGTGGTGTTAACATAGGAGAGCGGAGTGTAGTGGGGCAAGCCTTCTGCTCACTGCCGCTACGAAGAAAGGCACTAGTGTCTACAGGGCCAATTGCCAAAGCGGAAGGTGGTGGGGGAATCCTACACCTTGCCGTGTTTGGAGCATTCTTTTTTGAGAGGACACGGTGATTGTTGGTTTAGGAGCGGAAGACAGTAGTAGGAAGCTACGTCTTGCCGTATTCCTTAAGGATTATACTTGTACTTTCCTGAAGAACAGAACTTGTCTTTTAAGAGACTGACTTTTGATTTGGATTACTTGGTTGGTGGAATACACACGTTTAATTTTGAGCACTGAATAATCAAGGCGGGGTATGTACAAATACACTAAAGAAAATTGAATATATGTTCTAGGGGTGATCTGAGGGTAACTGTTGTTTATATTCCATAGGGACTACCGGTGCAGTTATATATATACAATATACAGGGAGGAGGTGGAGTGCACTTCTTCAGGAAAGGTGAATCCTTCAATCTACTTAGAGAGAGAGTGAAACGAGAGCAGGGCTTTCCCAGTGAACATTTGTAACCGGTATACTTGTTTTCTTGTCTTTCAGCCATCCCTTCCCAGCTGTCCCCTTCCTTCCCTTCCTTGTTCTGTTTTTTCCCTCGCCCTCTCACTCGAACCCACTGTGTTTTTAATACCAGTGTGTTGGTGAGGTCGGGAGGTGGAGTTTTATGTACTCAGCCGGATCCTGCAGCGTGGAGTCTGACAAACGGTGCCATGGGTTTGGTGAGAGATTTTGCATACTCCTTCAATAAGGCTCCCCCAAGTTGCGCGTGTTTCAGGGTCATAAGATCCATTTGAGGTTTCCAGCTCAAATTCTCACTTAATGTGACACCCAGGTATGTAAAAACCTCCGTTTGATCCAAAATGGCGCCGCTCATTGACACCTTGGCCTTCACAGCCTTGGGGCCTCGCAGAACCATGAATTTGGTCTTACTGACATTCACCTCTAACTCGTGCTCGCTGCAGAAACACTCAAAACGGGCCAGGGCGGACTGCAATCCCTGCCTCGTTTTAGAAATAATAAGCGTGTCATCCGCGAACATGAGGAGGGGAATTTTCCTTCCAGCAAGGGTGGGCGCGTCCGTTGGGTAGTTAGAAAAATACTTGGTCACCCCATTAATAAACAAAGAAAAAAGGGTGGGGGCCAACACGCACCCTTGTCTAACCCCCTTAGCTACTTTAAAACTATCAGTGACTTCCCCTGGACCACCCCATCTTACTTTGGCATAGGTATTTGTGTGTAAATTGATCAGCAGCACCACCAGCTCTTTGGGCATGCCTAGATCCAGCAAAACTTCCCAGAGCTTGGTCCTGGGTACAAGGTCGAAGGCTGACCTGAGGTCCACGAATGCCGCAAACAACAGGCCTCCCCCAAGAAGGACCACCTTCCAATATATTAACATAAATCTAAAAACTTGCTCTAAGGTCCCCATATGTTGCCGAAAACCCACCTGGAGAGGACTTAAAACATCATGGTCAGAAATCCAGGTCTGGATCCTACCTAAAAGAAGGCGGGTCACAATCTTTTGTAGAGCATCAATGAGGCTTATGGGTCTGTAATTTGCCGTTACTGAACGGTCACCCTTCTTATAGGGAGGATCTCCGCCCCAAGCCATGATTCAGGGACTTTCGCACCCCTTGCCAATGCATTGGCCAGGAGAACAATATATGGGACCCAAAGGTCCTGTTCCTGCTTAAACATGTCAGCTGGTATGCAGTCAGGACCTGGTGCTTTACCCCCCGGGATAACCCTTAGTACTGCCCTAACTTCAGTAGGCGTAAAAACCAAAGCTTCGTTGGTAGTAAAATGCGTCAAATTAGCGGGACTTGAAACATTCTCTTTGAATTGGTTCCCGTAATACTCAACCCATTCCCTTGGCTCTACACTATTTGTGGGGGATCTGTCCTGTGGGCGATTGCCCCATTTAGGCTGCCGCCAGAATTTGGTCATGTTATTACTCTGGCAAGCCTCCAACAATTCCTTCCAACGGATCTCGTCCCAATTCTTCTTGCCAGTGGCCTGCACAACTTTATAAGTGGCCCTGCAGCAGCGAATTAGGGTCTGATCTCTTGATCTTAAGGCTGCATGTAGCGCCCTTTGTGATTCCCTGCAGGCGCTATCATACCAAGTTAAGGGTTTCAGCTTATGCCTACTAGGGGCAATAGATTTAATAAAGAAGGTTTTGAGATTTAGAAAAAGATCACTATGTAGAGATGTAATATTATCCAGAAGGGCCGACTCCTGACTGAACCCACTGATTTGGGTCATTGTATCCCTCAACATGGTTCTAATCCTTAACAGAACCTCCTCATCCAGGGCTATTTTGGGCCAACTAACCCTTCTTTCATTGTTGGTCAATAGGACCTGTGGCAGGGACGCCTCTACCACCGTAGGCACTGCAAAAGCTCCTTCTTTAATCGATAGAACCAAGGGATGATGGTCACTCTCGACTCTATTTACTACCACCATATCCAGCAAACTAGGCCACATTTCCACATTCACCAAGATATAGTCAATGCGAGAGCCAGATCTACCATTATCAAAAGTCATTGCCCCCATCCTATCGGACTTCAGACGCCCATTTACTGCACGCATTCCCTGGTTCAAACAAAGACCCTTCAAAAATATGGCTGATTGGGACCATTTCTTGATGGGTTGTAGTTCCAGACCCGGGATGCCCCACAAAGAATCCTCGACCTCGGTGAGCATACCATCATCCAACCCCATAGGTTCGAAACAGGTATTAAAATCCCCCAATACCACCCTGTTTGTATTCACCGGTAAAGAGCTTAGGAATCCGTCCAACAACAACGCAGCAGGAGAACATTTTCCCCCTTGGATACCCCTCATGTAGGTATTTACAATCACCATATTCAGTCCTGAAGACGAGATTACCCGTATGGCTAACATATCGGGGTTATCCAATGGGAACTCTTCCACTGTTACACCTGCATGTTGGCGTACCCAGATGACTAGACCACCCACTGGTCTACCCCTTGCACCCTTCACTGCAGGTCTAGAGTAGTTCAGAAACCCAACACGAAATATAGGCCCAAGGGCCCAGGTTTCCTGGAATGCCCAAATGTCAGAATTATCTATAAAGGTCCCCCAATCCGGCAGATCAAGCTTTGATTCGAGACCAGCAATGTTCCAGGAGCATATCCGTAGCTTCGACAAACAAGGGTCGATTACCCCCATCCCCACTCCTGCCGAGCCAAGTATGGCGGGGCATGGTGGACAAGGAGTAGGGCTAGCATCAAAGCAAGATGGTTGCGAACCTACAGGCAAAACTGGAGATAATAAATTACCAAGGATGGCTTTGTCAGCATTTAAACCAATGAATAACCCCTGTTCAGATCCCTCAACAAATGTGCGACAATCAGCAGAGGGGAGAGCTGTTGTAAGCTCTGTAGATAAGGCAAGTAGAGACCACTCATATGCTGATTCTGATAGTGGGTTTGACCTAGGAGTGAACGTACCCAGTGGACTGCCATCAGATTGCCCCGGCTGTCAATCGCACCCATCGAAGCAAGAGAGAATATTGAATCTGTTAGAAGTTTCTAACGGGGTGAATGGTATCAGTGTGAATGTATGTCCCTGAAGCCAAATTTAGTTTGCATGATAATGCGGGTGGACACAGGGAGAACTAAAAGAGAATTTATGAAAGCATTTTCCACTAGAAAAAAAAGGATGAAGCATTTCAACAGCTGAGAATGGTTTAGTCTGCTTGATTTTGATTGGATCAATTGTCAGGACACTGTAACCTGGAAATGCAAGTCCTACAGGAGCAAACATATTTTTCACACTTGGCCTATTCTAAATCCAACGCCACAATGCTATTAGTATTATTACTATGTTATGCTGTACTAATATTATATTAATACTACACTATGTATACAGTAGGCACAGGAACAAGGGAACAGGGAGAGGGACTTTAATAGCGGTATAGCCCATCTACGAAGGGCTATAAGGCTATTGGAACATTCTGCCACTAGAGGGCAGAATGTTCTAACAAAAAAACAAAGCCTTTTGGAAGTGTGAGGTGATTGGAATCCCCTCAGGCTCCCTGAAGCCTTTGTTCTCAGCCAGAGCTGTGAACAAAGAAACATTGGAATGTTGGAGCTCAAGGCTTATACCAGCCATTATAAGCCCAGAGCACTCCATTGTTTTCAATGGAGCTCCCAACATTCCAATGTTCTAATATAGTTTGAACAATAATGTTTTAACTTGAGATGTTGCCTATTATATATAATTCTCAGAATTTCCACTCTATTACAGTTTGAAACTAGGGTCTTTCTTTTGACCTGAAAGTTTTGATATAATAACTGAGTAACCATCAGTATTACAAGCTTCTTTACGAATGAGAGCTACCTTCAAAATAAGGGCATATATAACCGTGCTTGGTTTGCGTTCAAGGTGATAAGTGAATAACTGTAACATAAAAGGATTTGTAAATATTGCATGTAGTTTCTGACCCTGGTCATACATGTATTCAGTGGCGCTCTGATACCCTCTGGTGTAGTGAGCACTATATGAAACTCTCAAATAAATAAAGCTTTGATGTCAGTATGTAATACAACAATACTTCCACGCTAATATATTCCTATCGGTGTTTGCAATAGTTCATAATCAACATGACTAATGCCTTGAGAGTAAACAGCACAATGAAGTAATCGTATAGCTTGCTCTTGTGAAACACACACATTTATGTAGGGCCCGATTCACAGAACTAACTTAAGACAAAATCCTAAACTTACTACTTTTGGTATTCACAGAAGTTAGGATTTTGTCTTAAGACAGACTTAAGACAGACTTAAAACAGACTTAAGTTAGGATTCTGTCTTAAGTCTGTCTTAAGTCTGTCTTAAGACAAACTGAAGACAAAATCCTAACTTCTGTGAATACCAAAAGTAGTAAGTTTAGGATTTTGTCTTAAGTTAGTTCTGTGAATCGGGCCCGTAGAGTTTGTATTTACCTTGGATGGTTCCTTTAACACCAAACAAATGTTATAGAGTTTGTAATTCCTTTAGTTGTTGTCGAATTTGTGTTTTCTCTATGGACAATTCTTTGTGAAACAAACCACTGCAAATGTATAATTTACAAGATACTTCTCTCTTTCCCAGTTGTTTTTGTCAACCCCGGTGAAGAAAGCGTGACAGGATTCCAGCAAGTTCTGGCTGAAGCAACTATGCATCACGATTGTTCAGCAAGGTCACTCTAGACAACAAGGATCTTATACTTTGTGCTTAAAGATGGCAACCGCATTTGGCAAGTCTCGTGAGAGTCCTGCAGGTTCAGGGACATGTTGTTATTCTTGCCTTTACACAGGTGTTTCTTGAAATTTGCTCCTAAAATGAAATGCTTCTGCCCAGGAAGGTCCCAAAACTTGCGCAGCCTTCCACTCTCTTCTATTCCTAAAGAAATGCAAATGGATGGACGCAGGTTCCATTCCTTTTGGAACTGAAGCCCACACAGGGAGAAGGAAGATGGCATCCATGTGAGTGGTTGCAGCGGCTGTGCTCGGCGGTCTGGGGATATGTGATCTCAAATACCTTCTACAGTCGTACGGAGGATGAATTTGAAGAACCAGAACCAGAACTCGGCGGAAATCAGTTTAATCAGTTTTTTCCGGTCTGGGGCCTACCTATTTATCCAGCAGACATACTCCTATTAACTATTAACTAACCCTCGACCAGTTGACTATCCTGAGTTCTCAGAGTTGTCGAGCGAGAAAGAAGAAAGAAATTACTCTGACTGTTCTGACTCTTGTTTCCGTTTCTGCTACCTGCTATCAGATTTCACTGCCTCTAATTCAACAGCGCCTCGTGGGGTAAGGCAGCGACTTTCGTATTACATCATATTTAATTTTGATATCGTGACACCATGATGCCGAGGCAGTAGTGGAGGCGAGGGGGGGCCGTGTCCTGTGTCACGGCGGCTCTGCTCTGCTTTGATTAGCCCTGGCCCTTGCCTCAGCGTTTCATCACTACTTCTGGAGCTAGCCTCTGCCTAGAGAGCTCACACCTCGTTCATTTCATCATCCCTGGCAGCTATTACTTACTGCCTACTGCTTACTGCTTGCCTGATTGTGAATCAATAATCTCTGTTCGTACGGGCAACGACTGCTCCAACGTGCTGGCTCCCGTTTCTCCTACTCTCCTACTCTCCTTGCACACCTTGCGCTCACCTGCTCTTCAGCCTTTCCGATTCCCCAGCCTCCTGACTCTCGAGCGTCAAAACGTCATCTGCGGACTCGAGGGAGGGGGTTTAAAAGTGCTGCATGTCCTTCATCTGTTTCTGCCTTTGTTGTCACGGGAGACGGCCAGGGCAGGACTGGACACGGCCAGGCTTCGGTTAAGCAATCGGCGCAGGGGGGGGGGGGAGTGTTTATTGGAGTGAACGGCTGTAAGAGACAATACTGAGAGGATTTTAAAAAAAAAAGAGATCTTAAGTTGGAAACCTAAAATTGTCGAAAATGACAAAATGTTAACAAATGCTACCAGATAAATCAATCTTAAAGTGGAAATCACACATTTATATCCTGAATAGTCAAACTTCCAAAACTGAATGCCATCTAGATTTAAATGGAAGAAATGGGGATGCAGCTTTAGCAGACTCAAAAATCGGATTTTCACTGAAGGTTTGTTTTCCTTTGTACGATTAAACTCTGCAATTAAAAAAACATTAATTGCTTTATGTGCTGATAAATTGGTAAAAGTACAAATCCATGAGCTCTCTCTAGCTGATTTAACGCATACCGTCTTAGAAAACTATTCGAGAAAGTTTGACAGCAAATCTGGAGCAGAGGATGCAAAGGGTGATAAAAACGCATTGAAGAGACATTCTCTCTGTAGTGAGAGACCCCTAGAAGGATATCATTGGAAAGTGTCACTAACATTCCCAAATTCTTGGACAGCGAGCACGGACGCGGACACGGACACGGGCATGGATAAAGACAAAAACAAAGATAGAACTTCTGAAACGGAATGTACAGACGTAGCGTTTAGGGATGGAGAAAAGCCCGTACAGAAAGAAAAAAGAAAGCAGAAAGAACAAAAAAATCAGACAATATAGGAATCGCAGACCTCTATAAATCAATCCCAAGCCAACAATATGGCCCTTAATAAGGGGCAAATCACAGGGACTGAAGATGTTGCTATCTCCTCACTAGAAGAAAGACCTTGCATAGATGATCAAAACCCGATAAATAAAGAGATCGAAGAGGAAGGGGCTGAGGTCGAGGATCAGACCAAAACTATCAAGCATAAGGGTCCTGAAACAAGAGGAGCTCGGGCAAAGGAGAGAGTCATAACTAAAAATGAACCTCAAGAGAAAGAAAAAGAAAAAGAGAAAGCAAAGACTAAAGACAAAAACTTCGAAAAAAAGTTGGAAAGGGAAAGAGAAAAGATAAGGCGCAAGGAGAGGGAGAAGGAGAAAGAAAGAGAAAGAGAAAGAGAAAAAGGCAAAGAAATGAAATTGAAGACAGGAGATAAAAGTGAGGCAGTGGAAGATAAACAGGAAGACGAAGAGAGCGCCAAACGGGAGCTCCTAGCAAAGAAAGCACAAAGATTACAAACGATAAAAAACGTAAAAGCTACAGCTAAGAATACCGGTCTTACAGGGACATCCCAGCCACGAATATCGAATATCTTCAGCCCCCTACCAAAGGAGCCTCTAAGCGATGCAACAATAAATGAAAAACTTCTGGATCTACCACAGATTTCAGTTCACACCAAAGACTTTAGAAAGCCAGATGATGACAATTGTACTCAAAATAACCCTTCAAATGCAAGTATCTCTAGCATAAACAGCAATGTCATCACAGAAGAAAATTCACCTGAAGATCCAAGCACTGGGAGCGAAGAGACAAGGCTACCTCCGGAAGTCGACAAAAAAATATTCAATCAAGGAGATCTGCCTGATCAAAAAAAGTCAATTCAGAAAACAGAACTTTTAGAACCTACTAGCAACATACAATCTACTCTAATAGGGAAAAACTCGCACTTAAATCTATCAATCACCGACGAGGATTCTGAATCTGAAATATATCAAACTGGCATATCTATCTCGAGCAACCCCAGTGATTCAAGTGAATTAAGTGACTCAAGTGAATCAAGTCTCGATATACAAAGAGATGCAGTACCTCTAGAAATTACTGGTTTCAGTGAGTCAAGATTATCCACGGAGAATAGTTTCTTGGGGAAAAAAAGAAATGGGAGTGGAAAAAGACGGATAAAACATAAAAGGAGTGAAAAAAATCTGATAAATGAAGAAACTACAGATCCCGGTAACAATACGGACTACAACAAAATCAGATCCAATCCTACGAGAAAAAACCCAATGAATAAATCACCTGCTGAAGCAAATGACCCCTCACTGAGCGAGGTGCTCATATCCATAAAGAATCTCCATGAGGATGTTAAAAAAGACAGTCTAAAAAATCGCAAGGCCATTGAGAAGTTACAAGGGGCTGTGAAAAAAGTTGCCAATATCTGCTCAGAAATGTCGGATAGAATGTTTATGGTTGAAACTCGCACTGAGAACCTTGAGACTGATGTTATGAAACTTCAAAAAAATGAAAAAGAGCAAGATGGAATAATAAAGGACTTAATGGCTAAGGTAGAAGATCATGAAAATAGATCTAGAAGGAATACCTAAGGTTCCTTGGAATTCCAGAGAAATTTGAGGGAGATGATGCCAGAGGTGCAATGATCAACATCCTAAAAGAATCATTCCCGGAACTGGAAGCCAGGGATATGGCAAGGGAGATACAACGGGCCCATCGCTTCCCCTTGACCCTTTCAAAACATCCCAAAAAGCAAAATCAATATCCCAGAGCAATGTTGGTCTGCTTTGGAAACTTTGTTCTCCGCGAAGCAATTCATGATCTTGCAAGACCAACAACACAAAGAGAACACAAGGGATTTAAATTCTTTGCGAGACCGGACTTTGCTCACTCTACCGTAGAGCGCAGATGGAAAATGCGCCAACTATTTGATCCATTTGAAAAACTCGGGGCGAAAGTATTCTTGCAAAATCCGTCACGCCTGAAAATCATATACAAGGGCACAACAAGAACATTTAATAGCGAAATACAAGCGCAGGATTATTTACATGAAATTACAGAGACTATTCCATGAAACTCTAGGAAATGATTTCAGGATATTATAGAGGATAAGAGAAGTCAAATCAATTATCTCACCTCTTATTCATGCATAAAACTTAATGGTATAATTTGAAGATTTGTTTATCGGTTGAATAAGCTGGAAGACAATCCTATCAAACCGATAAAAAATTTAACTTTAATTGAAGAAATTAGGCCTTAGTTTATTTGAGTTAAGATAAATATGTAATATACATCTATAAACCAGCCCAGCCCGCCGGGCTCCCTTACATTGATGTCACACCCCTGGTCGCAACAAGACCAGGTGACCTTCAAAGGTGGTGGTGGGTGGGGGGTGGGTAAGAGGGGGGGTGGTCGGGCAGATCAGATAGATTATCGACAAATTTTTCAACGAACTGAAAGAAATGCATTACTATATAGTCACAAAAATCAGGATTGATAGATGAGTCCATTAAAAATATTGTCAGTTAATATATGTGGCTTAAATGACATCAAGAAGAGGCAAATGGTAGCAGTTGGCCTACAGAATATTGGCACCAATATCGTATGCTTACAGGAAACCCATATTGAAGGGTCACAATTACAATTATTAAATTCATTTGGATACAATCTGATTGGCGCAACTACACAGGGTATGCGGGTAAGAGGGGTAGCACTTTTGGCTAGAGGTAGAGGGTTTACATTTATTAAAACTAAATCCGATAAATTAGGAAGATGGGTGATCTCAGAAGTTCATACAGGGCAATCGTCTTCAATGACCATCTGCACAATTTATGGATGCAATAATGATGATCCTATGGTAATTAATAATGTCTCCAATGAACTTACCAATTGGCCACTACCACTTATAATTTGTGGTGATCTCAATATAAATCTCTCACATGATTGGTCCACAAAAGACAATTGGCATTACCATGGTCGCAAATCAAAAGTCTTTAATGCAATAAAGGAACTGTGTATTACCCATGGGCTAATTGATGCGTGGCAAACTTTAAATAATAATTCCGATGATCCAGGGTATACATATTATTCAAATCCACATCATACACATGCTAGACTCGATTCCTTTTTGATATCTAGTTCAATTAAAACTCATTCAAAAATAGAAAAATTACCCCGAATCATGTCGGATCATAATCCCTTAATACTAACATTTGAGATAACATCTCTGATACAGACGCCACAAACTTGGACCTTTGAGAGGTCTTTGCTCCTTGAGAGTGAATACTGTAAACATATGAGATGCTGGATTTCAAATTTTTTGTTGGTTAATAATGGCAGTACAACATTAAATTTCGTTTGGGACGCTTTAAAAGCAGGTATATGGGGTGAAACTATACAATATTCACTCCGGAGCAACAAATGTGCAAAAGAATTATTAAGACTCTCACAAGAAACTTTAAAAAGGTTGGAGGAAGAGCTTATAAGGGTAACAAGAAACTCTTCTACTACAGAAGAGATAAGTAATGCACAAACTCAGGTTGTTATAGCTAAGGCATCAATTACAAATATATACATCAATAAAGCTATTAAAAAAGCTACTGCTCACTGGGAAAAAATATATGAAGTTAGTGAGTCGGTTGGCCAACAATTAGCAATTCGGATGAGACAGCAGACTACACAAAATCTAATACAAGAAATTCAAGATCCAATAATCGGTAGGGTAACTGACTCAGAGAAGATCCGAGAAGCATTTTGGCATTTTTATAGTGCTCTGTATACAGAAGAGGGAGAAATAGATCAAGAGAAAATTGCTGATTATCTAGGTAGAAATACCTGTGACACACTTAACATTGAAGACCAGCTAATTCTGGAAAAAGCCCCAGACATCGAGGAAATAAGAAAAACCATGAAAGATCTTTCCCGCGGGAAAGCAACTGGAGTAGATGCCATCCCACTTGAATTTTACATAACATTTCTGGATCAACTCCAAGAAATCTTGTTGAGCCTATGTTTACACTTATTTAGAGGAGGGCAACCCCCCAACTCATGGTCTACGGCTAAAATTGTGATATTCCCTAAGAAAAATAAACCTCCCGACCAGATGGGTTCGTATCGACCCATCACCTTAATAAATGTAGATTCTAAAATCTATTCTAAACTACTCGCTAACCGTATCTCGTCAGTAATTCATAAAGTTACATCAAAAGTACAGCACGGCTTTATCCCTGGGAGAGACACTACCGACCACACATGGAGAGTAATTAGCCTGTTTGACTACACCCAGGTGGCAGGAGACCCGATGGCACTTATTTTACTTGATGCCGAGAAAGCCTTTGACCGGGTCTCCTGGCCATTCTTGTGGCAGGCAATGTCCAGGGTCGGCTTCAATCACACATTTATACAAGCAATACAAAAACTTTATATTAATCCTCAAGCGATGGTGATGGTTAATGGAGGGAATTCAAAAGTACTAAAAATCTCGAGAGGAACACGGCAGGGATGCCCTTTCTCCCCACTGCTATTTGCTCTCTATATTGATCCCTTTATTAGGAGATTACAAAATATTAGTACTATAACTCCCATCCGGATAAATGAATACTCAACAAAAATTCTCGCTTATGCAGACGACATTGCCATTGTCACTGCTAATCCAAACTTGGCTATGCCAATTATTGAACAGGAGGCACAAATATTTGGCACTATTTCAGGATATGCTTTAAATCGAGGGAAAACCCAAATAATTATTAATAACAAATGTGCTATGATAGACTCACGTATAACAAATTCAGCCACGTACCTAGGGGTTACAATAACTTCTGAACTAGAAAATTTAGTCGACCTGAACCTTAAACCTATCTCAAATAAAATACAAAAAGACCTTCGCCGTATCAATAATTTACATCTTTCTTTGATAGGACGGACAAATGCCCTAAAAATGGTCTACTTTCCAAAACTTTTGTTTTTATTTAGAGCGATCAATCTGGAAATTTCAGATCATTGGTTTAAAACAATGGAACGTATCTTTACGGATTTTATTTGGGCATATACTCAACCCCGCCATGCCTATAAACTTCTCACACTTCCCAAAGAAAGAGGAGGGTTAAGTCTCCCAAACCTCAGGCTATATTATTGGACAACAGTACTACTATATAATCATGAGCTTTTTTTCTTGATGGAACAGGGATATCTCGGGATAAAGATGCACCGACTATTCATCAAATAATATTAGATGATAGAAGTATCGTCTATCTTTGGAAATAAATCTTTGATAGCTATCATAAAAAAGTTAAATTAAAAACACTCATAGCCGTGTTTAAAGTCTGGAAATCTGTGAGGAAAATGATAGGTCTGGGACGGTTATCTGTCTATACTCCAATACAAAATAACCCCCTTCTACCAGACATTTTCAAAGATTCCTATATTGATAGATGGATCATAGCTGGAATTACTAATATAGGTTGCTTCTTCTCCGCAGAAGGGATATATTCTTTTGAATTTTTGAAAGACAAGTATCATCTTGAATGGAGAGATTTTTTTTAAATATCTCCAAATTAGAGATTTTTTAATACGACGAGTGAGGAGAGAAGACAATATGCCTAAAAACATCACAGCTGAATCTCTTAGCCATCATCAGGAAAAAATACGGATTGGGGGATTTTATCAACTATTACTTACATATTTACCTGATGATAGGCAGAAGATTATTCAGAAATGGCAAAAGAAATTTATAATTTCAACTGATGAATTTGAGTATGTAAATGAGCTATCACAAACTGTACTCGTGTCAACCAAATTACAGACACAATTTTATAAAATATGCTTCTTCATGTACTATACTCCAGATAGAATTGCCAAATGGGGTAATGGGAGAGGAACATGTTGTTTTCGCTGTAACTTGCAAGATGCGGATTGCATACATATCTTTTCATCTTGTCCCGTTTTAACCTCTCTCAAATCAAAAATTGAACATTTCCTCTCATTAATCCTTAAAACTGTGGTCAATCTATCTGATCAAACAGTTCTATTAGGCTTAGTAAACTATACTAATTTGAATACTGGTCACGAACTGATTGTTATCTCGATGGCCGTTCTAAGAATCTGTATAGCATCGGCTGGGCTAGATCCTATTGCCGTCTCATATCAACAGTGGTTTTCAAGACTGTTAGCAATTTTTAATTTAGAAATGGCAATATATAAAACTAAAGGTAGGAAACGTAGAATAAAAGGCTTAAAAATATGGTCTCCTTTAATAGAATGGTCTGAACTTTAGACAATCATTTAACAATAATATGGCTAAAACTGTTTAGATGTAATGTATACCCATCTATCCTAATGTATATCTGTAACTTGATGATTCATCTGTTAATTTAAATATTCAATTTTATGCACTATTATTATTTATAAGCTCTTGAAATTCTTTTTGTTCTACATTCAATCTGCCCGATCAGAGTGGGGGGGGGGGGGGGCTGGGGGTTGTCTTATGTGTTGTATTGTCTTTTCGTTGTATAAAATCCAATAAAAAGAGTTTAAAAAAAAAAAGAAATGCAAACTGATGAGCCTCAAAGTAGTGCACTGCATGGAACCAGCGTGCAATGGTAAGTGCACCCTACGCTGCTTCAGTCATACAGTTATACAGTTACACAGTCACAAATGTTCCTGCTATCACACAATATTATTGGAACCTCTTGGATAAAGTACTTCAAACTTTTTTCAATTGTGGGTTGCAGAATCCGGTACTGCAAACCAGGCACCTGGAAAAATGAAACACGTTAACTTAGTATTGTGTAAGTGGTTAGACAACTACAAACTATTTTGAGGCCACAAGCCATTATTTTTGCAGTTTGTTACATTGATGAGTGGCTGTTTGTCAGAGCCAGATTGTCAGTTGGTTTCAGTGAAGATTTTAAACCATTCTCTTTATGTGCAAGGATGGCGAAAACATTTTAACAGTTCAGGCTGATTTAAACTGTTTACATAAAAATATAGAACTTCACAGGTTCTAAGGCACACTCCTCACCGACGACCCTAATAGTTTGATAATTTCTATCATTTGTCACCAAAGATTATATTGAAAACATCTTGTTTTCTCTGCTTGTAACAATTTGACAGCGTCATGAAGGCTCAGAGCAAATCTGTATAATGTTAATGCAGCGGTAATGGTACAGGATTGCATCAAATACTCTACATTGGGCCCGATTCACAGAACTAACTTAAGACAAAATCCTAAACTTACTACTTTTAGTATTCACAGAAATTAGGATTTTGTCTTAAGTTTGTCTTAAGACAGACTTAAGATAAAATCCTAACTTAAGTCTTTCTTAATTCTGTCTTAAATCTGTCTTAAGACAAATTTAAGACTAAATCCTAACTTCTGTGAATACCAAAAGTAGTAAGTTTAGGATTTTGTCGTAAGTTAGTTCTGTGAATCGGGCCCATTAACAATAGAGGGGCACAGTGGTATTTGTATCTAGGGTTTAATATTCTGTATAATGTATTTCTCTCTCTTCCCTTGTATTTTGAGGAATTTTATTTGGAATTAGCATGTTAGCACTTGTATGTCAGGCTGTTAGACCAGAGCTTGGGCTTGACATGAGTTTATGTAGTTTCTCTTGTTCCCAAATCTGGGACCTTATAGAAGACGTTCCCACTTCACATTGGCGACGAGGATAGGATGTTATGTTATTAAAATTTATAAAGCGCAGCTGTTACCCTAAAGTGTCCTGGCGCTGAGTACTGCCCAAATGGTTTCCACGAAGTGAGGTGTCTATGCTGTGAAAAGCCAAGTTCTCAGATCCCTTCTAAAGGAAAGGAGCCCAGGATGTGCCACAGCATATTTTCTACAATCAAGAGAAACTTCAACACGTGGCGTTCCATTGTATTATTAACTGAGGACGTTTATGCTGTTTTATGTCAGGACCAGTTTCAAGGTACTGTGTTCATCATTACAGTTTTGCAATCAGTCACATCGTTACTAAAACCCTTTGTAAGTGCCCTGGCCAGGTCTTGGCCTTTGTCCCGCATGTTCTCGGATGCTCACCTGAATCTTGTATATATGCGAGGCCCATGCTGTTCGACTCGCAATCACTGCTGCGGTTGGGCCTGTCCTCGGGGTGCAGGAGGAGGGCGGGGAGAGTGAATCGCTTGCTCCCTTGTTTTGCTGCATTGTTACTAAACACTGAGGCCGGTGATGGTTTGCCGGAGCCTCCCGAGCGGTAATTTCACAAGGGCCCGTGCTGTCGTGTGCGCACTGCATCCTTGATTTGCGCTCTCTGGTGGCCCACAGCCCCATGACGTCATAGAAAGTCTCACCTACCTTGTTCTGTGGAGCTCGTCCGGCATTCTTATGATGCTAGATCAGCACTGCTCTTCCCATGACTTTCTTCACGCCCTACACTCCATGGATCTAAACAGAGGAACCTCAGACATGGAGTGTGTCTCTGCCTACAGTAGCAGTTAACAGGAAGTGCAAATATAATGCGGACTTGCTTCTCTCAGTGGAGTGTCTTTTAACTCAATGTTGGTCTTAGAGAAGTAAAGATAGAAATAGGACTTACTTCCCTCTGTTGAAGATTAAGTGGGAAAGAAAATAATAAGGAGAATTGCTGTGAACAGTTTTCTTCTGAATTGTTTTGTTAGTGTTTTATTTACTGCTATAATATCACTAATGTTTTCCCTTTCAGGTTCTGGGTTATAATTTTAGTGGCTAAAAATGCAATTTTGCTTTTTAATGTACTTATATTTTCTTTCATGGACTGCAAAATGCAGAATGTATCACCACCCCTATTATTTCTACTCTCACCAGGTGATACCATTCTTCCATGTCTAAATGGAAGAAGGTATTGACTACTTAAAGTTGTATGTCCTCAATATGCGACCTGACAAAAATGCCTCTATATTACTCCATTGTCTTGGGGCAGAGGGGCAAGACATTTTTAATATTCACCAGAGATTGAAACTCTTGATGATGGTGATGATTCTCATACACTCAATACATTTGAGATAGCTATCAAACATTTAGATGACCACTATTTACCCAAAGTATCATTTATATTGCAAAGGTTTTATTTTGTCAAGAGAAAACAGGGTGATGAAGAATCAGTGGAAGACTCTGTCACTGCCCAATGCAAGTTAGCCTCAGCTTGTAACTTTGGAATCAAAACGGAGGAAAGGATAAAGGATTAGTTTATGCTGGAATGCAAGTGCGACAAAGTTTGTGAAGAACTGTGGTCGAAAAATGACCCCACATTATTCGAAGTTCTAAATGTTTGCTAGGAGGCCAGAACATTCCATGCTATATATCCAAACGTTACAAAAAAACAAGCAAACAGTGTCGAGTATACAACTTGTTTCATCATTATCTAGCCAGTATTTCTAAAACAACATTTTTTTGTTTTAGGTGTAGAAGCCTCAATCACTTTGCCAATTCAAAAGAGTCTCTGCTGTTAAAGTTGTGTAGGAAGTGTGGAAAAGGAGGTCATTTCACCAAATGTTGTAGATTTAATTCTGTGAAAGATAAAGTGTATGAATTAGGAATGGAATCTCCTGAGACTGTCTTACAAGTTATTAATGATGTGAGTTGTGTAATCAACACTAATTGTGAACACCTGTCAGACGACGTTTCATTCGGTGGGATACCAGTTACCATGACGACGGATTCAGGGGCAAAGCTATCTCTAATCTCAGATTTTAGAGAAGATTAGAAAAATATTGAAAATACTTTTCTCCAAATGCATTACACTCAAAATGGACACGTGCATATTCTTTTTGAATGAGATGACCTACCTTAGTAATACGATTTCTGGTGAAGGTGTTAGACCAAAGAATGATCTGATTAAGTCCATTACAGAACTGTGTGCCCCAGAAAAGAAGGTAGATGTTTAGGCATTCTTAGGAATGGCCTAATTCTACAGTAGATTTCTTCAAAGTTTTGCTAGTCGCACCAGTGACATAAGAGAGTTGTTAAGAAAGGGAGCGCAGTTTAACTGGAGTAAGGATTGTCAAAGAGAAGTCATGGACATAAAAAAAGGATTGATGAAAGCGCAACATTTGAGACGTTCAGTGCCTGATTTACAGTGTATTAATATTATTATTATTATTATAGATGCCAGTAGTAAAGGCCTTCGAACTGTTCTCAAACAGAGGCAAAGTATTAAATCTTGCACCATTGGCTTTAGCCCAAGATCACTGAAGAGAACTGAATTCAACTACTCTATCATTGAGAACCAGACTTTGGCTGTGTTTTGGGACGTAAGGAGATTCAGAGAATTGCTGTGGGGATGTACGTTTGTAGTCAGAGACTTTACAAAGATATAGAGAATTCCTGCTCTCTCCTTGTGCTGGTGCACTGTGTGCTGCCTAGTGCCAAAGAAGGCACTCTTATACCATCGTGCCATGGTACGTGCATTAGAGGCTGGATTGTTTTTGTGCAAGAAGAGAAACGTTATGCAGAATGGAGCACACAGGGAAAGAGGAAATAAAGAGGAGAAGTAAAGACATTTCTCCTCGTTATGCCTCTGTCAGGTAGGTACACCATTTTGGTGCAAACCAAGGGCTTCAAGTCTTTGTAAATTTGGGTTTGTGTCAAAATACATGAGTAGGTGCATGGGCATGCCAATGCTCCACCCATGTAATGCCTATCCAATGTAAAGTAATGCAAAGGCAGCACTATGCGCTGAGTTGCATTACTTTGTATCCACTAAGCTACGCAAAGCCACAGAAAGTGGCTTTGCACTGATTCATAAATGTCAAAAAAGATTTTGTGCCGGGTTGCACCACAATAATGATCAACCCTTTCACAAAATCCTAGTAAATCTGGGCTAGAGATTATTTATTTGGAATAAGTAATACATCATAGTGAAACATTAACCCTTTCGCTGCTGTCGCGATTTTACCGTTTTACTGTGCGGTAAAGAAAAGAACAGGGCGGGGCCGTGACGAACCCCAGCCATCATCAGCACACGCCCACCGCGGGGCGTGACGGCTGGGGTTCGTCACCAGCATGGAAGGGGTTAAAGTCTGAAACTGAGCTGTGTGGTGTCAATCCATGTCTGACAACTCCTTGTTAATATTATCATTAAATAATTTTTCATGGTATGAAAGAATAATTTCCCTAAATAATTGGCAGCAGTGTCCATAAAAAATCTTGGTATGTATTAGGATGAATAGGATTTATTACGGTTTTTAAAAGTGGGCATCATTTCTGATTCTCTGTGTGTGGCCAGGATCATAAAACAGTGTTAACAAGTCTTATCAACAGAGCAGTCACAGTTAGACATTTAAAAATATTTTTAGATCCCAATTCCAGCACCTGGATACCTTGTTGGGTTGCAAGTAGTGCTCTAAAGATCTTCTGATTGATTGATTGACAGAATGCATGGATTTGGTTTTGGCTAACAAGCACCAGATCCCTGGCCATAGTGAGAATAAGAAGATGACAGAAAAATATTCTTCCAAACTTTCACCTGAAGTGTTACTGTCAGGTGGGTCATTACATACTGAACCATCAGCTACCTGTTACCAGAACCCAGCTGTATCCCGATCATTAAGAGAATAGGATAGATGATTACAAGTTTAAAATGCCTTATTTTAGGAATGAAAAAAGGTTTGTTAGCGTACCTTAAATATTTGATTAGTCTTACTCTGGCTACAGAAAAAATAGTCCTGAGGGAAATCTAAAAGATGCTGCCGTAATTTGCGAAAGTTCCAGAATTGTGTTTTTTGTGTGTTAGACGAAAATCGCAAACGTACTTCATTATGACACTTTGTGTAATTATGTGCCATTCATGGTCACATTTTACAGCGAATGCGGGACCAACAAAGAGCATAATGAGTCTTTGTGTAAAAAATTTCCCAAGGACGCATCTTGTGTTAAAATATAACATGAAATAACGGATTTGTATTTCAAGTCCTTATGCATAATTCCACGTAATTTTGGTAACATTTTTCACAATTACACAAAAGCAAATTAAGTAAATGTTTCAAACCCCTAAGTAATATATCAGGTGTCTTCTGCGTCCATGAGTAGACTCTGGTAAAATATGTTAAAGCTAAAGGGGAAAGGTATATATGGCTTTTATTGACTTCTCCACAGCATTTGATAAAGTAGATTGTCCATTGCTATGAAGTAAACATTTTAAATTTAGGTATGCCGTGTACCCTTTTAGAGTTATCTTGTGCCTTTCATACTGACACTTCGGGCCTTCTTATGGTGAGGCTCAGAAAGTGCATAGATAGCACTGGCGCAACACGTGCGAGAGTGGCTCCTAGGGCACTGGTTGTAGGCTGAAATATTCAGCAAAAGTTTGTCAATAAAGTTTTTGGTTATCAATAAATTCAAAGATAATAAAACACTTTTTGTGTTGTTACTCTTCTCAAATGTTTTTATTCATATTTTCAAATTTCTTCTTCCTTTTTATGAAATGTTCCCTTCATTATCCAATCATGAAGTACAATTCAATAATCCATAACATTCCCAATCCTTGACATTTCCAATGCATTTCGCCCTGCGGGCTTCATCAGGGAAATCTATCAAATGAAAAAATATCTATCACTGATCCAAACTTAATAATGAATGTTATGACATTATTCAAAAATCTTAACAATCTATTGAATCATGAATGAATTCTTGCTCGAGGGGATTAAACTGCCTGGTTTAGTGTCAACTATGCATATTCTACATAAACATTAGGATTGTGGCTCACAAGGTTTAATTATCATTGTGCATTTGTTCTCGTGTGACCCTGGCCCTTCATCACAAAGTTCCCTCCCCTGTCTTTAACCTTAATGACGGCGGCAGCTTGTTCTATGTTAGCGCGTTAAAACTGCTTTCAATCAAGTTTGAAACGTTCAATGCCCCAGACGGGTTGCGAGTCATTTTAAAGACGTGTTTAGTGTAACACGTTTAAATCCTGGCTTTACGCGCAAGCAATGTTGTTACCGAAAAGATTGCAGTTCTTACCCGGGATCTGTTCAAAGTACGCGCGTCTTTCCTCTGCGGCGTGTATCTCTGCGGCAATGAACCGGCAGCGTGTGACGCTTAAGCCGGAAGTGTCTATAGTCATGTGTTTAAACATATTTAAAGGGGCACCTACGCTGGCGTGTGTAACCCGAGCATACTACTGGTCTAATCGATAAGAATTCAAAATTTATAAGTTTTCATCAATGGCAAATGAATAATGACATAAACTTGCATCATATAAATCGACAAATAATCAACATGGTTAAAATAAATGTTGTTTAAACAAGTGGATGCATGATACAGCACAAGTCTTTCTTTTACCAGTCTTTCTTTCACAGGTAACAGCTATATTCAACCCTTTCATTAATTCCGTGTGGGGTCAAACTTTGTAAATAAAAAATCCAATGGTTTTCTCGCATGAGAAGGGTCTTTTTATTGTCTTTGTCTTCCTTTTTATCCACAATTTCTAGGATACAGGCTTTGATTTGATTTATTTGATGCCGTTGTTCCAAAAAATGGGTGGCTACTGCCGATTTCATTACCTTCGTTCTGATGTTGCTTTTGTGTTCTGTGAGTCTTGTCTTTAATTTCCGCTCTGTTTGACCCACGTATACCTTCCCGCACGGGCATTTAATAAGGTAAACAATGTTTTTGGTATCGCATGTTCCTGTTACCTTCAATTTAATTTTATTGCCCTTCATTGGATGCATGATAGTATTGCCTTCCATGATATTGTGGCAATTACTGCAATTCCTACACGGGATTGTTCCTTTATAGGTTTTGTTGTCCTCAATGGCATGCGGGTGTTTGATTATCTCTCCCAAATTCTTTGCTCGGGTATATGCAAAGATGGGTTCCTCCATGAATATGTTTTGAAAATCCGGTTCAGTTTGTAACATTGGCCAATGTTTTTTAATTACTTTTTTCACTAAATGGCTCACTGTGGAAAATTTACTTACGCAGGTAATTTTTGCCTCTTTTTTGTTTGGTTTTGCGTTCAACAGCATTTCTCTTGTTTTAGTTTGAGTTCTTTCCATGGAAGCCTTCAGTACATTTTCTGGGTATCCTCGCTTTTTAAAGCGTTGTAGCATGCTTTGAGTTTGCGTCAATGATTCCTGTGGGTTAGAGACAATTCTTTTGACTCGTAGTAACTGGGAGTACGGTAAATGATGTTTGAGGGGGCTTGGATGAAAACTCTGGTATATCAGGAGATTGTTGCGATCTGTTTTTTTGGTGTGAAGTGTAGTTTCTAAATGGTTATTCCTTTTGATGATGGTTACGTCCAAGTAGTTAATTTGACTTGAATGACCCAGGAGGTCAAGGAGAAAAAACAACGGTGGAAAAGGAACAAGAACCGCCACAAACACGTCAAATAACCACGAAGAAGGACAAGAAAAAGAATCAGAAATAGAGAATCTGGTTATCAATATTTCGAAAATGCACCTCACTACAGTTCAGATAAAAACCTTACAAAAAGGGACCTCATTTGTGCCTACCACACGTACCAATCAACTGGAAGTAAATATCAGCTTCTATAAACTGATGAGAAAATTGAGACTTCGACATTTTTTTTCTAACGTAGTCACAGAATTACAAGAACAAAGTGAAGATCCCCTCAAGGGCCTTTCCAAAACCAGCACTTACATGCCTCCAATCAGCCATAAGACCTTGGATCTATACGAGCAAATGGTTAAACAAGATTTGAACAAGATCAATTACCGCAAACAAACCAAAAACCGGAACCTTACACAAAAAGAATATGCTACATTGAAAGCCATAGCCAATAACCCCAACATCGTATGTCAAAGGGCAGACAAGGGTGGTGCCCTGGTAATCATGGATAAAGAATATTATGATTCTCAAATTGCAGCACACCTTCAGGATAAACATACCTACATGGAATTGAATACCAATCCCACCAGAGAGATAAAAACGGTCTTAGAAAACATCATTAGAGAAGGAGTGTCAAGAGGCAGCATTGATGAGAAAGTCAAGAAATACCTTACTACTGAATATCCGAAAACACCAAGATTGTATCTCACACCAAAAATCCATAAAGATCCAGTTAGACCTCCTTGTCGACCTATTGTTTCAACATGTGGAAGCATCCATGAACCGGTGGGAAAATGGATTGACAAATACTTGCAGCCATTCGTTATTACAATGGAATCCTTTGTGAAAGATACCACCGATTTCCTCTTGAAATTGGAATCAATTAATTTGACACCAGAAGAAGAGATTACTTTGTGTACGATTGACGTTCAAGCGTTGTACACTTCCATACCACACCTGATGGGAATAGAAGCAGTAGAAGAAGCATTGCTTTCTATGGAATATGAGGAACCTACTAAAATCTTCATACTGGAATTGTTGAACTTTGTGTTGATGCACAGTTATTTTGAATGTGATACACACTGGTATCTCCAGAAATCTGGGACATCCATGGGCAATCCGGCTGCTCCAGCCTATGCGAATATCTTTATGCACCAATATGAGCAAAAACACATCCTACAAAAAGATCAATGGAAACAAGGACTACGGATGTATGTGAGATATATCGATGATATATTCATATTATGGAAAGGTGAAAAAGACAATCTCATTGAAAACATCAGTCAGTTAAACACCATAGATCCACGCATTCAATTTACATCGGAAATTCATTCAAGTCAAATTAACTACTTGGACGTAACCATCATCAAAAGGAATAACCATTTAGAAACTACACTTCACACCAAAAAAACAGATCGCAACAATCTCCTGATATACCAGAGTTTTCATCCAAGCCCCCTCAAACATCATTTACCGTACTCCCAGTTACTACGAGTCAAAAGAATTGTCTCTAACCCACAAGAATCATTAACGCAAACTCAAAACATGCTACAACGCTTTAAAAAGCGAGGATACCGAGAAAATGTACTGAAGGCTTCCATGGAAAGAACTCAAACTAAAACAAGAGAAATGCTGTTGAACGCAAAACCAAACAAAAAAGAGGCAAAAATTACCTGCGTAAGTAAATTTTCCACAGTGAGCCATTTAGTAAAAAAAGTAATTAAAAAACATTGGCCAATGTTACAAACTGAACCGGATTTTCAAAACATATTCATGGAGGAACCCATCTTTGCATATACCCGAGCAAAGAATTTGGGAGAGATAATCAAACACCCGCATGCCATTGAGGACAACAAAACCTATAAAGGAACAATCCCGTGTAGGAATTGCAGTAATTGCCACAATATCATGGAAGGCAATACTATCATGCATCCAATGAAGGGCAATAAAATTAAATTGAAGGTAACAGGAACATGCGATACCAAAAACATTGTTTACCTTATTAAATGCCCGTGCAGGAAGGTATACGTGGGTCAAACAGAGCGGAAATTAAAGACAAGACTCACAGAACACAAAAGCAACATCAGAACGAAGGTAATGAAATCGGCAGTAGCGACCCATTTTTTGGAACAACGGCATCAAATAAATCAAATCAAAGCCTGTATCCTAGAAATTGTGGATAAAAAGGAAGACAAAGACAATAAAAAGACCCTTCTCATGCGAGAAAACCATTGGATTTTTTATTTACAAAGTTTGACCCCACACGGAATTAATGAAAGGGTTGAATATAGCTGTTACCTGTGAAAGAAAGACTGGTAAAAGAAAGACTTGTGCTGTATCATGCATCCACTTGTTTAAACAACATTTATTTTAACCATGTTGATTATTTGTCGATTTATATGATGCAAGTTTATGTCATTATTCATTTGCCATTGATGAAAACTTATAAATTTTGAATTCTTATCGATTAGACCAGTAGTATGCTCGGGTTACACACGCCAGCGTAGGTGCCCCTTTAAATATGTTTAAACACATGACTATAGACACTTCCGGCTTAAGCGTCACACGCTGCCGGTTCATTGCCGCAGAGATACACGCCGCAGAGGAAAGACGCGCGTACTTTGAACAGATCCTGGGTAAGAACTGCAATCTTTTCGGTAACAACATTGCTTGCGCGTAAAGCCAGGATTTAAACGTGTTACACTAAACACGTCTTTAAAATGACTCGCAACCCGTCTGGGGCATTGAACGTTTCAAACTTGATTGAAAGCAGTTTTAACACGCTAACATAGAACAAGCTGCCGCCGTCATTAAGGTTAAAGACAGGGGAGGGAACTTTGTGATGAAGGGCCAGGGTCACACGAGAACAAAAGCACAATGATAATTAAACCTTGTGAGCCACAATCCTAATGTTTATGTAGAATATGCATAGTTGACACTAAACCGGGCAGTTTAATCCCCTCGAGCAAGAATTCATTCATGATTCAATAGATTGTTAAGATTTTTGAATAATGTCATAACATTCATTATTAAGTTTGGATCAGTGATAGATATTTTTTCATTTGATAGATTTCCCTGATGAAGCCCGCAGGGCGAAATGCATTGGAAATGTCAAGGATTGGGAATGTTATGGATTATTGAATTGTACTTCATGATTGGATAATGAAGGGAACATTTCATAAAAAGGAAGAAGACATTTGAAAATATGAATAAAAACATTTGAGAAGAGTAACAACACAAAAAGTGTTTTATTATCTTTGAATTTATTGATAACCAAAAACTTTATTGACAAACTTTTGCTGAATATTTCAGCCTACAACCAGTGCCCTAGGAGCCACTCTCGCACGTGTTGCGCCAGTGCTATCTATGCTGTTTCAATTATACTCCTGAGCGGGGAGTAATCCCAGGAGCACGGTACCCAACTTAAACTTTGATTTAACCAGCAGTGCACAGTTTACAACCTATTTTTGAGGCTCAGAAAGTCTCCGAACACAGTTCGGAGGCTTTCGAAGCATCATAGCAGTTTCAAAACCAGCAGCCTTAGTACAATGGAGGTTGTCGGTTTTGAAACCGGCTAAACATTCCAGCTGGCTTCCGACGGGCTCAAGGAGCCCGTCAGCCAGTAGGAACTAGCAGGTAATCCATATGGATGGTGTTTTACGCAGTCCGGATTATGATGTCAGTTTCCGGCATGGTTTCCATGCTGGGCTTTCCGACATGGAAAATCTGTTGGAAAGTGACTTTGGGGGCCTCTAGCAGGGTCCTCTTCAGCCAGCAACCTCCGGTTGGGGGGCGAGGGGGCACCTATTATGCTTCCGTGTTCATCCCTGCACCATGTGACAGGCACCATGAGTTGCTTGCCATGCGGTGCAGAGAGGAACACCAACTCCCTTTTTTGTATGTGAGCTTGTGCTGTGTCCAGTTTAGGACCGCAGCACAAGCTCTCATACAGAAAAGGGAGCTTGCAACCGCACCATGTGTAGTCGCATCAAAATTCAGCGCCCGGGTTGGACCCATATCCACAACCGACATCGAAATATGGCCCTAAGTGTAGAGTTTTATTGGGTGGAGATAGGGGTTTATCTAAAGCTATCCCTACCCTAAAAGGGTTAAAACAAGACTGTTTGCCTGCCCTCTTCTCTTTTCCATAAATATATTTCAGACTTTCCTGATCATTTGGCCCGAAGTGAGGGCATCACCCGATAGTTGGGTATAGGCCTATTGTTTGCCTACTTTATGCAGACAACATAATAATTTTTGATCTTACTCCAAAGGGTTTAAATTGCCGTCTGCAGGCACTCAAGAAGTTGCTATGGATCACTATTTAAAGGTCAGTGTATCCAAAAGTAAAATTATGTGTGTGCATGGGAGGAAGAAGTCTAAATATGGAAATTTTGTGTGGTCATTAGGTGGTCTAAAATTGGAAATTGTTAAATCATACCCTTTTTTGGGGAAGATAGTGTGAAGAAATGTATGTGATAAAGCACATATAGAAAATAATATGTCTAAAGCCATTTCCAATCTAAATGTCTGGGTTCCCTTTAAAGGGTTACCGGAAGAAGACATTTCGCAATTTATAGGTATATCGTGCCAAGATTCCTGCCTCCTTGTTATGTAGTACAGAATTGATTGATGTATCAAGATGGGGCTTTTTACATAAATTGAAAGGTCGAATTCTTAGAAACCTGGTCTCAATTAATCCAGCTCCTTCTGTGGCTGTTTTAGGGCTAGAATTTATTTATTTCGTTTATTTAGTAGTTTTATATAGTGCTAGCCTGACCCGAGGGTATCGGAGCGCTTTACAGAGAATACATTGCGAAGATTACAAGAAAATACAAGAAAGTGACAAAAATGCATGTCGATGTTGAGGTATTGGCTTCGTATTCGAGGGAACATCTGTTGCGTATTCTCCCCGAGATGGTACAGGAGTAGAAAAAAAGTCTGTGCCTTCACTCTGAGAGCTCCTATCGGTTCCCTGGGACACGGTTGACGAACAGGGAGAGCTTCCGTTTTTTGGTTAGCAGGGGTGGGATGAGGTCAAGGACATGGGAAGAGGGTTAGGAAGTGGAGATCAGTGTGACTATCTCATGATCTTGGATGGGGTGGAAACTTAGCCAAGAATTGCTGGCGGAGCCAGGAGCGACAGCGAACATCCCGGGCATGGTGCTCTTGGTGGGTTGGGTGTTGATGATGTCCAGAGAGAGTTCGATCTTAGTGATCTTGTCATTAAAGAAGTTGGCGAAGTTGTCACAAAGTTCGTTGGATGCCTGAATTGAGGAGGCCACCGGCTTGGAAGTTTGTTGTCTAATGATGCTGTAGAGTTCTCTGGGTCTATTTTTTGCGCTATCCAGCGCAGAGCAAAAAAAAGCAGATTTTTTGTTTCTGATGTGATTGTTGTATTCCCTTCGGGCTGTTTTGCGTTCTTCGCGGAGAGAGGAACAGGGGTTCTTCCTCCAGCTTCTTTCTATGGCTCTTAGGTTTCTCCTTTGGTATTGGAGTCCGTGTTGAACCAAGACCTGGATGGAATGGCTCTGTTTTTTTTTCAGTTTTCCGGTAGCGAGTTGGTCCAGCATAGTCTCCAGGTTCGAGTTGTACCGAGTATTGAGATCGGTAGTGGAGAGGTGGTCATTGGGGCAGGGCAGGAGTGCGCTTATCCTTTCTTTGAGGACTTCCATGGAAATCTGAGAGAGGTTTCTGACCCACTTGGGGGGTGGTCTTGCAACGGTGGTTGAGGGAGAATATGTTGGTTGATATGGATCAGGAACATGTGGTGATCCGACCAGTCCACGGGGAGAACGTGTTCGTTCGAGATTGCGTCTTGTTCGGCGATAATGGCATCTAGGGTGACTCCTTTGTAATGTGTCTCCTCTGTGCAGTGTTGTGTAAGATTATGGTCATCGAGAAGATTGGATAGCGTTTAGATTAGCGGATTATGTGTTTCCTACCATCACAGGTTAAGATCACCAAGAATTAAGGAGTTGGAGTTTCCAAGAGCACCTTGAGTAATCAGGTCGGATAGTTGTTCCCCAAAGGCTGAGGTGTTGCCCGGTGGGTGGTACAGAAGGTGACAGAGCATTGATCCCTTATCCTTAGTCTTTATGTTTGCGGTCAGGCATTCAAAGGTCTTGTATAAGCACAAGTCTATTTCCATGATGGAGATGTTATCTTTATGGATGATGGCAACTGCATCCCCTCGTTGGTCTTTTCTGTTTTTGTTGATAATGGAAAAATCTGGGGGGACAAGCATGTCTAGGCACGGTGAGGAGTGCTCCTTGAGCCAGGTCTCTGTGATGAATGCAATGTCAATGTCCTGCGAGAGAATAGCTTCTGCTAGTTCGGTTTCATGCATTGATGCCGATCTACAGTTGATGAGCATGCAGTTGGTGGAAAGCTCTTTAGTGCTAGGGATCGTTTCCTTAGGAGCTCTGGGCAGGGCTGTGAGGAAAGGTGTTCTAGGGAGTTTAGGGCACGGAGGGTCTCTTCCGAGACCCGTGATCACTTGGATTTTGGATTTAGGGGAGTCAACAGTGGGTGTGTCATACGAGGAAGCTAAGTCGGATGCTTCTTTGTCAGACATAGCTGCTTCAAACCTCATAGGTCTAGAGGAGATGGGCTCGATGTCGGTATTTGACTGAGTTTGAGCTCTAGTGCCGGGGTCTGGGTTTCTTAGGATTCTTTGTGGCAGGTCTTCCATCTCCCTTCTAAAGGGTCTCTGTACTTGTGTCATGGGGAAAGAAGCTGGCCTAGTGAGGCGCTGGTGGATGAGGGAGTCGTATGTAGGGGGAGACCTGAAGGGGTATTGTTGGGGTCTTTGGGCCTTGTCGAGATTGGTGAGGATTTCGTTCAGGCCCCGGGAGATGGTTTCAAGTTGGAGTTCTAGTGAAGCGATACGCTGCATCATGGAACTGTGTAAGGGGTGAGGTCATCAAGGAGCTGGTTGGTCGGAGCAGTGACAGTCGTGTTTAAGCTGAGATGTCTATTGTTACTGGTGTAGGGCATGTTGTTACCTTTTTGAACCCTAGGAGGAGGGTGTATTGCGCCATGGCGTGAGATCGACATTCTAAGGTCTAGATGAGTTGTAGTTTTATTGGGGGACGAAGGCGGTCGAGCGGGTTCGAGGAGATGAGGAGGGTGGATCAAATTAGGAGGACGGGCTTGTTGACCTTTTGAGATTTGGCAGACATTCTCTGTGGAGGCGCTGGAGTAGGCGGTGTCTCTGGGGTGGGAGGTGTCTCTGGGGTGTCGGGAAGAGGAGGCGTGGGCAGGTTGAGGACCCTGGTGGGGACGGTTAACTGTTGATGGATGCTGTGCTGGGAAGGAACTAGGGGTGCACGGAAGTGCAGCACAGAGTGTAGGGAAGAGGGAGCCTCTGGGGTGTCGGGAAGAGGAGGCGTGGGACGAGGCAGGGGCAGTTTGAGGACCCTGGTGGGGACAGTTGGCTGTTGGTGGGTGCTGTGCCAGGAAGGAACTAGGTGTGAGCGGAAGAGCGGCGCGGAGTGTAGGGAAGAGAGAGTCGAAGGCTTCTAGATTCTTGTTGTTTGCCTGAATCAGGACAGTGCCGTTAGTGTAGATGGTCATAGGCGTGCTCCCCCCCTTGGTTTACGGTTAGGGAGCGAATAAGTACGTTTGCAGCTATGTGAGGTGGTAGTGGTTTTGGAGATGTGGAGTTGTGTTCCGAGGGAGGTGATCCATTCCTCTGGTCATTCCGTGTGGAAGATCAAATCCATCTTAATCTGTCCTTTGTAGGAACAGTGGTATGTGTCCGTAAATAGAGTTTCTATGTGTTGTCTAATCAGTTTCTGCTTGAGATTTCGTCTCGCTTTAGGGGAGAGGTTGTGGGGAAAGCTAATTGTGAATGAATTTGTGCTGTGGGGTTTTAGGAGTGTCAGTGAGGGTTGGGTGGAGTGGGATGACAAGTCCAGAGCCATAGCGGGAACTTCTGAGAGGAGGGGCGGTGGGTCAGAGAGGGGGTCAGGGCCGTATGAAAAGGTTTGGGCTCCTCAACTGGGGGGTGAGATATGGACCGACGTCTAAGTTCGTGACGAGGAGGGAGAGAGAGCGGTTCCTAGTAGCCTACTGGTGAAGATCAGGGGGTGTTCACTGTGGAGACATGGAAGGCCTTCGTGGAACAGGCGAAGTGAGTTGTATGCTGGGAGAGGGAGGCTGCTTAGAGACAGGAGACATAGGTCTGGCGAGGATAAATGAGGGCAAGTGGCTTCCGTGGGATTAGGCGTTGAGTTCAGAGACTTCTTCGGTTATGGATGGGAGCCCATAGGGAGCTTCTTGTTGGGTTAGCCTTGAATCAGTGGTTACAGATTGGAGGTCCTAACTATTTTGCTCGGTAACGAGGGGGCCTTGGCGCTTTCCGAGGCCTAGACATCCCTGTTGGGGGGGCCTGGGGAAGAGAAGTGGCCATCTTGGCAACTGGCGTGGGCTGAGATCATGAGGCTCTGTGTAGGAGGAGCGGGTTGCTGGGGGGGGACCAGGGGTTGTCCTGGGTGTAATCACCTCGTGAGGCGTCTAAGGGCGTGGTACTTTTTTGTCAGGACTGAATGAGGTCTGATTTTCAATGAAGCAGGCAGTTTTCAGAAAGGTGGGAGGCATTTCATAGATGAATTTGAGAAATGATGTCACGGGGGAACTGCCATCTTAGGGTCAGACATCCAGGTCTGAGAGAGTGATTTCCATTATTGTAGAGACTGGGGTGACTGGCGGAAGGGCTAGTATGAGAGAGAGAGCATTTCCTGTAAGCATAAGGGACCAGAGTCTTTGGAAGCCTCACCTCGCTTTCATTGTGGGCTGCATGGAGGTGGTATTGAGTCTCACGGGTCCGCCATCTTGAAGACAGGCATCGTGCAGCACTGATTGCGCTTCGTTAGAGTCCTGCGCGTCCGGGTTGGAAGACAGAGAGGCCGGAGTGAGAGGAGGCGAAAAGAAGCACTCTGTGGCGGTCAAACGAGGCCGAGCTCATCCTAAAGCTCATTACCTCGTTAGTGAGAGCTGCGTCCAGTCGCGAGGAGCTGCCATCTTGGGGCCAGGCGTCGGCTCCGTGACAGAGATCTCCGTGGCGTTGGCAGAGCACTCAACGATCCAGGGCGAGGTTATACCTGGTCGCCCACAGTATGCGGTTGTCAAGCTCGCCCAATGTGGAGTTCGCCGGCCGTGGAGGCAGCGAGGCGCGGATTCTTGCGGTAAGGCCGGCTTAGGACCTTAATTCCTCATTGCCTTAGGCTCTATCGGGGTTCTGTTGTTGTAGGGGGTCATCCTGGGGGAGGCAGCAGGTATTTGCACGCCGGGCAGATTCCGGTGCTTAGGTCACCCAATGTGGAGCTCCCTTCTGGGGCATCTATTCAGACCCTGGAGGCAGCGAGGCGCGGATTCCTGCCTTAGGCTCTATGGGGGCTCCATTGTTGTAGGGGGTCGTCATGGTGGAGGCAGCAGGGATTTGTGCAGTGAGAGGATTCCGGTGTGATTCCGGTATGATTTCGGTGTCCGGGAGCTCTATCTCAGAGGTCCTTCCCTGTGGGTTGAGAATTGCTCTGGTGCAGGGCCTTGCAGGGGTAGTGTGCTGGGCTGTGTGCCTAGCAAAGGGCGACTATGGTACACTTAGGTTCTGGCTAAGAAAATACATTTTACATGGCCCAAAAGAAAATCCATTAATCTCCAGACATTTCGAGACTGCAGCAAATTTTCTGCAATTAGAACCTACTCTTTTGTTTGCAGAGTTTTATATAGCGTGAACTTGACCCAAATCTGGTATCAGAGCACTTTTAATAGCACCAGTTAAATTACATGAGGACACACATTCATTTTTTTGTTAGGCACAGGGAGATTAAGTGATTTGCCCTGAATCACAGGATGTTCAGCGTCATTGTCGAGACTTGAACCCAGTTTCCCAGATTCGAGGTCGACCGCCCTAGCTGTTAGGCCTACTCCTCTCCCTACTTTGATTCTTACTTTGAAACCACAGCAATTGAAATCTACTTTAAAAAGGTCAACTTGTCTTTAGGTTTTTGTATGGACATGAAGGCCTGTATTTTACAGAGGGGTCATCATATGGCTATTGATTCCTGTTTGATAAACACAGTACAGGTTTATATTTCATGCAATCTGCCTCATGGAGTTAACCGTTTCTGGTTATTGCTCAGAAAGAGCATGTTCCCTTTAAATCGTGTCCTGGCTAAATGGTATGGTTCATCAGAGATCTGTAACCTGTGTAAAAATGGGTCTCAAGATATTAATCATGTTGTATTTATTTGCCCTGTTTTGCAATTATGAAATGACTGAGGCCAATATGATTGCAGTTGTCTATTCTCTCAGCTTCAGCAGTAGTACAATCACTTTATGTTCCTCCAAATGAAATATTTGGTGATAGAATCTTTAACATGTTGCTGCTTGCTGGAAATTTGTTAAATGAAAACTTTTAGAAAATGGTGTACCCTCTATGTTTGTCATATCTCTTGGTGGGGTGGTCTATTGTATTTCCAATTGTATCTAGAATCTCATTCTATTTATATGCATGCAATTTTGAGATTTATGTGGACCTCTTTGGAATTTCGTAACAAAAATAAAATAAACATGAAGCTTGAACTTGATAGGCTCTGGTTGCTGTAGAAATACATTTTTTGTTAGTGGGCTTTGTTGGGCAGCTAAACTGTGATCCTATATTTCTCTAGAAAACTGGAAATTATTCTTGAAAAATAAATGGGGAGATTGCAGAATCTCTGCTATGAAATCAGGAACAAATAGCAAAATATCTATAGATTATCTTTTTATTGAACGTTTGTCACAACAGTATATTTGCTATTACATTAAACTACAAAGCACCATTGTTAATTGAAAGTGAAAAAACGATGTGGACCAGGAATAGATGGCATAAGAAGGTGCAAACCTGATGCCCATATTTGTTCCACAGTTTTGTACAAATAGTTCATCAACAAAAACACGTTGAAACAAATCATTTGCAAAAAGCATTTGTGAATATTCAATGTAACTGGTTAATCAAGAAAACAAATAATCACAAAGCACCTCAACCTCATGTTTGTGATATTCAGAGGCTTAAACATATTTGGATGCCCAGGGGTATTATGATGTACTGAGGTCCCCAAGCCATTTGTTGCAAATATCTGAGGAAATTGGTTGCATCACTTATGTAAATTGGTTGAAATGCAGCAAAATATATCAACAATTCGAAAGAAACGTGAGAGATCCTCCATGAGAGAAACAATGCTTGACATTTTGGGTCATTCTAGAGGTGGTTTCATATTTTTGTGTAATTTTGGTAACGCATTTAAAATTGGCAATAAAGGATTGGCTAGCAGTAAATACTTCAGTTCATCACAGCTGAGTTAAACCTAACATGAGAACCGCAAATCTTTATTAAGATGAATTTGTAAATCCTTATTTGAGGTTTGATGTAACAAGTGCTTTCAGAAATTTGACAATTGACTATTCAAAAATAATTTGGCGTATGTATAATGATGGCATTCCATGCTTATAACCTTTTCTAATTATTTGTCCGGAAGCAGGTCAGGTAACAGGTGTTGAGGCTTGTGTTCAAGTGAATGCTGTGGTACAATGCTCAAAATGTACTTGTACTGAGGTGATTGCAGCCAAGGAAGGGCTGGCAGCACTGAACTTGAATTCTTTTGTGAAGCAACATTAGGAATTCTTCTGGCAGACTATCATTTCTTTTACTATGTATATGTTATGGGCACTAAGGTATTAGTGATGTTTAGTAAGTGAAATGTGTTATCAATTCAATTCAAATAGTCTTTATTCGATATTTTTCAATCATAAAAAGACAATTACAAATTAACCCCCCGCACCCAGCAAAATACAAGATCCACAATGAATCATTTCCGCTTTATCTAAAAAATAGCATACTAGCTCATCCATATTTACAAAGTTTAAATATATTATATTAAAAAGAATAAAACAGTTATTAAAAAACGAAATTCATTCAATGCAAAATATATCAGTTTCTTAATACAATGTGCAAAATCGGATAGCAGCATGTAACAACTGGCCCTGGGATTATTCCAAACTCATTTTACGGGCCCGAATTATCCACATCCAATGAAGAAATTTCGACATGGCTATAACAACTGGCTGAGAGGTATCAGTTCTTAAAATCCTAGCGGCCTCAATAGCAGTTTTGAAGCCTAACTGAACACAAATCGGTTTTAGCCACGATCGTCTGGGTGCGTTATATTCTGGGCAGGCAAACAACACATGCCCAATATTTTCTCTTTGATCAGGACAGAAAGGGCACCCCGAAATTTGGTTCCCATGCCATTTTGCAGTTAAGGCATTTAGTGGTAGTGTCCCCACCCTCAATTGATGGTACTTCTTCCGGTCCCCTGGGATGGTAATCCAATCCCAATAAGGTTCTAGGGCGGGTGCATGCTTGAGTTCTAAGAAATCGGTAGTAAAGGATGGTTCGATACGACATCCAAAGCTCTTAGCCTCAACCATGTTCCAGTACAGGTCACAAAGTATTTTCTTAGGTGGGAAAACATTCCTCACAGGGTCATCCCATAATGGAGATAGACCCATAGCCATATAAATTGTTTTCACCTCTCTCATCCATAAACTTTTATGAGCTTTATCCGAGGCTCTAACCTCGAGGAAAAACTGGGCATACTGGGAGAGTTCCGGGGTTACCCATAATCTCCTCCAGTAGGCAACCGATCTGTATTTGGCCATATCCTCGAAGCTATGAGCTCCTAGGTCATAGTGGAGAGGTATCAAGGGAGTGGATATTGGTAAACCAGTGATGTTGCGAAAAAATTTATTTTGGGCAACCGTCAACTTTGAAAGGTTACTGGGCCCCCAGAGTTCAGCCGCATAAAGGACCGCTGCTCCAACCTTTGCATTGTAGATCTTTAAGACCGGAGTGATAGGTCTAGTGTGTGAGGAATAAAATTCCTTGGTGAGTGCTCCTGTCAATTGTGCATACCTCGTAACCAGCTGGTTGGTGTGCTGTTTCCAATCTAACTTGTATGACAGGGTTATGCCGAGGTAATTAAAAACTTGGGTCTGTTCTAGTTGAACCCCGTCCATGGTCACCTTCCCTCTGACATGTTTCCGTTTGTGCAGAACCAAGAATTTTGTTTTAGCTGTGTTGATGACAAGACCATGGTCTGCACAAAACGCTTCAAAAACTCCAATGGCCTTCTGAAGTCCCTGTTGGGTCTTTGATATTAGTAAAGTATCATCCGCAAACATCAACAGGGGGATCAGTTTTCCGGCCAACTTAGGTGCGTCGGTCGGTTGTTGTTCAAAATACCTGATCACCCTGTTGATGTATAACGAGAAGAGGGTTGGGGCTAGCACACATCCTTGGCGTACTCCCCTTGCAATGGGGAATTTATCAGTTACATTACCCTGCTGATTCCATCGAACTTGTGCAAAATTATTCTCGTGCAATCTAATTAATAAGGACAAAATTTCATTTGGGATGCCCTGTTCTTGTAGAGCTTTCCACAACTTAGCACGAGGGACCAAGTCAAATGCTGATTTAAGATCAACAAAGGCTGCAAAAAGCATACCCCCCCAAGTAGCACTACACGCCAATATAATAAGACAAATCTAAAAACTTGATCAATGGTACTAGTGTGACTGCGAAACCCTGCCTGTAGGGGTGACAGTATGTCCTGTTCATCTATCCAGCCATGAATACGCTGCAGTACAAGCCTCGCCAATACTTTTTGTATGCATGCGATAAGGCTGATAGGCCTATAATTGCCTGGGTCCGAGCATGCCCCCTTTTTAAAGATTGGGATAATCTCGGCTCCCTTCCAAGTCTCCGGGATAGGCGAACCCTTTGCAATACCATTGGCTAGCAACTGGATGTAGGAATCCCAAAGATCCTTGTCATGCATGAATAGATCTGCAGGAACAGAATCCAAACCTGGGGCCCTCGCTTTTGGGATATTATTTAAAATTTTTAGAACATCAGCTTTAGTGAAAGATAGGTAACTAGCACTCGTAGTTGTATTCAAAAATGCCTCGCACCCATCTTCATCTCCATCCTCAGAAGCGAACTGGGACGCATAATGGGAAACCCATGCGTCTGGTGACACGTGGTTCATGGGTTCTCCTCTTTTGACCCCCCTTCCCCATTTAACGATGTTCCAGAAGGAGGTCATAGATCTTTCTTTGCTGGCTCTTAAGAGATCACTCCAATAGCCATCATCCCATTCCCCTTTAGCCCAAGTTTGTGTTTTTTTATACATGA
Organism: Lissotriton vulgaris; assembly: GCF_964263255.1. Taxonomy (NCBI): domain Eukaryota; kingdom Metazoa; phylum Chordata; class Amphibia; order Caudata; family Salamandridae; genus Lissotriton; species Lissotriton vulgaris. The sequence continues at coordinate 790,490 of NW_028245292.1, forward strand.
CTCGGGCATCCTTTATCTTAACTATATCTTTTGTCTTTACTGCCTCAGACAAGGCCCTGTAAGCAACCCTACAGGATTTATCGTACCATTGATCCTCCTTCCTTGCTGGCCTACACTGTCTTTTAGTAACTTTTTTGACAAAGAAGAATTTCAATTTATTAAAAAACACATCATGGATCCTACTAACATTAGATACCGGAGTCTCCATAGTGGAGTTACTCCTTAATTCTATGATAGCCTGGGTTGTTAAATCCCTCATAGCTGTTACACTTTCTTCATTAGTTACACAGTTGGACCATCTAATACGTCTATTGTCATTTGAGAGGGCTATTTGAACATTATCCCTCGATTCATCACTTTTCAATAGATCGAACAACTTAAATAACAAAATTAGTGGGTCATGATCACTTTCGGCCCTTGGCTCTATCCACATATCATCGACGCTAGACCAGTTCTCCTTATTAGTGAGGATATAGTCAAAACGACTATGTGATATGCCATTGTTAAAAGTAAGGGCACCCTGTTTATCAGAACCCGTTCTTCCATTAGTGGCCCGTAGCCCATGCTCCACACATAAAACATTTAGTTGCAATGCGGCCTCTGTACACTTTTTAATAGGTATTAAAACAGCTGAGGGATTTCCCAGATATAGTCCTCTTCTACCGTAAGATCTATATCATGGTTATCTAGGGGTTCGAAACAACAATTAAAATTACCGCCAACAATAACATTGGCGTTCAAACAATATTGCTTTAAAAGAAAATCTAATTGGTCGACTGCCTCAGTGGATTTACCACCTGGTAGCCCCCTTGAATAAATATTGAAAATGTAAAGATCCTTGCAGTGAGGTCGCTGAAATTTAACTAACAGGATATCGGGGCTATTAGTAGCCAGTTGGAGAGCAGAGTACCCACTATTCTGTTTAACCCATGTCACCAAGCCCCCCTTTGGCCTTGCCCTTAAACTCGGTGTAGCCGGGATATAAAAGTGTAAATATCCTTGTTTTGGTTCTGGGGCTACCTGCCAAGTTTCCTGGAGAAGGATTATGTCCTTTATATCCAGGAAAGCTAGCCAGTCCAGCGATGTCATTTTACTTTTTAGGCCTGCAACATTCCATGACACCAAGGTAAATTGAGCAGAGACATTAGCGTTAAGTAGTTCCGTGCTAGTGGATTGACTAACCCTATGATCTTGAGATGGAATACTTTCGCTCGTGCTATTCTCAATTACCACCAAATTTAAAGATGTTTTCACATTTGTACTGTAATTAGTAGTGCAAACAGGTCGGCCAGTGGGGTCATAGGCTTCCTCTAGAACCACCAAGGTGTCTTGTCTGCTCATCACTTTTATCTGGGGCGTGGGAATATCACCTATCACGGCATTTATCTGAGCCATAGGGTCTCCCACTTGGTAATCACCAGGTGGGATGGGGCAAGCAATATTACCTCCCCTACCAAGTCAATCGCAATCATTTAACCCCGATAGAACCTCATATCTATTTCCCAAAGCCATTCCCCATTCGTTAGCTGGTGCCTTTATTCCTCTAATATTTCTCACAATGTCCCACACTGGTCCCGGGGTCTTGGGGAATGTTACATTTTGTTGTTCACCATAAAAAAAATTGAGAGTGAGGGGAACAACAGTCCCAGATCTTCTTTGTGGCGGAAAGATATTAGTTAGGACATTGGGTAAAACAGCCAGGTGGGAAAAAGTCACTGTTACACAGTCTCCTGTAAACCTTTTTGGTCGATTCCCAATCCAAGCGACCCTTTTCACTGTCTTGATTTCACCCGCTAACTGTTGTTTTCCTCCTGGCGCCATCTGCATATTTCCTGTTAGCCAATGCAGTGCCTTACTGGACAGTGATACTGGAGATTCCGATTGACCATTCGCTAAGGGTGGTACATTGGCCAACACCAATACCACTGGAGAGGCTTCTTCTATGAATTGAAGGGGATCTGTTTCTTGACATGTTACAGGCGGTATATTTGATATTACTGAGCCACCATCTATAGCCACGGGGTGGTTGTTAGTACTTATTGGGACCTGAGCCAGGCGAATAGATAGCGTCGAGCCGCTCCCCTTCTCTGTTGTACTCCCAACATTATCCTCTATTGTTTGAACCGCTTTTATCACCAGTGTTGCTAATTTGTCAAACTCATCCACAACCTTGCTCTGGATTCCACCCATTCTTTTTACCTCCGCATTTAGTTTGTCAATTTTGGCAACCAGAGGCTTAATGATAGATTTAATTTTAGAGTCTGTCATGTCAGCTATCCTGTGGAACAACTCATCGTCCCTATTGCATTTGTCACTATCATCCCCATGCTCCATAGTTCTAACCTTAGTTTTCCCAGGGGGTGTTGCCCTTTTTTTCCTCATTCCTGATCGTAGACCTGTCCGTTTTTGTTGAGTTTTTCTGCGTGTTCTCGCAGGTCGAGTTTCCTGTTCGGAAGAGGAAGAGGGATCTTCATCTGAATTTTGGACACATGTCTCATGGTCAGAGTCGATATTATTTTCTGGGTCAGTTAGAACTAGAGTTTCTAAATCAACTGCCGGAACGCTGTTTTGATCATGATTATGACTTGGGTGTGTAGTAATGTCTATCAAGTCAATAGGAGCATTCAACAATGGGGCTTCTATCTGTGAGGATGGTTGAGTTGGGCTCAGGGGTTGCAGATTGGGAGACTGGCTTAATCCCAGTGACTGTCTCCTTTCACTGTTTATTTTCGTAACCACCTGAACCAGGTAGTTATCTAGTGTTTTTGAAACGATTGGGGCCGGTTTTTTTGGCATGTTGTACACTAGATAGTTAGCTTGACTTGGGGAAAATATATCGAGTCACAAGTGCAGACAGTACATAGGATGAGGGAGAAAGATGCTCAGCTTAGCTTCCCATAAACAGTAAAGTAATAAATAATTTCCTTACTTGAGAGGCAAGGGGTATGGCCCAGTCCAGTCGCGGACAGTCTCGGACTGTCTAAGACTGTCCGTCCTTTGTCCGGGCTTCGTCCGGGCGTCCCGCTCGCGTCCCGCGTCGCGGGGTAGCCCGCTGTTTATGTGCACCTGCTGTCGCTCTTTTGCCGTGTCAATCGCGCGCCGCCGCTAGGCCTGCCGGGTAATGTAGTCCCCGGAGCGGCAGCGCGAGGCTTGGTAACTGTATGACTCCTGGCGGTGGCGGCGTAAGGACCTGGGCTTTCTCCTGACTCCTGGCGGTGGCGGCGCTTCTCCTTCACTGGTAAGTCTAAATGTGTTATCATGATCAGGATTACCAAGCGTTAGCAAATGTTTAATTATTTTCCAGTTGTATTAACTTTAGTAGGAAAGAGATGCCTTTTACAGAAGATGCATATGTATGAAGTCAGATATAGTTATCCTTCTGATAGGGAGGGAGTTGAGCATTACCTTAGATATTTATGTATTGTTGTTATTCTGTTTAAGGAAAAGTCTGCTTCATATATTAAACAAAGACCTCATTACACAGGAAAAGTAAAAAAGTATATCCTTTTAATATTGAAGTTAGGAATAGAGGTGTATGACCAATTAATAAATATGTCTTTATTATAGCTTTATAGTCTGCCATAGTCGGCTATGCCGAACATTAAAGGCCCACTCCAGCATTAAAGGCCTGAGCCGAAGGCGTGGGCCTTAAACAAGGGCCGTTAATGGCCGGTATTGCCCAGCTATGGAAGGCTATAAGGCTAATAAAACGTTCGGCCCCTTCAGGACAGAATGTTCTAAATAGTAAAACAAAGACCTCATGGAGCCTAAGGGGATTGAATCCCTTCAGCTCTGAGGCTTGTGTTCACAGCTGTTGCTGTGAATGATCTGCAGCTAACAACCATGCACGGGGCCACAGCTGTTAGCTTTTGAACATTCACAGCAAGAGCTGTACAAAGGGACTGAAGTCAGCCCCTGGTTCTCCCTGACTTCCCTTAACTGCTAGTTGTAATTCAGCAAAGCTAGGGAGACCCAGGAGCTGATCAGCATTCACCCCCTGCCTCCATCTGAAGTCCTAATACTACTGAGTAACAGGAGGTGAATAGGGTGAAGGCTGAGTGTGTCCTGCATGGCCTCTGCCTTATTAATACATTTTCAAGAGGCAGAGGAAGAGAAAGGCAGAGGCTGTGTGTTAGGACATTAAAATGTTGAGATCAGCTGGCCTATACCAGTTCATATAGGCCGCTACTACTCCACTTTCTTCAATGGAGATCTCAACATTCCAATGTTCAGACTGTCTTTAGAAAGCTTTTCTAATCTGCAACTGCCTGAAATAATGACAAAGCAGAGAATAATATCCATTATCTCTGTTTTCTATCTTAACCTATTCCCCTTACCCGACGTCTGCCATTTGGCAGCAGTGGCTGTGGTGGAAGATGGCAGTATGCCGTGCACTGTTTGGATCCAAGATGCAAGGCTAGTGCTATCTGACAATATATGCTCTCATCTCTTTGAAATATGTTTGTGATTTATTCAATACTATCATCCATATCTTCAAATTGATGAAATTGCTTTGTGATGCGTTTGTAAAATTTCAACAATCATGTGGCGGTAAAATTCGTCTTCTGCTGTTTTCTGCTATATTCATACGGAGCAGGAGTAATAACAGCACAATTGTCCGCCATTTATGAAGTGGTTATTTTCAGTTGTTCAGAGAGAGACATCAAAGACATTATGTCATAAAAATCTCAAACTTGAAAGTATCAAGTACATTGATCATCCTGCTTATCTGTGAGCTGATGTACATTCGTCTAAAAGTATGGTTTGCATGTAACCCACCATCATATGCTAGTGTGAATAAGAAAACTGTAGCTTTTTAACCAAGAAGAATTTCAGCGGGTAAGGAACTTGACAAGGAAAGCCTAATATGATAAGATACCTCAACCTGACTGAAACTGAGTGAGCCAATAATTATAACTAGTGTGCTCGAAGTCAAGTAGAATGCTCTCTGCTGTTTTGTTTGGGGTCCGTTACTGTGAAATATGTGCTTTGCTCCCCATTGGGTTTTGTTCATAATCTTAAAGCCACGTCTTGGACCTACGATGCTCTATCTGGCCAATCAATGTTTCATTTTATGTTTTTCTGTAAACTTTATGCTGGGTACACTAGGCACATTTTTACCCCATTAAAAAAAAAATACGGTTCCAATATTGGACAATGTATACCCCCTTTTAGATTTTTATTGTTATGAACTATGATGAAGCTGTTTTGCACAGAGTCTGCTCTACGTGCATGAACATCTCAAATCCTGATGCTACTTTATATTCTCACTCTGTTTTATTGTATTTCTTTGCATATATTTTTATTCTTATGCTATGAATTGTATTTGTATGCTTTTTATGCTTGTTTTGGTCTGTGTGATGCTTTTATGGATGCTCAATGCCTCCGTATAAAGTTTATTGAATTGAATTGAATGTAACCATTCTTTTGAATGTAGATCATTGTGTAAATAAGGAAACTCAGTTATTCAAAAGGATAAAACAATATAAAATAAAGGACTGCTAAGTCTCTCTAAGATATTTTGCTTATAGCATTTCGTATTGTTAGCTCTTACATTTGTTCACCATCTTAGTCCTGCTTCTCCTTTTTCGTATTTACCACGAGAGTAACATGAATGGGTAATAGGAGTATTGATTGCCCTGTTGAACATTTCTTGGAAGACAGGTCTGTCCTTTGGCCCTACAGTATAAAGCCTCTGCTATGCCAGCCTTAAATCCGCATTAGAACTTCAGGATGTATCACCAATCATCGATAGCTATAGCCATTGATTTAGGTGTTGTTCAAACTTATGTTTCCACTAATATAAAACCGAAGTCTCTGTACATTCAAGCTCATCGTCATGTACCGCTCTTAGGTGGTATTTCTAAAATGTGTCGTTTTTGCTAGATTTACTGGCTACTTTGTTTATTTTCAGTAGTTGCTAATACTTCAGGAGCTGTTTTGTGCATTTTAATAAGTAGTTGAAATATCCAACTTGAAGCCTAAATGACGTTCTTATCTCTGAATCAATCTGTTCACAGGAGTGTGTTGTGGGTGTGATTGTGCATGGTCACGTGCTAAAGGTATTGACTATGCACAACATGCATGTTTGTAAGAGGTCTCTTGTTTTGAATTTTTTTTAGAAATGTGCTCCTTGGCCAGGGGTACTCCATTTCAGAGTGGGAAAGACACCCCCAGAATATGGGGAACAAATGAAACCTTAGAATATGGTGAACTGGTTTCACAATATTGAAACAAATCTTTTCCTCTATGAAAGTACAGAAAAAGCTATTCAGTGCAAAAGCACTTCTGCCTTTCATATACTCATGTGAAGATGTAGACATGCTGCATTGGTAAATGAATAAATGTTTACATCTGTGAGTACTCAGGCGAAGCTGTTACAGTAACAGCTTTCCAGGAGTAATCATAAATTCTTGGAAAGCCAAAAGCATACACAGATTGCTGGTCTGTGCCTATAAATGTCAATTTCAACACTACCTGCCACACTTATTACAATTGTGCCCAAATGGTTGCTGCCCCGTATTACTATGTTCCAAGAACATTACTTCCAGAATAAATTGACGTAAAGGTCTCTTTAATCTAATTTAATCACAGAAGCATGTTAAAACAAACTGACAGCGGACATACTTTTGGGTCTGTCATTGATGCATTTTAAGCCTGTAAAATATTTATAAGGCATTGAAATAATGAAATTGTTCTTTGTTATAGCCTCTCAAAATATCTAATAGTCATTTAACATATGAATAATAGTGAAATAGTATTTGTCAGATCCTAATATGAGCACCACACTTTTCACATATTTCATGTTAGCTTTGCATTGCATAGCCTTCCTAAATGTCGTTATTAGAAATTCTCCCAAAAAAACACACATTTACAAAAGTAATCTGTGCACATTTCTTAATAATTGATTGTAGTTTCCAACATTTGGAAATGCCAATGAACAGGAGAATGTTGTAAAATAAAAACACTGACCAGTAGAGAATTAAATGTAAATAAATTGCACTATTTACACAGTCTGCTATTTCAAAATGAGCTCTGCATGTTGTGCTCAAGCAGTTTTATGTTTCACATATGTGAATATGATCTCCTTTTCTACTAAAATAATTTCTAACTAAAACTGAAATTGAAAATCTGCTGTAAAACAGAGGTGAAAAAATAAATATATTTGGGCATAATTATTTTGCTCTATGGAAACTGTCAGTGATAAGATAATATGACTCTATTCATTTTTATTGCGATTCCTTAATATGGCGTAAGCATTTAAGGAATCGCAAATTGTGATTCCTTAAATGCTATGTAAGAAGCAATTAAGTTTAGCGAATTTACACTAAGAAATCGCAAATTACCACCAACTTGTAGTTGGTGGTAATTTGCGAACTCTTTTACAAATGCACTTTTTGGCATTTGTAAAGGTGCCATGTGGAGCTCATACATGCCCTTAGGGCATGTATGTGCGCCATATGCGCACACATGTAAATTTCAGGGGTGCAGCAGGGTGTCCTTAAGACACCCTTGAAATTATTCTCAATTTGCGATTAGCAAATTGCGAATCGCAAATTGGGAATAACTTCCCATTCCGCCTATGGACCTCCTGGCCCACAGAAATGAATGGTAAATTATTCCTTAATTGCAATTAGCAATTTGCTAATCGCAATTAAGGAATTTTAAGAAATCGCTAAAAAATAGCGAATTTTTATATACATTTTTGCAATTCTCAAATAGCGATTCTCAAAAAATCGCTATTTGAGAATCGCAAATAGGTATTTTGATACATCTGCCCCAAAGTTTCTAGCTCAAGCACATCAAAAGTCACTGAAGAGAACGCTTAGCTCCACACAGTGACCGACAAATGCCGTGCAAAGGTTAACGGAACACCTTTCAGTTGTGAATCACTAATTGCACGTGGTAAACTGGAGCTATTGTGTTAAACTTTGCCCAAACAGGACCCAGAGCTCTTGAAATGATAAAACAACAATATAATACTGCTTCAGATTGTGTGCTGTTATACCTCCTAATTTGCATTTTTCTTGTCCTATAATTCTATCAACCTAGCTGCATACTTTGGTCTTCCATTGCCACTTAATTCCAGTGGCTCTGGCGTAGATCTTGGTTCAAGACTCACAACATACCACATATAAGTAGGGCCCATAATGCTATTACAGCTCTAAACCCTTCCTGATTTGTTTACCATGTTAAAGGCTACATATAGGTTGTCCCACATCCACCTATCTGGTTAATTGACCTGGTTAAAATTCCGTCCACTCTATGTCGGCAGACTCTTATGTGTTCTTCAATCCTGAACTTTCATTTGACACCCGAGCCTATGCATTCTGGGAGCTGTAGTTTTAGCTCACTTGGAAGAACCAGATGGACCTTTCACTTATTATTTTCCAGACGAATCACTGCTTCCTGGTGACGTCACCACACCACAGTGTGCACCAAATGAGAGGAGGGGGATCTCAAAGGCCCCAACTCTGAATTCCCCTTAAGTGGGGTTAGATACAGTTCAACCCGCTGTTATTGGTTCGACTAAAACGGCTCACGACACAAACCCCACTGCCCTGTGCCCTATCGAACATTAGACTTCCATTATGTGTTACCACAAACGTGCGGGAACAGAGGGAGAGGCTACGACAGAGTACAACGTACAAAGAAGGGGCAGAGCCTATTTATAGTGGGGCGCTACACGAGGGTCCAGATGTAGAGATGAGATGGGCCATGTGAAAGAGCCCTGTTGCCCCTGCAAATGAGACAGAAGAGCAAAAGTGGGCAGGGTCATTGCAGAGGTGAAAGAGGAGCGAGAGAGGACCGCTCCTTCATATGGGAGAGTGGCAAATGGGGGATGGGCAATAACCACGGAGAGATAAAGGCTGCTTGGCGGCCGTAACAAGAAACTGCCTGGAAAGTAATTGTTCTGCTTACGGAAGACTTATGAGCTAAAATGCCTGATTAGTATTGCTTGCAATGTCCAAGCAGAGGCATTAGGAGGATTCAGGGTTAAATACATGCTCCCACTTGCTGGCAGATATTACATTCCCAGAAGCTCTTAGCAAGCATGGCGCGAGGGCCATGTACACAACTGATTATGCTGCGCGAGGAAACCCGTCTTATTTATAATTGCGTGGAATTGAGTGGAGGGCAGCGGAATGTTCAGCTGCTCTGCGGCCGCGACATTAAGCTGCCATCTGCCAAAAGGCATCAGCGGAGCCTACCAGCTTCCTATTTAACCTCTTTCCCAGAACACAGCGAGAAGAACTAAGAAGTAACAAGCGGTACTGAAATTGATCGCGACGTCAAAAAACAACTAGTGGTGCGCAAGCACCACAGAGGAGCCGGGGAGGGTGCGCGGCAGCGAGGCGAACACGCGCTGCTGCACGTGCTAGTCACCGTCAGGAATGAGCGTTATAAAGGCGGGACATGCGCCGGCCTTTGCCCAATTGCGTGTGTGCTTTTTTTTTTTTAAAAAGCACGCAAAAGCCAATGGCAGCCGCGGAAAGCTGCTCACAAGCACGAGCGTGTGAGCAGCTTTCAAAATCCCCATACAAAAGGGTTCTCGTGCTGCGCGAGCAGTGCTGTGCACTCAACGCAGGCGCGAGCCCTAAAAAGCACCCAAAACTCGTGCAAACAGGTTTCAAGATGCAACAAAGGTGCAGACAGTGCTGCACTCCCTGCTCTGCTTGGCCCTTTTGGCGCTCTCTTCATGCGGGGCCAACACAGCGAACTTGTGCACGGACGTAAGATACTTAGGGGCAGATTTACAAGCACCTTGCTCCACTTTTGTGTCACTTTTAACATGGGAAAAGTGACACAAACGTGGCACAAGGGGCTTGTAAATCTGCCCCTTAAACTGTTTTTTTTTTGTAAAGGCAGAGAATAATTACGTAGTAAGAAAGTGGATCACTGCTCCTCGCTTTCAGTGTTGGCCTCGTCATGGCGCCTTTTTTTTCCTAACTTTCACCCATGCTGCACAGCAGCTGCGCTGTCGTACACCATGGCTGAAAGAAATTGTCAAAGCCAATAGATCTCCCGTAGGCAAGATCTATTGGCGATCCGAATGCTCCTTCTTTTTGTTAGGTATTTGCATGCTTTGTACCTCAAGAGAGATTCAGCGACAGCCGGGACTGTCAGCAGATCTACATCTTTGGCTAAAGCATGACAGTATAGAAGTAACTTGCATCAGCTGGTGTTGATGGGTCTGAAGGCGATACCACAGGGACTGATTAAACCACAGAAGTGAGATTTAACAGCTACCTGGGAACTAGAATAATGGAGGGGTGTTCGGGCAGGGCCTGGATTGGGAAAATGTGATGATCTTAGCTGATGCTAATTTTTCCTCAGCAGTGGAAAAATGCTGTGGTAAAACCACTGCTCAAGAAACCCTCTCTTGACCCTGGGGTATTAAAAAACTTTCGCCCCATCTCACTGCTCCCGGCTCCCGCGAAGATGTTAGAAGCCCATTTAAATAAACATCTTACTGCCTTCGTGGAGAGTTCGGGTTGTTTGGATCTATCCCAGCATGGATTCAGGAGGGAACATAGCACCGAGTCTGCCCTCACCATAGTGCTTGATAACATCCGCACGCGTGTAGATGGGGGACAGACCTCCCTCCTGATCCTTTTAGACCTCACGGCTGCCTTTGATACCCTTTCTCCCTCGGTATTAACATCTCGACTGAGGGAGATTGGGGTTCGGGGGCGGCCCTGGGGCTCCTTTCCTCTTTTCTTGATCATAGAGAGCAAAGGGTGATGCTGGGTCAGTTTCTATCTCCATCCCTGTCTGTGCAATGTGGGGTCCCTCAAGGATCAGCGCTTAGTCCTACCCTTTTTAACATTTATGTGACCCCCCTTGCCAGACTTATTAGATCTTTTGGGATGGAGGTAGTCTCCTATGCGGATGACACCCAGATCCTCGTCTCTCTCTCCCAGTCAGTTACGTCGACTGCCGCCAACTTTAGATCTTGCATGGAGGCAGTCGGCCAATGGATGATTCACAATTCATTGAAACTGAACGGGGAGAAGACTGAGGTGATGGTGTTTGGAGGAAAGGAAGAGATCTGGTCAGCTGAGTGGTGGCCGGACTCACTGGGTGCCTGTCCTGATCCTACCTCCTCAGCCAAAAACCTTGGGGTTATGATCGATCCTATCCTTAGTGTGTGCTAACAGGTCAACAGGACTGTATCGACCTGTTGGGGTATCATCCATATACTAAGGAAGATCAGGCACTATCTCTTTTTGCAGGCAAGAAAGCAACTTGCCGTTGCCCTCCTGGGCTCTCGTCTGGACTATTGCAATGCGCTGTATGCTGGACTGAATAAAAGTCAGCTACAGCGCTTGCAGGTGGTCCTGAACGCAGCAGCCAGATTTGTTCTTGATCTACCCCGACGTGTCTCTGCCACCTCTGCCCGGAAGCAGCTTCATTGGCTTCCTGTTGTGGACCGTATCCTTTTTAAGACCATGTGCATGGTCTATAAGGCTTTAGCTAAAAATAGCCCGACTGGCATTGGATCTATTTTGTCCCATTACAATCCTGGCAGGAACCTTCGCTCCTCAAACAGACTTCTTCTTTCTGTTCCTCGTATCCGGAAGACCAGATGGGGGGTAAAGCTTTTTCCAATCTGGCCCCTAAATGGTGGAATGCTCTCCCTCTTGAATTAAGGTCTCTCCCCACTTTACAATCTTTTAGATCTGCCCTAAAGACCCACCTCTTTGTACGCGCGTACCTGTAGTGGTGCTTTGCAATTTTGATCTTTTTTGATAGGCGCCTTGACACCTTCGGGTTTAGTTTGCGCGATACAAATTGCATAATAAATAAATAAATAATGCTTAACTGTTAGCCGATCCTGTGCCATAGCGCCATCCCAACACTAAAAGATTGAAAAAGAGGGGTTGCACAGACCTGTTTGGAGGCAAAATTGATCAATTTCGCTTCCAAACAGGTCTGTGCAATTTCATTGGCCTGATTCCTCAGGGTGAGTGTAGACATATGTTAGGTAGTATGCTGAAGTGTAAAAGAGATATCATGTTTTGGGGTAAACAATCCTTAGCTTGTTGTTTTCACTGAAAGACTTCCCCTCTCTTCATTCAAGATAGAAGGCTCAGGGGCTCAGCCTGTTGGTATCTTCACCTGCCAAAATAGTGTGAATATAAGCATCAAGTTAAAAAAGGCTCTATTCAGGAACGTAGAGCCAGCTGCCATTCACCGCGTGAATATGATATAGGCATGCAGTCAGGGAATAGAAATGGCTCACCGCTCGTCTATGGGATTCCCTTGAAGATCCAGGGTGACCCCTTGCTTCCAGGTACTCAATTGCCCCTAAGGGGCTTCTGCTGTGGTTCCATTTTACCCCTCGCTCCCTCTGCTTCTTCCCACAAGTCTCCTAGTTCAAAGCTTTTAAGGGTCAAAGTATTCAGTAATCCAGTTCACAACTCCTGATGGCAACTCTATGCATTTGTGGCACCTTTTCCCCAAACTCTCTTTTCATCAAAATAACTCCATTACCTGCTTACACCTTCTCTGTTACATTTAGGCATAGGCATGTTATTTCTCTTGGAAGGAGGGAAAACATGTAGAATTGGAACTTGTCATCCTGGGTCCATGTTTTAGTCCACATTCCAAGACAAATATCGGATATGCTCACGCCTCAATCCAGAAACTCGTAAAGAGGGCCATATTAATGCCTTTACTTCAATGTCAGGTGTACAAATACTCTGTAGACAGTTGCAAAATGGCTTCCTCTCAGCAGCAGTTTGGTGTAATACTCAAAATGGCGGCATGTTTTACCATTCTTATTAGTGAGAAATTAGCTTTACACTTCCAAGATAGTATTTGCTGCAGTGTCATCATTAGTTTTAAACACTCCATTTGCCCCATATGTTATGCGGTATGCAATAAATCTGAACTCTCTTCATGAAATGCGCTTTATTTAGTGTCTTTCTAGAGAAATTAGCCTTCCAACAGATTGGGCTGGGAATGGCATATGGGAAGCAGGAACTGTGAACACGCAACCAAACGTCACGCGGAGCGGGTGCGCGATCCCGCCAACACCAAACGTCTGAGAGGAGAATAAACCTCCTCCTATTTGGTTTCACAGATTGAGAAAAGATTGCAAACATATGTGCCAATTCACTTAGTTACCTTGAAGCATGAAAACAAATGAAAGCTGTGCCATATTCCAATAATATTCTGATAGTGTGCTTAAAGAATTTGGAATCTGCCTGAAAGGAAATCACTGTACAGAGCACATTTTCCAACAAAGGGTGCGTATTCCAGTGTGGTTTCTTGCAAGACAATTCTGGTGTCCCAGTTGCATATCCTTTGCTCTGGTTGAAAAGAGTTGTGACATTACAAACAGGAATGTGACTAGCCCTGCTCCATGCACGTCATTTAGGAGTCACCAGGGTTTGCAGCTGCGACCTCTGGCTTGCCCATTGCTACCCCAGGCACTGCTTTTACGACCCCTGGCCTCAGAAATGGTAAAATCAGTGCTTGGAACACAGAGGCATCTCTTCCTAAATGATGTTGGTTGGAGCTCCACTTACCTGGTTTCTGTCAATTATTTTATTGTACAAATACTGAATAATATTTTTAACTATCTATACTACTATAATAAAGGAAGAACTTTCAGCCTTTGAGGCGGGTAAACTCGGGAACCACAGCGCCAATCCACACACCCGATACACTGTTGGAATCGTCAGGGTGTGTAGCTGGTTATAAGCTATATACATTTTTAAAAAAAACGTTATTTAAAAAATTTACAGTAAGAAAAAAAGTAGTCCCTCCGAAGTAGCGCCGGCCGCGACATGCGTGCTCACGTCAGGGGCGCGGGGAGGAGCTGCGTCCAGGAGCGCGATGAAGAGCGGTGGACATGGCGCGGGAGAGGAGCGGTGACGTGAGGAGCAGCGGACAGGCCAGTGGCGGTGCGAGCAGCAGACAAGCTGGAGGAGCGGCGGCTGAGGTAAGGGAGCGGCGGACATGGCGCGTGGGAGGAGCGGTGACGTGAGGAGCAGCGGTTAGGCCAGCGGCGGTGCGAGCAGCGGACAGGCGGGAGGAGCGGCGGCTGAGGTAAGGGGACCCATGTCGGGGCAGGCGGGGGTCGGGCAGGCGGGGGACGGGCCGGGCGGGGGCCCGGGCTGCTGGACAATGTCAGGGCGGGCAGGGGTTGGGGAAGCCTGTTGCTCCCGGACAAGGTCGGGACGGGCTGCTAGTTAGTGTAATAAAAAATGGAGTACATTAGCTGGAATATGATCCTATCTGGAAGCTAAGGTAAGTAAACAGGCATTGTAAATGAAATAGGCCTCGCATTTGCTTGAGCTATTGAGATTGTAAATGACAATGTGTTTACCCTTGTGTTATAGTGCTGTTGGCTTTTTGCAGATCCCATTTGATAAGAATAACTGGTGTTGAAGCCATTCAAAGATGGGTGCTACAGATGCACAACTAAGTTGAGGAAACTACCTTTTATATGGCATTTCTTACATTAAAAGTGATAACATTTATAGGTGTCTGATTATGTGTGTGCATGCACACATGCGGGTGCCTTCTTGTTAAGCAACTAAAAGGCTGGCAACTTAAAGGGGCAGTGCAAAGTTTCACTTCTCTGTGCAGTGCAACTAACTGCAACTTTTGCTTTATACATCTTTGTTACTAATTTGAAAACGTTGATGCTTTGTTGCAGCGTATTCGTGATGCAATGCTGCTTTAATGTGCAAAGTTAAAGAAAGAAATCAGAAAGAAATCTAGACGCTGCTTTTGTGTTGGAGGGTGGTGGAAGGGCAAAAGCAGCGAAAGCAACCAGGGAAATGCTGCGTTTGTGTGGGAGGGTGGTGGGAGGGCTGAAGCAAAGACGGTAAAAAGCAACCTTTAAAAAAAAGAAATGGTCGTAAACTTAAAAAAAAAATGGTCAGAAACTGAGGCACAGCTGGATTTTTGAGAAACCGCTAACTCTGTGTGTGCTGAGAGATCAGTACGTTACAACATAGCATTTGTGTTGGGGGCCTCTTTAATTATGGTAAACGCTGTCTTTACACAGCATTTGCGCCGGGGTCTTTATAATAAGGGAAACTTTGCGTTTATGTACGAGGGTGGTGGGCCGATGAAGTCAGCAATGGCAGGAAGCAACTAGGGAAACGCTGCCTTTGTGTTGGAGGGCAACATTGAAAACAAGCAGTGACAGGCTTAAAGACGACAGCTGCAGGTGCTGTGTGTGCTTGGAGGGTGGGGGGAGGAATCATAACGCAAAGCAGAAGGGGAATCAAAACGGGCAGAAGCACCGACGGGCCAAAAGCATCAATAAAGATAAAAAAAGTTCTCTCAAACAGGAAATAACGAAGGCAAGTGTAAGTAGTACACTGTATTTTACCGGTGCTCCTGAACCTTGAAGGAAATGAGCTATATGCTGCAGGAACGAGACAGAAGGCAGAAAAGAATAGCGATGCCGAAATGAACCATTCATAAGCAGAAGGCGGGAACAGAGTGGCTTTTATCAATTACAGCAGGTCTTGCAGGCAGCACATGCTCGCTGCCAAGGCTTGACCTAAAAATGCTGTTATGTATGTTGCATGCATGCTTACAGGTGAGAGTGTGTTTATGTGCGTAAGAGTGAGGGAATGTGTTAGTTTGTGTAAGCATGTGTGTGTGCATCAAAGTAAACATCAAATGGCGTGCAATGTCACTTCTGCTACCCATGCCATTTTGGTGAATTGACGTCCATGCCTGCTCGCGTCTGTCCATTCTCATCAGAGTATACCTCCAAATTAGATTAGATGAAACATGAGGTACTTCTAAACTCACTGTGTTATTAAAAAAGGAGAATACATAGACTGCTATTTAAAAAATGTCATGGTCCCTTCCTGTGGTTAGATGGCCATGTAGTGTTTGGACTGGAAGTAGATACTTAGGACCACCTCCAAGATGCATATTTGTGTAATTGTTAGCCATAAAATGTAATAACCAGACTCCTTTCTCAGAAACAATGTTATGTTGTGTTATATGTTATGTTATGTTACGTTATGCTATGTTTCACCATCAAGGGGATTTATTGGAAAATGAAACCAGAGCTAAGGGCACTCTACTAAATACAGTTTACACCTTATAAATTGTTTTTGACATGAAATAAATAAAAATGAAGAAATAATAATATTGGTCCTTATATTAATGAATTTGCCTCTGAAAAACAAAGTATTGAGTATGTAATTTTAAGTTAATTGGATGTGTACGGTACGCAGACTGATATTGGTGTGGCCTCATAGCACGGTCAGCGACTCGGGCTGCCTTTCACACGTTTCCGAGGTTTCTGTCCAGGACAGGAGTCTGAGTACCCTGGTGGTGATATGCATGGGTGGTGTATTCTTGTCTGTCTCTTTATTTGGGGCACATTTTTAATCTATGAATGTCATTGAGTTGTGGAGCTGCTCGCGTTCTGCCCGGTGACTGTTCCAACCTGGGCTAGGCTTCCAAGAAAAAGACTGGCTTATCCTTGTAAGAGCCGCTGATTCGTGACTTTTCTCAGCTTTACTACTACTAAACTGAGAAAAATCCTTATTTTAAGACTTTCGGTATTCACAGAAGGTATTTAGGAGTCCTAAAGTTAGGAGTCCTAACTTGACTACTACTAAACTGAGAAAAATCCTAACTTTAAGACTTTCGGTATTCACAGAAGGCATTTAGGAGTCCTAAAGTTAGGACTCCTATCTTCTGTGAATACCGAAATGAGTAAGTGTCTTCTGTGAATACCAAAATGAGTAAGTGTCTTCTGTGAATGCGAAAATGGTGGTAAGTTTGGGATTTTGTCTTAAGTTTGTTCTGTGAATCGGGCCCATAGGAGCTAAGATTCCTGAGAGCTCACTAACCAGGGTTAGCATGGGAGCCCTTGACAGGAAGCTAAAGATTTGGTCAGTGGCTGCTCGCTCGCAACGGAGGTGGTGGAGCTAGGGTGTAGAATTCGACATAAATAAAAAATAAAAAACGTACCTTCTCCGCCGCACGCCTCTCCCGCCGCAGCACGCCTCTCCTCCTCTGCTGGAAGCACTGGGAGCACTCAGTCTTCCAGCCTCTCCCAGCCCAATCACGACGCTGGAGGAGCAGCGTCGTGATTGGCCTGAGCATCCTGTTTTGACGCTCAGCCAGTGCCTGGGGAGGCTGGGCATGTTCTCCACAGGGCTGTGCAGCACAGTCCAATGGAGAACATGCCAAGTGTGCATGACAGTTTGGCCGGCCCTTGAGGGCTGGAAAACTGTCATATGCACTTAGAAGAGTGCAAACCACTCCTCCCCTGCCCTGGCGTCAAGGAGCCAGCCCCGTCCGACTCCCAAAAGAAAAAGAAAATGATAATAGCATCGTGTTATCCTTTTTTTTCTTTTTTTCACTGCTGCAATAGCAGTGAGGCGATGCTCCTCCACCATAGCGGAGCGGCTGCCACTGGCTTTGACACTAGCAATTGCTGAATCTGGTAAGATATGGGCGGGTTTGCAAAAAACTAAAACTCACCATTTTTTCCTGTAAGGCTACTGGAATCAGATTCCTTTGCTGTTAGTGAAGCCAAGACTCCATCTTGAGTTTTGGATTCATTCAAGGCACAAAAGGGACGTGTGGCATAATGGTTTCATACTTGGACATCTGGGGAAATGGAAGGGTAAGAAAGCTGTAGACCTGGGCCTTGTGACGAGTGGGTTCGCAGGCACAATAGAGCAACAGATCAAATTTTCATGCAACGCAATGCAGCGAGCCTCCTTGCTGTGCTGTATGAAAGGGAGATGGCAGGAACGCACCGCATTTAATATTATACGGCACATTCATGCTCTCTGTCTGTGCAGCCTAGCACCAACGCAGGCACCCTTCTAGCCTGGTGCAAAGGTGCCTGTGTTGTAGGCTGGTTTGTTTTTGTGAAGGAAGGGGCACCATCTTGCACAAAAAGAATCCTCAGAGGCATTTTCCTCTTTCTTTGTATGCTGCAGAAAGCAGCACACATAGAAAGAGGAAAATGAGGACAAATAAACATATTTATCCTCATTACACCTCTTCTGGGGAAAAGTAGCATTTTGACGAATTTCTAGGTCTACTACTAATGGTAAATCTGGGAATGCGGCAAAATACATGGGTGGATACGTCACCCATGCTTCATCCATGTAACACCTCCCTGGGGCAGAGTAACGCAAGGCAACGACTTGCGCTGCCTTGCGTTAATCCATATTTACCAAGCCACGCAGGGCCATGCAAGGTGGGCTTGCATGGCTGGGTAAATATCATTTTACGTGTTGCGTCACTCTTGTGCTCCCTTGCATGGCACAACAACAATGCAAACCCATGATAAATAGGGGGCAATATTTGCACTACCACCTTAGTCAATGTAAAAGTATTTTATGGGTATGACAGTTCAACTAAGTATTGCCGACAAGAAACACATTTGTAAGTTATCATTCCAGCCTATCTTCTCAAATATCCTGCCTGTACCTTCTGATGACCTGCCAAATACCTACCCATACCGCCATTTTGTCACACATGCATTCTTATCTTTAAATCCCTACACATATCCACGTGCAGTGCTAAGAAACTGGAGCTCAAGCTCAGTTCACCTTCCTTCCAGAACCTCACTCAATAGGCGCCAGGGGGCTCCTGACATATTTGGAATGTGTTCCTTGGATGCTGACCAATGCCTTCACCCGCAGGACCTATTTTCATTGGCCTGAATCTTAATCTTTCGTTATCTGGTACACAGAAGCACAACTCCTTCTTCATAAACATGAGTGCCGGGAGCTGTACATATTTTGCTTATCAACACAATTGGAATTGTGCACACTGTGTAGTAAATCTACCACCCAATTATTGTGTCCTCTCAAATAATATAACCTTTTTCACTTACTGTTGTAAATGTAACGACATAACTCATTTTCACGGGTATTGTACCGCATGCTAAGCATGCGATCATATGATTCATAATACTGCAGCAGGGCAGGACGTATAGGCAAGTCCTGGGGCTGCTGCGATTGGCTGAGATAGCAGTCTGATATTCATGATAATCCTTATCTTTTTTCTCATTGCTTCATGACTATGTGGGACAACATGTACTGTGATACTTGTACAATTCTGAATAAAAAAACAAGTTTCAAAAAAACTTTAAAAAAACTTTTTTTCACAAGTGAAACTGTTGTGGGAGTCAATTTCATACTTGTTTTTTCAATGTCCTTTTGAAATACTCCAACTAACAAAAAGCGACATTGCAAATGATGCCAAATTGATCAGTTTCACTCTTTTAAAGGAGCTATGGGAGCAATTGATCACCTTGCCTGTTCGGAGGAAAGCAGGGAGGTATTAAAAGGTACTGAAAACCCAGACTCCGCAGACTTCGTATGGGTTAGTGATAGCTAGAAATCTCATACTATGAGAAAAGTACATGAGAACAACATGATCTTTGTATTGTGAAATCTTTTTCCAGAAGAGGGTTGTTTGAGGTAGGATCCATGCACAGTCTGGTTGTAGTCATTACTTTGCTGCTACTCACTGTTACCATGATGGAGACAGCCTTTTCTCATCAAACATTAACGCTTATTGGACTTGACAAAATGCAGCAAGAAAATGGGACAGGTGGATTGTGTGATGATATTCATTCTTATATTTAATGTAGTAAAGTGGAAGGTAATTACATCAAATAGTTGTTTCCAAATATAAAATGTCCATTAGTGCATAATTACAAAGTTAATGATGTGTTGCCTAACAACATGGTCTGACCTCCTTTTCTGCAAGATTGCTAATGCCTGTTATTGCATTAACGCTTCCTGCAAATGCATAGGAATAATCTGGGCCAGAGAAAATGGTCTCAAAAAGACAATTTTAGGTTCTTTTTCTAATGTGGAAATCTCTCTTTTGTTGGGAACGTGATCATATTGGTTTCAGCATCACCCTGTATAATGTCCTGCAAGTTGGGAATCAGTGCAATCAATAAAGGAGAAAGGTATTTAAGGTTAAACGTTTTATCTCCTCTCGCTCTTCTTTTAAAATTTCACATAAGCCTCTCTTGCTTAATATTTAGACAAAAGGCAAATTTCCAAACTCTGTTGTGGTTAGTCAAAAAATCTGTAGCATAATTGTAATAGTGGCAGCCATCCTGTCCCTCAACGCTACCGAATACTACCAAATTGTGATCACCTCTGACGTGTAAACTTCAGTCTCATGTTTGGCATCTTAGTCGTAAAATTCTTGAATAACTTGCTCAGCTCTGAGAGTTTACATTTGTATATCGATTTGAATATGGACTGCGTACTATCCCATTATTTATGTTTTATACATGCACAGTTCTTTGTTTCAGGTTCGAAACATGATCTCCATTAGAGCCCTGTGTATGAAAACATGTAAATGTGCATTAGGTATTGCATTGTATTTGGATTTATATAGCGCCTGGTGAGGTGTTGAAGCACCTTACGGCAAATAGCACGTAATTCCAGAACCCAAGTGTAGTGGTAGAAAGGAGCTTTAGTTTTATGCTCATTACATGCTAGCGTATCAACGTATGGCCCAGTTTTATGATTCGCAGATTGCTTTTCTTTTTGTTAATAAACGTTTTTAGGCTCAAAAGTTGTATAAGGGCAGATTTATTTCACACTGTGCTGCCCTCATCCTTGTATAAAGTAAATATATAGATAGTCTATTTTATTGTTAGCCTTTGTCATGTGTCACCAAATACGACTTGTATTGACTACTTAAATGTCTCCACCCCAGTGGTACTTCGATCTTAGGTGCTCAATTCTTGCTGCTTCGTATAGCGTTTTGTTGAAATTCCATTTTGCAACTGAAACTAAAAAGTGTATTAATTAAAATTACACTTAGGCGTAACGGGAAACCATCAATAAGGGAAGCATTTTCATAGCATCCTTGCACTTAACAATAGTCTGCCCAATTCTTGGAAATGTAAGAGAAATCCATATGCGTAGTGCAAAGGGTACAGTAAAATGTCTCTGCTCCTTTTTTTGCTATTTTGCTTCATCCGGCAGATTATATTCTACATGAAGAATTTCCAGCCCCTTAGTTCCTCCTTGCAAAATGGGACTGTTCCTTGCAATTTCACATGCTGTAACACAAACGAGAGGCCCATTTAAGCCTCTAAATCTCGTACAAGTTCCCATCAGCTTCTCACCGCTAAGTAAAGCTATTCCCAACACCTACAAATGCATGCTCCTCAACTGCAGATCAACACTGTATTGGAATCTCTGACTTGATCCTCTCACATAACTTCCACCCTCTAGTCCTGACTGAAACAGGAATTGAAGGTTACGGTTATGTGTGGAAATGCAGACAGCCGTGGGGATAGTAATGTCAATATGTTAACTACGGTTACAGACAATCGCCTTCGCACACACTTGGGAGTCATGTCTGATGGAACATCCACTAACCAAGTACAAGTTCCACAGTCATAAGCACCATGTCTGAATGGAGATTAACTTAGAGCCTGACCTGGTGAATCTAGATCTAGAATGCATGTGCAGGCATGGACAGGTTGCGCCTATCTGCAGGCAAGCATTTGAGAATTGGGCTCACTATAAAAGACATAGACTGGCGGTCAGTGCCTACACTGTGGAGATGATGCTGTGGACTTCTCATACAAGCAACTCATCTTCCTACCAATCTCCACTGGCATTCTATTGGGTTTACCCCACTTAGGACATATTTACAAATTTACCTGGGATGCAATAGTCATAGGAGCCCACTTTCTGCACCTCCAGGGCACTGTGGTTTTTGGGCTTGCAGGTGCTTTTGTAATAAAGATTTTGACTGAACACATGTAGTGTCAGCATGATCTCAAGGGTTGTTGCTTCATTTGCATGAAGGCAAGGTCCCATGCAAATCAGGAAACACTTTGCCTCTGTGCCTGTGCCATATTATAGACACAGAGGCAAAAGAGCTGTCGGGGAGCACTTACTGCACATCACAAAAGGGTAATGCACAGTCTTGCGACTCCAGAGTGTGGCCGTTCAAAGGAAGCATATGGTGGTCCCTTAGATTCCTCAGACACTCCCCTGCAGGTGGGTGCTGTCACTCACTGCACTCACATCTCTGAGCCCCTTTGAAGTGTGGGCCAGTTGTTGCCGACACAGTGAAAGGCAGACCTGCTGCTTCAAACGCTCAGTCTGAGATCCAATAACACACTACTCTCAGGGCAAGCACAAGTTTGTGGCAGCACTGAAGGCAGTGCATTAGCTGTAATAGGAATCATGACTTTGCCCAATGCACATAGTAAATGGAGCACTACAACGCACGCTGTTGCAGTGCTCCCTGGGGTCTGGTTCCCTCATCTACCTGCCTTTGTTCTGGAGAAAGGTTCTCCTACTCATAGTTCTTCAATTTCCCATCTAGGGTCAGGTAGTTGAAAGCAATATTTGGTAATAAGCCTTGCATCATGTTGAAACAATCTGGTCTAAACTCATGTTCTTTCATTTAGGTGATGCTGTTGCCTTGAATGGCAATTCTGAGAAACAATAGAACGATGATGTCAAATCATGAATACTTTATGAAGTTTGCAATTTGTGAGTATTCATAAATTATTTTGAAGCACTAGTTGTTCACAAAAACATGTTTATCATAAATAAATATAAAAAACTGTATAAAGTGCACTATACCCTGGGGTGGCCAAGCGTTAGCGGAGGTACCCTAAAACAATCAAAAATCACCCCACCTGGTTAAAGGAAATTGGAAGAGAAAAGCCATGTTTTCAGAAGTTTTCTTAATATGGCAAGTGAGTCAAAATCCGAGATATGGGCAGGCAAAGAGTTCCACAGTTTAGCAGCAGCCACCGAGATGGAATGACCTCCCAAAGTGGCCTTCCAAAATATAGGAAGGAGTATCTAAGAAGCCTCCTAGGGTGTACCAGTGGAAAAGAGAGGTAAGTTGCTTGGAACCTTTCTACTGCAGGGCTAGAAAACCATGCAGATAGCCTAAATAATAATCCTCTATCTGACAATAAGCCAGTGGAGGGAACGAATAAAGAGGGAGGGAATATGAAACATATACCTCATGGCACACTGTAGTGTGGCATTTATTGCCACTGACTACATTTGGGAACATTGCTTATGAGATAAGACGTCACCCAACACTTTAATATTGACCTTAACCCTTTCGATGCTCATGACGAGCTCAGCACAGTTGAGCTGTGCTGATGACGAGCTGAGCTCGTCATGAATCATGCACTCAATCATTTTCCAGCACAGGGGGGGAAAACGCCTAGCAGCCAAGGTGTTAATGCATGCCCACTTTGTTAATGGAGTGGGAAGCAATGATGAATGTGGTCTTGGGGTCGTGCCAAAGATAAAACTCCAAAACCTGCCACTCTGATGAATGACATCAAACAAGCCCTCTGGGATCCTATCCAGATACAGCCAACCTGAATCCTATGAGTCTCCATCCTCAACCTTCTAGTCCCACCCAACCCATCGAGTGCGTCTGTCACCTCTGGTCCTTCCACCTTCTAGACCTCTTACACTGGAGCTTCTCACCACCAGACATTTGATGCTAACCCCTCACAACAAGAATTCAAAATTGCCCTGAATAGTTATCTCCTGCATTTCAAGTGACGAGAGTGATTACTCATGCTGAATTGTTGAAAATCTGCCTGTATATTCCATTAGTGGTCTATATCTTATATTAGAACATTGGAATGTTGGGAGTTCCATTGCAGACAATGGAGTGCTCCCTGCTTCTACGGGCCGGTATAGGCCTGCAGAGCAACATTCCAATGTTCTACAAAGGTTGCTCGAAGCTCGAGGGGATTTATATCCCCTCGAGCTTCGAGAAACCTTTGTTTAATTTGTTAGAACATTCTGCCCTCTAGTGGCAGAATGTTCTAATAGCCTTATAGCCCTTTGTAGCAGGGCTATACGGCTATTAAAGTCCCGCTGTTTTGTTAAAGTCTCTCACCTTCGGCTCGGGCCTTTAACGATTCATTGGGCCTTTAATAGCCGGTATAGCCCGCTACGGTGGGCTATAAGGCTATATTAAAACATTGGAGTGTTGATAGCTCCATTGAAGACAATAGAGTAGCCTCAGGCTTCTAATGGTTGGTATAAGTTTGGAGCTCCAACATTCCAATGTTTGTCTTCAAGTTTCTTCCTCTTTAATTGAGAATATTCTAGTCTTAGCGGGTGGAATGTTCTAATAGCCTTATAGCCTTTGTGCCTCGAGCTATACCAGTTGCGGCTCGGGCTTATAACTCAGGTTCAGGTAATAGCAGGTTTGTATCTGTAAAACTTTTCTGATTTAAATGTTACTGCTGCTAAGGTAAATATATAAATACATTCATGTTCAGAAGAAGAAAATAGTAGTCTGGTGCAGATGATATGTCCCCATTCATCTTTGTTCTATTTTCTCACTTTTTGCAGATCCCAGGTACAGCGACAAGAAAAATCAAAATGAATGTCACAATTTGTACATCGTTCCAAGATCTTTATAACACAAAATTGAAATGTGATGCAGAGAAGGGACGAATGTAATGCTAGGCTGGACAGAGAAGTCACAAGCCGCCCTGGTAAATATTGTCACACTAGCGGTCATACTTTGCCAAATGAGTGTAGGTAGGATCCTCAATAGTTACCTTTAGCCCCGATGGTTAGTTTTTAATCTTCTGTAGGACAGGAACTTTTCAAACAAAGTCATATCTACTTCTTTGCCCTATCACAATTTTAATTGCTTGCACCCTCAACTGAAACAAATCCTTAATATGCCACTTTTGAGAGATCTCAGGATGAGCCCTCCGCACCAATAGTGTGCTGGTGAAGGAAGCCCATTTGATGAAGCTTGTCGCCAGGTATGTTTGAGCGGTCTAATGTTCTTTTTTTTAAAGAATTGCTCGAAAAAAATTAACATGATGTCTTCTTACCTAGGTATTGGTTTAGAAGAGGCAAAGAGGCAAAGGGACACGGCCCAGTAGGAATAATCTTCCTTAAAAGTGTTCAAGAGAGCCCCCGCCCTCTTTGTGATTATTTATGGTTCTGTGGAAGATGGTACTAAAACGGAGCTCATAAAATCCTCTTCCTCCCCAAACAAGTGTCTCAGATAGGTTTGCAAAGAGCACAGTAAGAGCACACAGTGGTTTCTGTCCAGTGGCACATCTCTTAGGCTAAGAACAGGAGAGATGCCATCAATTAATATGCACAGGAGAGAAGACAAATCCATTCCTTCAAAGAAATATGTATTGGCATTTATATAGCGCACTACTTACCCATAGGGTCCCAAGGCGCTTCGACCGCTGCGAAACCCTTCCTGGCTTCCCTGAGAGATGGTCCCTTAATGGGTATCTCCAGGGTGAGACCAGGCATCCCCGGCGGTCTGGTGGGGCCGTTAGTGAAGATGAGGCAAGCTAATGCCCAGAGTTGCCGAGTGTGATCGCTGATCAGAGTGGGCACCGAGGCGAGAGAATTATCGAGTCCGGTGACCCTGGTCCAGAAACCTGCCGCGCCGGGAATCGAACCCTGGTCCCGGCTCAGAAGTTGAGGCAGCAAATGAGTGTTTGGCTTGGCTTTAATGTGTGCCAAAACAGTTCCAGAGACGTCAGGAGAGCTAGTTGTGCAGTGGGGGCTGCTCAATGTGCAAGAAATTTGCATCAGACCCAGTCACTCTATGAAGTAGCCAGCTAGAGAATGGCTTCTTTATTGCACTCTCTCCTTTTACCATCTTAGCTTGTGACAGCTACAACAACAATAGCTGCATTTGTTGCTAGCATCAGGACGTCTCTCTCTCAAGCTTTAATCTCTGAAAATGGCCTTTTAACTAAAGTCGGGGAAGCATCACACCACATGAGGCCTTCTCTATAAACATGGTGGCCGCACACATGTAGAACGCTTGTGATCGCTCATGAAATGGAAACCCCTTATGCAAGTTTGCTAAGCAAATATCCTCTGTGAGTAGCAACATGTGTGGCAATTGAAGTTCTCTGCAGGCCCCCTCTATTGCCTAAGTATAGTGCTCAGTGAGCTTGTACCATGCCATCAAGATACATCTTTTACCCTACTTCTTGAAAAGCTAATTTTCCTGCAAATGAAAGACCACCTAGCACCAAGACCGGTATAGAACAGAAATTGGGCAAAGTATCATCCTATCATTATCTGGGATCAAGAACTTAGGCCATCATCATCCACAGAAGTAATAAACCTCGGAGTGATCATTGACTCCAACTTGTACTTCGTGCCACAACATAGACAAGTAATAAAAAGTGTCTTATTTGCCACTGTACAACATATGCCTTATCTTCCCACATTGATTACTGCCACAGAAGGTCTAAGCCACCATCGCCTTTCCGCTTTCTGTCCAGACTACACCAACAGCAGCCAGGCACTGCTATGTCTATGCCTATGCAACCACATCCCTCCCGCCCTTCGAGTCGATCAGTTGCCAGATGCAGATCATTCAAAGGCCTCTCTTTCACCTATTGGGCTATGCATGACATCAGACCTACCTTCATAAAACTGAAACATCTGTTATATGTCCACAAATGGCCTCTATGTTCTAGACTGGCCTCCCTCTCGACCATCCAGCCCTTCAAGACAATCAGCAGTGGTGGTACTTGATTCTCTGTGCAGACAGCCAAGCTTTGTAGGGCTGATCCAGTTACACTTGGTATTCAGGAAGGAAGCACAGATGTGTTGATAAACAGAGGACTCTCTCATGCCCAGATCAGTGAAGGAGGATAATCATTTCAACTCAGCCTGTCTTTTTATCCTCAAGCTCTTAAGGCGTAAGCCCATTAATCAGAGCATACGCCTCGACTGGAGTACTTCTAATCTCAGCAAGATATTCTGCTCTTCCCATCTCTTCCATGATAGGAAGCAAAAAGCAATCTATTTCTCCGACTTGTTGTTACATCAATCATTGCTTATTCTCAGCAAAAGGCTGATTGAAGCCATTTAGAGCACAAACATAACATCTTCCCATAGCAGCAGCTCTGTGCATCCACACTCTTGCAAAGTCATACAATTAATAAATAATTATCTGATTGGCGGATAGGTTTAAGGTTTCAGTTTGGTTCATGGGTCTAGGATTTCTATTGGACGTAGGGCTTAGAGTTTCCAGTATGGTTGGCATCTGGGGCCAGGGTTGGGACTAGGGTTGGGGATATGCTTTTGTATTGGACGTAGGGCTCAGGGTTTAGTGGCTGATTGGCTGCTGGGACCAGGGCAGTGATTGGCTATAAGAGGCTGCTGTCCTATTGGATCTAGGGCTTAGAGCTAGTGCTGTGTTTGGTTAGGGTTAGGGCTAATGTTCTATTTGGCAGAAGGGGTCTCCTGATTACTAGAGCTATTTAAAGTCCGGGATCAGGGCATCTATGCCCAGGCATCGAGGTTAAGGGTGGAGAGGAAAAGGGCAATTGCCTGTTTGAGCCTGTTCGAGACTGGTCGGAACTAGGGCCAGAAATGCTGCCCAATTTCATGTACACCAGCACACACCCTACCCCCTTCCACAACCAGAGTAACACACTCACAGCATAAATACTCTACTCATTCTTTACAAAGTAGCCCAAAACGAAGTGCAATGTCTCAGCACTCACTACAAAACCCCAGAAACCACACCTATACACCCATCTATCCCAGCTACCATGCATTTGTACCATCACCTACTAACAATACACAACTCAAACCAGTACTACTAACTAATCCCCTCATCACTAACCCAACCCAAATTCACGCCATATTAACTTTTCCCATCCATACACTTACTGCCTTCTCTAACTACTACTAGCAGACCCCTTTTTGTCACTAACAAACTTATACTTAGCCTTCCATCATTTCTCCAACCAACACCCTCCTTTTCTTCTACCGCAATAACACAACTGTACAACACTTACACTCAACTGGAGCACACATATCACCTCTTACAGCAGTCAAGTCTACGACAACACTCTTAACTCTACTTCATCCCCTCTTACACACAACATACACTCTACTTACAAATACACCATCACCCCCTTTACTTTACAACTAACTCTCACAAAAATACTATGCAAACAAATCCATCTCTTAAAACAAATACATCAGCACCTCCGTTCACTACACCTCAAAAACAAAACCTAACAAGCACAACACAATCTCTCATGCACAACACCTGAAAATACTTTCCGTCACAAACTACAAACATACAAACAGACTAAACAAATTAACAACTCCAATGCCAAGTTTTCTCTCTTCCCCCACACCTAAGTCAACAAACCTTCTGCCCTGAACAGCGCAAACACAATAAGCAACATGCCACACCACACAACTTTGCTTCTCCATGTCTACTGCACAACAAGGCTATAACGCCAAAACAACACAGTGCATCAACTCAATCTCAACAACCGTCTCCACCAGCAACACACGCAGACCCATCAAAATGCCTTCTTAGCCTGCTGGACGAGAAACGCGATACAGAACAGCTACGTGATTGCTATCTTCATACAGCTAAGGACACACCTGCTACAAGCCCACAAAATACTGCTCACTCTTCTACAAAACAAAGTCACACTATCACCAAAGCAGTTCTCTAAACTGTCTATTAATAAATGCTTGACAAAACAAACATCACATCTACGACCTCTTCACTGGCAAAAAAAAACTGAAATACTAATCATAACTAAATCATGGTTTGCAGATTATATGGCTCCAGTCCTGCATGAAGCCATTCCTCTATGCTATCAAACTATCACCCAAAATCGTACAAGCAAAAGAGGAGGTGGCCTAGCTGGTGTGTACAGACAAATATTACATATCACTAAAGCTGACGACGTCTCCGTAAAAGATTGTGAGGCCTTTTTCACCAGATGCAATCCTACACCATCTCCCTCCTGAAACTTCTTGCTCATTTACAGACCTCCACCTAGCAATGCATTATTCTGTGATACACTTCTAGTCACTGTTTCAAACCTCAGAACACTAGACTCCAACCTATGCATTCTGAGTGACCTCAGCATTTGGTTTGATAAACCCAATATGCCCCATCCGTAAACAATCATGTCTGGTTTAGACGCACTGAACCTGCATCACATCGTTCACAAAACCACAAACATCGCTGGACACATCCTAGATGTCATTTTTGCGAATATAGTAATAGTTACCTTTCAAACAATGACTCCGTCACATGGTCAACCCACCATTTGCTTGCCAACCAACATAAAACACAAAGCGATACACCTAAAACCACCTTACGTGCATCCACCTATCGACTATGGAACAAACTCAGGGGCTTATTCACAAGCCACTTGCACCACAGGGGCAGCACATTGAGTGACGCATTGGCGGCGCAACCTGCTACGTGATATTTACAAGCACACAGAAAGCCACCCTATGTGTGCTTGTAATTATTGCCCCTTTTCACTCAACACTTTGCGTGTTAGGGGGTGTTGCTGTTGGTGTTCCCACGCAACACCCATGTCCGTTGATGCATTTCCAGATTTACGAGCAATTGTCAACCTGGAAATGCATGAGAATGCTATTCCACCCCAGGGGTGGCGTAGCGAGGCTCAGCAAGGAGAAATGTTTTCATTTCTTCTCATATTTTGCCTCTTTCAATGCATACTGCATTCTACAGCACACATTAGAAGAGGAAATGAACTCAATTGATTGTTTTTATGCAGAAAGGTGCCCCTTCCTGCACAAAATCAATCTCCCCATGACGCAGGCATCCTTGCACCATGGTGCAAGGTTGCCTGTGCCAGCGCATGGCAGCTGTTTGTGGGCCAGCCCAGGGAAAAGCAAAGAGATGCAACATATTGTTGTAAATATGTTGCAACCCTGTGCTGTGAAACTAACGCAGCGGGGCACAGCCAAATGACTTGCGGCACTGCGCTGCTTTTGTTTTTCATAAATAGGGCCCTCAATTTGAAACACTTAGAAACTCAACTACCATCCAGTACAGATCTAGACTCAATACATTCTATTCAAAAACTATATGAATGGCTACAGGACGCTTTTGATATCGATCACCACTAAAAATGACACAACAGAACAAAAGAAAACAAGCACCTTGAAAAAATACAGAGATAAAAGAGAATATTTCCAGAAGCGCTCAAAAAGTCATACATACGCCCATTACTAAAGAAAACAAAAATTGGACCCGCTAAACCCTGACAACTACAGACCGATTACAAATGGACCTTTCCTGGTCAAACTAATAGAAAGAGCAGCATTCACCCAGATGTCACAATTCATTGAAGATAATGCCATACTTTCAGACTTCCGAACCAGATTCTGTCCAGGAAGAGGCACAAAATCTGCTCTTGATGCCATCTGGGATGACCGAATGAACACAGTTGACCGAAACAGGGTTGCTGCACTACTTCTCTTGGACCTCTCAGCGGCCTTTGACTTGGTTGACTATGACACTCTGATACAAAGACTCTATGAAGCCAGCATAGAGGGGACTGCTCTAGACTGGATCACATCCTACCTTAGCAACATAAGTAATGTCATCCATACCCTTCTTTCTCATCCAAACCGTATTTCACAAAAGCAGGGGTCCATCAGGTTCTTTCATCTCACCCATGCTTTTCAACATCTACATGAAGTCATTACCGGCACTGATCAATCAATTTCACCTCATGTGCTATAACGATGCACATAACACACAAATACTCCTTCAACTGGAATACACCAAAGACATGTGAAAGTCGCCAATTTTTAGTTGTCTCAGAGCCGTGGATCAATGGATGTTGTGGAGCCATCTCAAAAGGAATGCTTACAAATGGGAAATACTCATGTGTGGTTATTGGAAAAATTATGACCCCCTCGCCGCATGGTCGGAATGACCATAGACTCCAAGCTATCAATGAACGCCCAAGATGACAAATTGGGAAGATCAAGCTTTGTTACTGTAAAAACTCTGCGACAAATCTTCTCTCATCTGGAATTTCCACACAAGGTCCAGGCTACCGTTTTTCTTGTTCTGCCTAAACTCGATTACGCCAATAGCCTCTACCACCGATCACCTTTAACATCTATCAAAAGACTACAACAGATTCAGAACTCGGCTGCCAGACGACTCTTACATATAAAGCCACGTGACCACATCTCCCCAGCCTTGAAAGCCCTGCATTGGTTACTGGTTACCAGACGATCCTCTGTCAAGCTGCTTTGTATCATCCACAAAACCATAAATGGAACACTACCACTCTTCATCAGGAATAAAATCCCCAAACACATTCAAGAAAGAAACATCTGCTCTAGAGTGGCACCTCACCTCAAAATCCCAACGTGCAAAAAAAAAAAACACATGGGTGGCCCATCCTTCTCTGTTCACGCAACCAAATTAAGGAACTCTTTACCCCCAACATAAGATCCACAGATAATCACCTTATCTTCAGAAAACTACTAAAAAATTGACGAGTTCTGCTTATAAAATTTACATATTACTGATAGTTGCATTATTCTATATTTTTAACATGTTTATAAGCGACTACAGAAGTAAGTAAGGGCCAGATGTATGAAGCCGTTTGCGATTCGCAAACGCCGGAATTTGCAGAATTTCAGCGTTTGCGAATCTCAAACTGTGTTTTGGTATGTATGAGCAAAATCGCAAAATAAGGAATCGCAAAAATTGTGATCCCTTATTTTGCTCAAGCATTTAAGGAATCTCAATTTTGCGATTCCTTAAATGCTATGCATCAAGCATTTTTTTTGCGAATCCACATTAAGAAATCGCAAATTACCACCAACTTGTAGTTGGTGGTAATTTGCGATTTATTTTACAAATGCACTTTTTGGCATTTGTAAAGGTGCCATGTGACGCTATGTGCGCCATATGCGCACACATGTAAATTTCAGGGGTGCAGCAGGGTGTCCTTAAGACACCCTTGAAATTATTCTCAATTTGCGATTAGCAAATTGCGAATCGCTAATTGAGAATTACTTCCCATTCATTCCTATGGGCATCCTGGCCCATAGAAATGAATGGGAAATAATTCCCTAATTGCGATTAGCAATTTGCTAATCGCAATTAAGGAATTTTAAGAAATCGCAAACAAAATTGCGAATTTCTAGATACATACCATTTTGCAATTCTCGAAAAGCGATTCTCAAAAATCGCTATTTGAGAATCGGAAAAGGGTATCTTGATACATCTGGCCCTACATCTTTTATCATAACTATCTACAATTGCTTTACTATTGAATTACAAAAAAGAAAATAATTTAATATAATGAATTTAAATACCACACTTCCTTATCCATATATATATTCACTTAAAAAACCATAGGTTTCAGACCTTATATAGTTACGAACTAGCATTTAAAAAACCATTGAAATTGCTCCTATATAGTTAGTTTTACTAACTATATTTCGCGCACCCGCAATCCACTGCTGATAATGTCACATATTACATCATTCATGACATGGTCAGTGACATCACTGATGACATCACTGATGACATCTCAAATGACATCACTGATGACATCACTGATGACATCTCATTTGACATCACTGATGACATCACTGATGACATCATCCAGTGACTGCGTGTTTCTGTAAAGTTTAAATATGTTTTACATATTGAAGAATGAGTGGATGTATAAGTGTCTGGATGAAGGATTTAGTAGGTGCGTGACTGACTGTATGAGTGAGTGATTAAATGTGTCTTACCAAATGCATGGGTAAGTGACTAAACTGTCTGAATGTGTGCATCAGTATGTCTGTTGTTGTGTAAGCTGCTGCATGTGTTGATCAGTAGCTATATGAGTGGCTATATGGGTTATTGATTGGTTGCCTAAGTATTTGAATGGCAGACTGAGTGTGTGTGTGGGTGGCTGGGAGGTGTGTGACTCTGTGCATAGATGTGTGAGCAGTTGATTCACTAGGTGTATGAGTTCAAGAGTGCATGTGGAAACAGCTATATGGGCGGTTGACTGTGTGCATGGGTGTGTTGGTGAGTGAATGGATATCTCAGAGCTACATGTGCAAGTAAGTACATATGTAAAACACAGTGCATGTGAGAGTTGGCATATATAAATGACTATACATGAGAGCCAGTGAATGTGCGAGTGGCTATATGGATCATTGTGTACTTGTATCAGTGATTGTTTAAGAGAGTAAGTATGTGTTACTATATGTGTGAATAAGTAAGGTGTTATGTGTATAACTGTATAGTTGAGGAAATGGAAGTGTGATTGATTCTTTGCATGACTGACTAGGTGTGTGAGTAACTCCATGGCAGTGTGTGAGTGTCTGTATAGGTGTATGAGTGCATATGATAGTGTTGTATTGATGAGTGACTGTATGTATGAGTTATTCTATAGGTGAATGAGTGAATGTGTGTGTAGACCTAGGAATCAGTGAGTGCGTATGTAGTAACTGGTATTGGCGTGTCAATGGTTTCAAGAACGGTAGTCTGTATTTAACACTGGGTGTATCAAAGGTTATATTGGAGTGTGAGGAGGTGCATCGTATTATCACATGAATGATATCATCAGTGATGTGATCAGTGATGTCAAATGAGATGTCATCAGTGATGTCATCAGTGATGTCATTTGAGATGTCATCAGTGATGTCACTGACCATGTCATGAATGATGTAATATGTGACATCATCAGCAGTGGATTGCGGGTGCGCAAAATATAGTTAGTGCAACTAATTATATAGGAGCAATTTCAATGTTTTTTTAAATGCTAATTCCTAACTATATAAGGCCTGAAACCTATGGTTTTTTAAGTGAATTTGCAAGGTTTTTAAAATGCTGATTCCTAACTATATAAGGCCTGAAATCTATGGTTTTTTAAGTGAATTTGCAAGGTTTTGTAAATGCTAATTCCTAACTATATAAGGCTTGAAACCTATGGTTTTTTCAGTGAATTTGCAAGGTTTTTTAAATGCTAATTCCTAACTATTTCAGGCGTGAAACCTATATTTTTTTTCAATAAATTTCAAAGGTTTTGTAAATGCTAATTCTATTAGCGGATAACGTTTATATATGTTATTATCCTTCTGGGACCACCTGAGAAGCCATCTTGTTTCTCAGGAGAAGTGAGGCACAAGAGAGCACAAAACAAGAGTGGAAAACGCGAAAAGGGGGCAGGGTTGAGACCCCCTGACCTCCTAGCCCTTCTCAGGGGGTCCCAGAAGGACCACCAAGTACAAAAAATGTTGTTGTTTATTTTAAATTGCTGGGTACGCGCACGGTACGCGTACCCTACACGTACGGTGCGCATACCCCGCGATTATTTTGGGGGGTTTTCTTTTTTTTGCCCTTGGGGGTCTTTTTGGGACCCCCTGAAAAGGGCTAGAGGCTTGGGGGTCTCTACACTGCCCCCTTTTTGTGTTTTCCACTCTTTTGTTTGGCTCTCTTACGCCTCAGTTCTCCTGAAAAACAAGATGGTGGCCAACACTTCCTGGTTTGGACAGTTTGGAATGTTGACAGTCGACTGCCAGCCAATCAGAAACTCGCTCGCACACGTAAGGGTATGCGCACGTACGCGTACGGTGAGCGCATATAGATATATAATTTGATCAAATTCAATTTTCTCAACAACTACTGGAGGGATTTTCACCAAATATAGAAAAGGCACTACTGCATACCTGTCCCTACCATTTTGCCAAGTTTGGTGTAATTCCGTTCAGCTGTTCGGGCTGTAGCCGTGTCTAAAGGTCCCATAGAAAATGCCATTTGAAAAATTTCAAATTCAATTTTCTCAAGAACTACTGGAGGGATTTTTACCAATCATAGCAAAGGCATATCTGCATACCAGGCCCTACCATTTTGCCAAGTTTGGTGTAATTCCATTCAGCCGTTCGGGCTGTAGCCGTGTCTAAAGGTCCCTATGGAAATTAACATGGGAAAACACATTTTGTGACCCCCCTTTCGGCCCCCGCTTGAAACTTTCAGGGAAGGAGCGGAGCGGAGCTGGCCAAAACTCTGGAAAATTACACACAGATTCCTCAATCAGCGCCACAGTTATTCCCAATAGAATGTTGAGCGCATATAGATATATAATTTGCTCAAACTCATTTTCTCAACAACTACTGGAGGGATTTTCACCAAATATAGAAAAAGGCACTACTGCATACCTGTCCCTACCATTTTGCCAATCTGGTATAATTCCGTTCAGCCGTTCGAGCTGTAGCCTTGTCAGAATGTCCCTACGGAAATTAACATGGGGAAAACACGTTTTGAGACCCCCCCTTTTTTCTCAGCCCCCTCTTGACGAATCCCCCCGAAACTTTCAGGGAAGGAGTGGAGCACAGCGAGGCTAATTTGAGGAAAATTACAGGCAGATCCCTCAATCGGCGCCAAAGTTATTCCCAATAGAATGTTTGGAATTTTCTATGGTAACTAGGTCCTAACTATATATAGCTACTGGCGACCGCCAGTAGGTAATATATATATATTATGTGACCAAGAGCCTGTGCGCTCGAAACGCGTCTTCTTTGTGCCCATTAAAAATATCTGAAACCTACCCAGCTGGAGTGGCTTGTGATTCCTTCATATTGCAGTGTTGTGCAGGAGATCGGAGTGAATATATATATATATACATATATACCTTCCATGAACTTATGTATCGATAAATGTATTATTTTCCTACTAATGCAGCATATCCAATGCACTACAATATTTTCACCCTATACCACTCTCAATATATCTTCTACCTCAACTCTCTGACTCATCTCAAACCTCATTCTATTACTCTTTCCAATGCACTACCCTATTTCTCCCCCTAAACATCTATCAATATATTGTCTACCTCCACTCTCTCATTCATCCCAAACCCCATACCGCTAGTATGATCCCAAAATAACCCCTTCTAGACTCTTCCCTCCTCGCATCATCTCATACCTCTTTAATATTCAGATCTCCAAAACAACCCTTTCTAAACCCTTCCCTGTGACTTTTCCCCCTCCACCTCCATTTTATGCATCCCAAACCCCCTCCTACTGCTATGAACTAAATAAATTAATCTAGACACTTCCCTCTTCTAGCCCTCCTTCCCTCCTATCCCTCCACTATTCAGTTTCAATCTAAAAAAACAGAATAACATGTCCACCAATCAAATTATTTTACATTTCCCTATACTAACTCCCCTATGTCTCGCCTTTGCTCACTCCAAATCCCCTCCTAAGGCTATAAACTCCAAAAACAAAAACAAAAAATGACAAGGTCGTTTTCTCTTCCTTCTCAATCCAAATAACTGACTGGTATATTCCCCACTCAAATTACTTTAATATTTCAATATACTAATTCACCATTAATCCTTTATAGGTTCCGGAGTAGCGTGCTACTCGCCGATAAAGCACTACGACACCTCATCAGGGGTAGCAAGCGCTATATAAATGCAAACCTTTTTCCCTCTCCTATCCTTTCTCTATCCTTTTCAATCCAAATAACTGACTAACATATCCACCACTCAAATTACTTTCATACTTTACTGTACTAATTCGCCAATGATCCTTTGTGGGTTCCAGAGTACCGTGCTACTTGCCGAAAAAGCGCTTCAACGCCTCATCAGGGGTAGTAAGCACTATATAAATGCAATTACAGTGCAGTACAATACAACAGAATATTTACTCTGCCGGGGGCATTTCCTAAATAAGTAACCTATTAAATTCTGCAATTATGCTATACATTACAGTAGGATTTGCACATGAGGTATTAACTGTTGCAGTTTTTCTTATTATGCCCCAATATCACACCAGTCATACAGGATCAAGGATATTTTTCCCCTTCCACTGTTCTTGTGATGACATGACTGTCGACATACACCTGCCGGACCATTCACCCTACTCTGGATCACTGGGCAATGCAATTTAAATTAAACATTTATCTTCAATCACCTTGATATTTCTCTCACTAGAAGGAATAAGTGTCTATACACATGCTCACAATTTTGCTGCCAATATGTGTTTTTCAACTGCATTCTATTCTATAGCTGTGATTTTAACAATGTATTATTTTTTCCATAACATGGAAATTCCTCGGAGCCAGATTATCTCACCCTTTCTGATTGTCCCGAGTAAGCTAATACCTTGGTGCAGTGCTCAAGTCACAAACAAGTTATATATCTGTGTGAATCTGTGCATTTTAGACGTACAGAATGATATGCATAGGTTTAGGCATTTTTGGATATTCACTAAAAGCTTTTGAAGTACACAAGGAAATCTTAACAAGCCTTAATGCTCAAGATATATTTCTATTCTTATAAGTTTATTTCTATTTATTGTTCACAAGAGTAAGTAATAGGAATTGTGTATTTGCATATCTCACGCCTTTTGATTTCCCCACATGGAAAATATTTTTGCATGTAGAAGTCTTACCCCGCCCTTGCATTTAATTCAGAAGACATGGGGTGTTTTGCCCTTTTTGCTGTACACTTCACACACTTTCACGACAGTCTTTTAGCTCTTAAGTTAAATGTGCATATGGTGTGCGAACCGTCAGCGACAATGGTGCACAGTTACAGCTTTGGTGTAAGTGGGTGGGTGGGTGATGGTCTTCTGTAAAGTCGCACAAGACAAAAGCCACCCAGACATCCTCCTCTAGGGTACAACTGGCTCAGAGAGGTCTAGAGCGCTGATGCAAAGTTGGAAGAAAATAAAAAATGGTATGAATTCTAAAGGTAGTGCGAAATCTAGAAGACAATTTACTTCACCATATTATTTCCAACTGGTGGAATCTCTTCCTTATTTTTTGTTTCCTCCTGGAATCAAAGTATTTTCCATACTTCCAAACCCTCCTCAGAGGTTCACCAGAACCACCTCTGAAACGTACCTTATGTAATGTGGAGGAGAAGCACAGTAATTGGGTGTGAGATATGTGTGTAATTGGGTGTGAGGTATGTGTGTAATTGGGTGTGAAGTATGTGTGTAATTGGGTGTGAGGGGAAAGTAATCAGGTGTAGCTCCCTGATCCGGCCCTAGGGCAAGGAACTCAACACCCACGCCCAAATGCGCACAAACACACACACACTATTTTGTGCACACATACGCACACACAAATAGACCCAAACAACCCTACACGTATTTTTACACATTTAGGATATATATTTGATATTTGTGTGGATGTCAGCCGTTTCATGGTGACGGGGGACCACACAGCGCATTGAGGCTGGAGTCCCCACTTACAGCCACGTAAGTCTACCCTAAGGCCGGGTGGAGGGGGGGGGGGGGTGGCAGTGGGGATCACGTGACGTGGGTGTAGTAACAGGGTGGATGTGCTCAGAGCAGCGTGATGCAGTGCTCCTTCTTTCTTTCGTTGAGAAATCGGGGGGTGAGGTTCCGTGACAATTGTAATTGGTGTTTTTAACTCGCACGAATATGGTCGAGTCTAGTATCTATGAACCGCAAATGACGAGTTTTGTAAGTGTGCGCAGTTTCGCTGTGCTAACTTAAACCGTTCGTTTGTTATGTGGGTTTGTCATCTGTACCCACGGGTTCCATCTTAGATACGGCATCCATTTTGTCTCTTGCCCTCAAGTAGCCAGCGAACGGACGCTGTCCGCTTCGCGACCCTGGGACTCCCAAGATATGGCGGAAGACGCATGTTCTTTGTAAGTGTCTTTATGACGAGGGGGATGCTACTGTAAGGCAGATGGCGCCGCTCGAGGCTCATCTTGCCGCACGGGCTTATTGTCTCAGTCGTGCATCTCATTAGGCACGTCCCTTTGATGCCTGTATCTCGTGCTTCTCGACACTCCCCTTTTACACCCTTTCCGATCCCCCTACTGTCTCCGTCTTCCTCTGCACCTGTCTTCGTTCCTATTTCGATCTACTTTACTGCTGATTGGAATTTGCTAATGGTGGGAAGATGGGTTTTTACAGTTGGGAACCGCCAAATGTTTCCGCACTTATGTTCCGGATCTTGTGTGTTTCAAAGTGATCTAAGCGACCCCTCTGAGAGCGACTTGTGGGAACCAGGTTGTAAACTATTGTGTATCATGTTATCCTATGGGTAAAAACTGTATAAAAGGAGCGATCCACAAATACAATTTGAAGCAGTCTCCCCGAACTACACTCGATGTACTTCCTGTGACTTCTGTGTTCCCTGCAGTAAATAAACCTTGACTCTTTGACGCCGAAGGAAGTGTCCCGTGTCTCTGTGACTTGTACGCCGGAGCAGGTTACCCACGAAGGTTTCAGGTGTTGTGCCCTGGCACCGCTGGGTCCAAAGAACCCAGTCCTTCAGTTGGCGCCCAACGTGGGGCTGCATCAGTGGTACCGGTCCAAGCCCGACGATCGTGAGGAACTTCGTGTGAAATCTCCGAGGGAAGGTGCACCCCGCTTCATCGATCCTGTTGTCGAAATAAGTGGCCCGAAGACTTTTCCCGCGAAGATTCCCGCCTCCTAACGGCTGCGACGGACTGCTGCCCTGACTGTAGACCTGTTTTGGCGCCTGGCGTAGACCTTGGTATAGCGAGACGATTGACGGGCCTTCCTGAGGACGCCATTGATCTTTGAGTTAAGTATTTGTGGGTCGCTCCCAGAGTTCTTGGTTGTAGGCACTTTAGCGAGTGTCTTTGTTGTAAACACTTTAGCGAGTGTTTTTGTTGTAGACACTTTAGCGGGTGTCTTTGTTGTACACGCTGTGTGAGTGTTTTTGTCGGTGACACTTTGCTAGCGTACTTTGTTGTTGTTGTATTTGTTTGACGACTGCAGCCGCCAAAGACCGAGGGTTTAGTTCTTTGCTGGGACTTGGTAAATCCCGAAATCCCGTAACCCTTGAAGTTTGTGAAACTCGGCTAGTGTGCAAGATGCCTGGTCGCAGTACTTTGTTCAGTTGCTTTAGACCTTGTGGTGCGGATTCCCTGCTGGAGGACTCGTGTCCGATACCTCCGGTTGGAACTCCTACATATGACTTATATAGCAAACATGGGCTAGGCCCGATTGCTTTTAACGATTATTGGATCAAATATACAAAGAAAGACGGCGATCTTCGTTGGCCACCTCACGGTAGCTTCGAAGCGTCGATCTTAGATAATTTGGAAATAAAGTTGTTCGAACGTAAATCAAGGCCGGCCATGTTTGATGCCTTTCGGTTCTGGCGCAAAGAAGCCCGACAGAAAGAGATCAGACAAAATAAACGTAGTCAGCGAGATACTGTTGCTACTATAGTGAAGAAAGCTGAGCAGTTTCAGCGTGATAAGGAGGATAAGGATAAGGAAGTGTTTGAGAGATTACAGCGTATGTCCATAGACAAATGCTATCCTGTTTTGCCTACGGAGTCGGATAAGAAGGAAGAGGCAGTTGAGGATTCTTTAATGTCCTATCTTATGAAGTCGCCACCTCCGTACGTACAGGGTACCGCAGCTCCTGTGGTCCCTGCCGTACCTGTTCTTCCACCTGTTATTCCTCCACCAGTTCCTCAACCTGCACCTGCTCTTCCGACTGTTCCTGCTCCTTTGCCTATTTCTATTCCTACTGCTCCTCCGCTTCCACATACTCCTGTTCCCGCTACTGCTCACGCTACTGCTCCTGTGTTGTTAACCCCTGTTGCTGCTAACGTCTCTACTCCTTCTCTTGTTAGTCCTGTGTCTTACTCTTCTCCCTCTACTCGTAATCGTGATTCTCCCCTTGCGACAAACTTCTTTCAGTCGCTCGGACCTGTTTTTGGGTCTGCAGGTTCTGATGGTCCACAGAGACGTAGCCAGCTTCCTGGTAATAGAGAACGTGTTGCGCTATACAATATGGCGATGGGTTGGATGATAAACCCTGTTAGAAATCCACCTCGTGTTGTCCTCGAAACGTTTGATCAATTCAACATACCTACTCAGAGATATGTGTTTGATGAAATGTGCAAGTTCTTACATGATCAGATAGCGGCCAATGCGCCTGACGAGGTGCTGACCGCCCTGTCTGAACTCCGGCTTCAGTTCGCAACTGGACTGATAGTCGACACTAATGTCCGACGTGCTATTGAGCGGTTGCTATCTCTTCGTCCCGCTCCTATTCCTCATGCATTGTTCGTTGAGGACATTGAACAACGAGATGGGTCTGGCCAATATCCTATGCGTGAAGTTCCGCCAGTTTGGGTACCCGCTGATAATACTAATGCTAATGCTCCAATACCAGCACATTTCCAGAGAGTGTGGATACACCTCCCTTGGAAACGATCGGAAGTGCTTCAGGTGAAACAAACTTTGCCTGATCCTCGCAAAAATCCTGCGGGGTATTACAAAGAATTATCGCAGCTCGTAGACGCTACGATAATGAATCTGGCCGATATCGACATGTTGTTTGGCAATGTCGTACCGCAACCGGTATGGGCCAAGATTCGTCACCAAGATCACGCGAATGAATTAGGTGGTGATTGGGCTGCCATTACAGCGGCAGACGCTGGACAAGTGGCTGCTACTAAACCCGATCAGTTGATTGAACTTCTTCCCCAGCGAATCATTACATTAATGAAAACGCTTATGCCAGCTATGAGGGTAAATTGGGACAAGTTGTCAGCCTGTAAGCAGAAGAAAGATGAGAGTGTTTCAGACTTCTTTACGAGGTTCGAGGAAACATTCGTCGATCATAGTGGGCAGGATATGGGTACTGAGGGTGGACAGAGGTTGTTTGTGGATAAATTCGTATCGAACTTATTGCCCGACTTGAGCCATAAATTGAAAAATTCAGAAAGTTCATGGGCCGTTTCTACCTCAGCTCAGATATTGGCTACGGCACAATATTACGAAAATAGAGAAAAAGAGGAAAATGACCGTGCCGATAAAAAGACGAAAGAGCTGAAAACTAAAGTGTTGTTACAACAAGCATATCCGCCGCGTTCTAATCAGAATGCGCCTCAGCAGAATAGATCGCAGTCGCAATCGAATCGATCGCAGCCGCGTAATGATTCATCTTTTCAGAGATCTTCATTAGGGTACAATCAATGTGCTTATTGTAGACAGGAGGGACACATTAAATTCAATTGTCCTGTTTTAAATGACCGTAGTGGTGGTAATTCGTCTAGAGGAGGTCGTGGTGGTGCACAGCACGCATCACGTGGTAGAGGTCGTGGTGCTCAGAATGATCGCTCTGACCATTCATCAAATTCTAATAACTGTTTCGATCAACGTGGATCATCGCAAGGACGATCTGCGCAGTACAATGTAGACGATTATTACGTCGATCAGGGACCTGACGATAGTAACTACTAGGACAGCCAAAGACAAGGAGAGGGAGTGGTATCAGTTCCGGTTGATCAGAGAGGGCCTTACGTCGCAGTTGCTACATCGGGCGTCGTTGAGCCTTTTCTGTTGGACACTGGTGCAGCGAAAAGTTCTATCATGCATTCGAAACTCCCTGGCGCACCTTTGTCTGGCTTAACAAATGTTTCCGTTGGATTCTCTGGCGCCCCCGTTAGCAATCCAGTTTCGCGCCCTTTGCCCCTTAAAATTGGGCCACGTGAGCTCGAAGCTCCATTGATTTTGTCTACTGGTTGTGGCGAAAATCTTTTGGGTCTGGATTTGCTTAAACGCTTGTATGCGACTTTGTATTGTTCTCCTGCGGGTGTAAAGCTTACGTTAGGAGAGAGGGTAGTCTCTCCCATGTACTTGTCCCTCGATAAGCTTCCACCGGAATTGAGTTCTCTTCCTGCATCTTTGTGGGCGACGGGTCCAAATGACGTGGGCCTACTTGATATCTCCCCTTATGTTGTTCAGTTGAAATCGAATGTGCGATTGCCACGTATTCCCCAATATCGTATCTCCCTTGATGGTGAACGAGCTTTGTTAGCGATCATCTATGATTTGATCGAGAAAGATGTCATTGAAGAAACTCGGGGAAACGTGTGCAATAGTCCTGTACTGCCCATTCTTAAACGTACT
Organism: Lissotriton vulgaris; assembly: GCF_964263255.1. Classification (NCBI taxonomy): domain Eukaryota; kingdom Metazoa; phylum Chordata; class Amphibia; order Caudata; family Salamandridae; genus Lissotriton; species Lissotriton vulgaris. The sequence continues at coordinate 833,220 of NW_028245292.1, forward strand.
GATCCTACCAAACCGCCTGTTTATCGTTTTGTTATCGATTTACGGGAGGTGAATAAAATTGTGGTTCCTCAATTCCCTGTTGTGCCTGACATTACGGCGCTACTGACTCTGATTCCAGCTACAGCTTCATGGTTTTCGGTGATTGATTTGAAAAATGCGTTTTTCAGCATCCCGATTGCCGAAGAGAGCAGGGACCTTTTCGGTTTCTCTCTTGGTGGACGTAGCTTCCGGTTCAAACGCGCTCCTCAGGGCTACTGTGAAAGTCCATCGATTTACAGTCAAGCTTTGAAGGGTCAACTAGATGCGTTTAGGTTGCCGGTTGGTGCGGCTTTAATCCAATACGTCGACGACTTATTGGTGGCTGCTGATACTCAGGACATTTGCAAAATTGCTACAGTGTCGTTGCTGCAACATCTCTGTGAGTTAAATCACAAGGTGTCACCTTCTAAACTCCAATATTGTTGTCAAGAAGTAACCTACCTAGGTCACTTATTGTCAAAGGAGGGAAGGAGATTGACCCCAGAGAGAATTGCAGCGATTGCGCGCATGGCTGTGCCACAAACCCAAAGAGATGTGCGTGCCTTTCTAGGTATCACATCGTACTGCAGGCAGTGGATTCCTAATTTTTCATTGCTAGCGAAACCATTGGTGGCTCTTACGTGCAAGGATGTTTCGACTCCTTTACCATGGACGGAAGAATGTCAGAAAAGTTTTTCTGAATTACGTGATTCATTGTGTTCGGCTCCTGTGTTAGGTACCCCTGATTACAGTAAACCGTTCACGTTATATGTTCACGAGAGGGAAGGTTGTGCTTTAAGCGTCTTAACGCAACCTTTTGGTGGTAAGCAACGTCCATGTGCATATTTTTCCTCGACCTTAGACCCAGTAGCTAGAGCATTGCCGAGTTGTTTGAGAGCAACTGCGGCAGCTGCGGTCTCCATCCGACAATCAGCAGGATTGGTCATGGATAATATGCTTACGGTGATGGTTCCGCATGCAGTCGATACTCTTTTGAACCGTACGAAAACTCAGCACTTGACGAGTGCGAGGTTATCTGGGTACGAATTGACGCTCTTGGCAAGCCACATTCAGATAAAACGTTGTAATGTCCTAAATCCGGCAACTTTGTTACCAATTAGTGCAGAGTCAGATGCAGTAACAGAACATGACTGTTACTTGCGGACAGAGGAGGAAACAAAAGGTCGTGTGGACCTTAAAAACACCCCATTGGAAGACCCGGATGGCATCCTGTATGTGGATGGGTCATGTTTTAAATTGCCGAATGGTGATGTGACTACTGCTTATGCTGTGGTGACATTGAATACTGTTGTTGAGACTGCGAGATTGAATCAGAATTCTGCCCAAGCTGCAGAGCTGATCGCTCTTACTAGAGCATGTGTATTAGCAAAAGGTAAACGTGTGAATGTGTACACCGATAGTCAGTATGCTTTCGGTGTAGCGCATAGTTTCGGACGATTATGGCGAGAACGTGGTTTCTTGACGTCACATGGCACGAAAATACAGCATGGCCAGCTTGTGAACGATCTTTTGGATGCATTGACTTTGCCTGCTCAAGTTGCAATTGTTAAATGTAGCGCGCATCGTAAAGTGACGGATGATGTTGGTCGTGGTAATGCGTTTGCAGATGAGATTGCTAAGGAGACTGCCCGGAACCTTAGCACTCGAATGTATGTGACGAATTCGGTTAGGTGGCCTACAGAATCAAGTATGTGTGAGAATACTATAGAGAGTGTGAAAGCAATTCAGAATGAGGCCACCGACACTGAAAAGATGAAGTGGAAAGAAAGTACGGGAAGGTTGGATGTGAATGGTTGCTGGATTGATTTGTCAGATCAGAAAAGGTGGATGTTGCCTGATGCGTATGTACTGGCCGTTGTGCAAATGGCACATGGGTTAGCACATATTAGCGCGAAAGGTATTTGCAAGTTGTTGGCTGATGTGTGGAAGAATGATGGAATTACTAAGTGTGCTGAACGTTTGGTGAAGAATTGTATGGTGTGTATAATGTACAATCCTGGCAAAGGAACCCCAACTCCCCCTGGCAGTTTTGCTCCTCCTTTGTATCCCTTTGAGGTGATCCAATTGGACTTCATCCATATGGAGCGATGCAATAACCTGAAATACGTTTTGGTTGTGGTTTGCGCATTCTCCCGATGGATCGAGGCCTATCCCCTCAAAGACAATACTGCTTTGTCTACTGCGAAAATCCTACTGAAGGAATACTTTCCTCGGTATGGAATGCCTAGAGTCGTGTGGTCAGATAACGGAAGTGAGTTTGTTGGAAGTGTGATGAAGAGTGTGTGTAAGGGCCTTGGAATAAATCAGAAATTCCATAGCGCCAATCATCCCCAGTCAGCTGGATTGGTTGAAGGGTACAATGGCACCCTTAAACTAAAATTAGCGAAGATTCAAGCTACGACTGGACTTTCGTGGCCTGATGCTTTGCCTCTAGCATTACTGTCAACTAGGGCGACTGTACACTCCCGAATAGGGCTCAGTCCCTATGAAATAGTGTTCGGCCGTCCTGCGAATGTGTGGGGGGTTCCTAGGCCAGGAATATTCTCTGATCTTGAGTTTCCGATGTTGATTGATTACTTACATGACTTGACTGCTAAACTGAGGTTAATTCATCAACAGGTTTACGACGCCTTGCCGACGCAGACGGAGGGTCCAGGCCACCAGCTCCAGCCCGGAGATTGGGTGGTTACCCGAAATTTTTCACGAAAAAACAATCTGGACCCTCGCTTCACCGGACCTTACCAGGTGCTCCTGGCCACGAGGACTGCCGTTCGTCTTGAGGGGCGGAAAAATTGGGTACATGCTACCCATTGTAAGCGAGTCCCTATTCCTTTGTCGGCAGACCCGTGGGTAAGGAAAGGCATTGCGTCAACAGAAACAGAAACATTGCCGGCGTTTGTACCTTTTAGCGACGCACAGCTTGTTGGAGAACCCTCAGCGCAGCAGAAAGCCACTGTTGAACATTTGTCAGCAAGAGACTCAAGACCAGACCAACGAACTGATCAGCAGGACGCTGTCTCTTCGACAGATCCTTTGTTCGACGTGCAGACACGTCCCGGGAAACATCGATATTCTTTGCGATCTCACACTAAGGACAAATAAAAATTTGCTTGCTTTGCTGAAATTGATAACTGCAATATCTTCGTTTCCCATGATCAACTTTGAACATTCGTATCATTGAAAATTGTTTTGTATATATATATATATCAAGCTTCTTCCTTGTATCTTTTTCTTCCACAGCTGAGAAATATTGTGCTAATATATACATATTGTGTATTGAGGGCCGTAGGGCCGCGCGCGTACTTCCTTCTGGACAGTAGGTCTTGACACTAGGTTAAAGACCGTCGGTTCCTAGGAACTCCTGGGGATTGACTATTGCTGCACAGAACGAAGTGCGTCAAGAAACGTTGCGGACGGTCGTAGGGAAATGGCATTTTCGAAGCTGAATGATTTGGAAGGAGCTCAGGCATATAGAGTCAAGCTGCAGAAACTTAGTCGTACGAAATGTTTTGTATCCCAGTTGTTTGTTTTGTTTTTAACTGCTTCTGCATTTTTGGCGGGTGGGGTGTATTACACTATGTCTTACTTCTTACTTCCTACCCCTACTCCTACTCCTTACCCTAACATTACTTCTACTGCTTCTCCTCATTCCTTTCATATGTTACCAGAACACGAACAGGCTAGACGTGTAGAATTCCGCAACAATTCCTTTATCCAGCTCCTCCATCAGCATCAGTTAGTGGTTAACACTACTAATTGTTGGGTGTGTGGGTTGATGCCACATACTACGGGTAAGGGAATTCCATATCTGGTGTTACCGTATAGTTCCCAGGGGTCAGCTCGAGCATACCAAACAATGCTTCGAAGCGCACTAGGTTTCCACCCCTCTCCAGAACGTTCCCCCAAACCAGGTCCTACCTCGTATCAGTGGGTGGTATCGATGGCAATACAGGATTGAGAAGATGAGATCTATGATGCTTTTCTCATCCCTAAGGCAGAGGTACAAGCCTATAGGGCACCGAATAGAGGGGAATATAGTACGTTCACTAATGAAAAGCAGCTTAAAAGCTCGCCTCCAATATGGGTCGTACCCCACACTGGTAATCTTTGTCTTGTGGGTCGTGGCTCGCAAGCCTCACTTGGAGTAAGTGCTTGCACTGAAAGTTACGTTTTGCCAATGTCCCCGTCCCCTGTGTTTCTGGCTGCCAAGGGTACATACTTTATCTGTCATGATCGTGCATACACATGGTTGCCCGCAGACTTCATGGGCTCATGTTTTGTTGCAAATCTGTTGCCTCCGACGTTTACTGTAGATGCCGATTATCATAAGACTAGAGTTGTACGAGGCGTAATTAGCGAAGAGGATACTGCCGGTCAAGAGGCAGGAGACTTTTTCAAGGGTTTCCTCCCGTTTTGGGGACCTATGGTTCATAGTAGGAACCTGAGACATTTGACTCGAGTGGTAGAATCGACAGCTAACATTACTGCCAGTGCCCTTGGTAATATCACCACAGAACTTCAGGCGGAGAGACTTATGACATTACAAAACCGTATGGTTTTAGATGTTGTCTTAGCAGATCGCGGTGGGGTATGTAAAGTGATCCATTCGAGCTGTTGCATTTTCATTCCAGATAATGCTCCTACTGTCTATCAAGCCATCTCGAAGTTGCACAAGATCTCCGAATCCATACACGTGGATGTAGGGGATTGGACGCTACTTGGTTGGTTTTGGGGCCTGGTGTCGACTTGGGGTTGGAAGATTCTGACGATCATCGGGGTTGTGGTAGTGTTCCTGTTCACGTGTTGCCTTTGTGTGCAGTGTGGTCCTGCCTTATGTGGCCTCTGTGCTACAACGTGTATGAGACAACCATCTGTTACCAAGGGGACTCGGTTGGACAGAGCTATGCTACAACGACATCTTGATGGTCTGATGAATATCGAGTATGATTCCGACTAGTGCTTGCCTACATGAGGGCAAAAGGAGCGTCTGAGGTTCCGTGACAATTGTAATTGGTGTTTTTAACTCGCACGAATATGGTCGAGTCTAGTATCTATGAACCGCAAATGACGAGTTTTGTAAGTGTGCGCAGTTTCGCTGTGCTAACTTAAACCGTTCGTTTGTTATGTGGGTTTGTCATCTGTACCCACGGGTTCCATCTTAGATACGGCATCCATTTTGTCTCTTGCCCTCAAGTAGCCAGCGAACGGACGCTGTCCGCTTCGCGACCCTGGGACTCCCAAGATATGGCGGAAGACGCATGTTCTTTGTAAGTGTCTTTATGACGAGGGGGATGCTACTGTAAGGCAGATGGCGCCGCTCGAGGCTCATCTTGCCGCACGGGCTTATTGTCTCAGTCGTGCATCTCATTAGGCACGTCCCTTTGATGCCTGTATCTCGTGCTTCTCGACACTCCCCTTTTACACCCTTTCCGATCCCCCTACTGTCTCCGTCTTCCTCTGCACCTGTCTTCGTTCCTATTTCGATCTACTTTACTGCTGATTGGAATTTGCTAATGGTGGGAAGATGGGTTTTTACAGTTGGGAACCGCCAAATGTTTCCGCACTTATGTTCCGGATCTTGTGTGTTTCAAAGTGATCTAAGCGACCCCTCTGAGAGCGACTTGTGGGAACCAGGTTGTAAACTATTGTGTATCATGTTATCCTATGGGTAAAAACTGTATAAAAGGAGCGATCCACAAATACAATTTGAAGCAGTCTCCCCGAACTACACTCGATGTACTTCCTGTGACTTCTGTGTTCCCTGCAGTAAATAAACCTTGACTCTTTGACGCCGAAGGAAGTGTCCCGTGTCTCTGTGACTTGTACGCCGGAGCAGGTTACCCACGAAGGTTTCAGGTGTTGTGCCCTGGCACCGCTGGGTCCAAAGAACCCAGTCCTTCAGGGGGGGGGGGGAGTGTGAGAGGGAGGGGGCCAGGGAGGGCGGTAGCCATGATGCCGTTTCAAAAATGTCTGGCTTTGTTGAAATATGGGCCAACAGAGAGACTTACCTCTCCCCTTGCAAACATCTAAGCCCCATTGATTTCAGATGGCCACCACCTTCCCCTCAACAGGAACTTCCGTATTCACACCCGACCATGTTTCCACAGAGATTCACCAGTCAGAGTCCCTTATTGCAGTGGTAAGTGTCACATGCTGTCTGAAACGACCAAAGATCCTCACTCTGTCATTTGCACTTGCTAGTGATGCGTTTTGAGTCATTGGCATTGATTTGACTCCAAAAAGCACTGTCTTGCTGTGGTGGTAGTGTTAGGCGTGTGCGTGACATACCCAAGTTGCATAGACAACCTGTACCAGAAGCTCCATTCAATCTGACTGGCCTCTACGTCAGATCTCCAGTTGCACTCACACATCTGAGAGCTTTAAACCCCGGCCAGATTTACTAACATTTGACGCAGCGCAACGCAGCAAGATAACTTGAGAGGGCAAGACTGCACCATAGTGACTAACAGATGTCATATTCCTGCGCTCTCTCTCTCTGTGGCTGCCAAGCGCCAAGGCTGGCTCCCCTGCACCATGCTACTAGGGTGCCTGCATTATGGCAGGATTGTTTTTTGTGCAGGAAGGGAACCCTCCTGCCAGCAACAATCCCCAGAGGCATTTCCTCTCGTAGAAAGAGGAAGGAAGGAGGAGAAAAAAGCATATGTCTCTTCTTTACGCCTCCCCTGCTAAAGCGTAACATTTGGCGCACTCCCATTTACTAGTCTTAGTAAATCTGGGAATGAACCAAAAATCAGGGGTGGATGCGGGGCAACGTTAACACTCCACCCAAGGACCTCCTTACCCACGCAGAGTAACGCAATGCAGCGACTTGCGCATGCATGCTGGCTCTGCGTGGCATAGTAAATTCAACTTAAGGGCTTGTGTTGCCTTGCGTGAAGCAACCGCAAAGCACACCCTTGATAAATGTGAGCCCATGTCCCTAACCCCTTTTATAAAACTCGACTTGGGCCATTCAGAATCTTTTAGCTCCCTGAGCCAGCCTGAGAATTAGGCCGCACGACCTACTCCACTTGTTGTAACACACTGCCAGTTTATCTCCCTTGTTATTTTCGACCTGTACATTTTCCCTGTTTTTATGTTTTTGCAAAGTTGGTGCGTATTCCTCTTGGACCCATGCGGTACAGTCACTAAAAGCCTGAGGCTTTTAAGCCACTTTTAGTACTGTCACTGGTATTACTTGTGCCTGGTGTTGTTTACCTTGCTATCAAAATCTGCACTCGAATATACTTTTTCCTTCCTTCCTTCTTTTTCTCATGAGAATGTAGCTAAAAATCAATTGAGATGATAAAACGTAGGTTAATGGGATAAATATCTGAAAATGATCCTCCATCTAGTCCCGCAAGGACACTTTTTATGCCTGACATCCCCACATTTTGAATAATGTAAAAGATTAAACCTATCAATATCCTTGCCAATGCAAAAAATAGATTTGACTTTGCCTTCGTTCATGGCTTTATTAGGAGGGCTGAAGTCCTCATTGATTTCGCATGAAATCAAGAGACTGCACTCTCAACATTTTTCAACCGCGCATCTGCGGCGGGCAGAGGCAGCCCGCTCTGCAGATATAATGTTTCTTTGAATAGGTGCCAGTGCAGCTGCCCAGACTTCTGGAGCTTTCTTTTCCAGTGGGCACTCTTAACACCAGAGACCCACTCACTGGTGTGCAATTAATATTCTGAATTGCAACCGAAGGAAATATATATTTTTCATTTTTAATTAAATATGATGTAAAGTAGTTGAAAAACAAAAACCTATTTATGCGAGCTGACGTAATGGAAACCCCATTTTTTGGAAAAACAAATGAGCAGAATTACAGCTTGGTCGTTAAATAAAAAAAAAACAGCTAAGGTCCATAAATGGTACACAGGGTAAGGTTTTAAGAGCATGGTGTTAATGTGATATCCACGTGGACGTGAATGCATAGCAAGGTGTGCCCAACTGCAATACGCCAACACTGAGTCCAATGCCTTACTTTAGTGTGCGGCGGAATCCACGCATAAAAGTGAAGCTATATGGCACATTAAATTATATTCTTTTTTTGCAGCAGATCATGGCGTTAGGATAGATAAAATGAGAACATAAAGCAGGTTCACAGAGTCAAATATTACACCACCTTCCTGTGTTCTATATTTTCACACAATAGAAGCAAATTCAGGCATGTTCGTACAGAGAACATATAGGTCCTGATGAAAGCCCCGAGCACCTCTAGGGTGGGCAACAGTAGGGCTGAAACATGTTGACCAAGATAGCGGTTTTAATTATTCTCCGCTCCCATTGTTTGTATATCGAGCGAGGACATTAATGAAAGAGTGTGGTCCATCACCAGGTATTTATATTATTCACTGAACATCTATGTAGCATCGGGCGGAGTACTTTCAACTTCAACATATATTTTCACCCGGCTGGGTTAAACTCACCACACCTGTATATCAGTAGAATATTACCTCTAAAAACATCTGTAAGAGCTCCCCTGGTTTACATGGTTGTAGCCTTCACTGGTGACAACTGTTATCAGTGTGAGCTGGAACCCTGTGATGAAGGATGCCCCCTGAGTATGGGTGAGGGTTACCGGCTTGAAAAAGGGGATATCCCTTCTCAATTCACCTTCCCTCTTAGGTTGGAACTTCTCTAGCATTTGTTCCTGAGGGTACCTTAGTGACAATAATTACTTCAAGTGGGATTGCACTGTATAAGCCAAATATATAGCATCCAAAAAAGAAAAGGTGGCTGCCTTAAGAGCATAAGAGCACATTCAATCTTCATTCCACTCGATGTTGCAGCATCCATGGTGAAGTAAACGCTGACCAACAGGTGAATTAACCTTCACACATGGTGAAAACTCAGAGCCAAACCTTTTCAGGGGATATCTGCGAGCCAAATCCAAGGGAAGCCTGACTTCCCAATGTCCTTCTTCTCACACACCAGATTCACTGAATGGCCTGGTAGAGTGGTGGGTCATCTGGCTCAAGTTAAAACCAAGGATAGCCTGATTTCCTACTGTCCTTCTTGTCATGCATCAGAATCCTTGAATGTCCTTGGTGGGGGGTTAGACCATCTTTCTTATAGGGACCACAGTAGATAAAAACTCATCAGCAGACCTTGGCACTCTGCAAGAGAGAGGGACAACTCATGGGCAGGACATTTGGGAGACATGGAAGAAGACTGAACATGGGGCTTCTCCATGCAGTTACAGCCTACCCTTCTCACAGCCAGAACACAACATCATGCTAAGCACTGGTGTTACAATCTAAACAACAAGGCCCTCGAGGGTCTGGCAAATCTGCAGAGTGAGAAACCGCAGGCATGCCATCCTGTGTGCCAACCCAACCCTGACACACGTGCATCATATCAAATGCAGAAGCAGGCACTGCCTAGAGAAGGGCACGGTCTCCCTGGTGCCATATCTCTGTCTTGGCAAAAAAAGGTCCAGCCCCTGCTATAGCACACAGGGGCGCACTGGGACCGTAGCTGTGGGAAACACCAGTCCACCAAGCACAGCTAGAAAGCAAGACCCCGCATGACACACCAACACAAGGAAAAAAACAACACCTAGAATCCAGCACTCGCCATAAACAACAGCAGGGAACTGAAGAATGCAGGAAACAGGAATACCTGGGCCTGGATGGAAACAGGGAAAAACTGGATCTACAGTGGGCTTGACAGGTGCTTTTGTATGGTCAGGAAGAGGGGAATAAACTAGGAGTATGATTTGTAGAAAACGAAATATTTGTGTGTATAGTGCATGAAGCGGGCAGCAGTGCTACACTGTGAGGGCTTACCCTCAAGCAGCACAGGTCGTGATAAGGATGATCCAGGGAGTTGGTCATATTTTCTTATGCTACAAATCCCATGTAACAGCCTACTACGTAGTGTAAGCAAATAAATAGTTCCTTATACATGTGTCATATCCCGAGTCATGTAACACTGGCCCACAAATACCTAGTCAGGGGCTACATGGAGGCACAGTATCTGGAATCTCCCAAGTCCTTTTGCTCTCCCTTTTTGCTCATTCCTGGTCACTCTTCCAGTAATATGATTTTGGTTATGAGACTTTCTGCAGGACAATTTGAGACAGGCACATTCTGTACAGCTATTTACATTTTTGTAGAATGATTCCAGGAGCTGGCTGGACTTGATGACATGAAATATCAATTATCCTTCTTCTCTTATATAGTTGTCTGTATGTCTTAAGTCGGCTCTGGTGGATCAATGGACTAATTTATCTACTACAAGGATTTCTGTTTGACAAAATGATCAAAGGTTCACATTATGGCAAGTCACTTAGCCTTTCATCTTCCTTGGGGGCAAGGATGGCTCCTCAGTGGGGGCATTTGAGGCAGAGTCCCTCCAGTGACGGAGGAGAAGGAGATGGGTAGAATGGTTTTCTTTATCATTGCTGTTCCCATGTCAGGCAGAATATGTGCAGCTGAGCAGTTTATAGACTGCATAAATACAAAAATACAAGAGAAAGCACCATCAATTATGCTGAAATCTGGCATGCTCAATGTGTATTTGAGAGGCAGCAGAGAGAGCAGGCAGGTACAGTAAAATGTGCCACGTGTTCCCATGGTAAGTAGCATGACTGCCTTGGGCCCTTGCATAAGTGACTGGGTCCAGGCACCTCCTCCTGTCACCGAATGACCCTTCAGATTTCTAGCCAATGAGAGCTTGGATTGTGACCTTGAGGAGCAGAGTTCTGCATGTGTTATTGCTGCACCCCTGCCTGCTGCCTTCCTTCGCCTGTTTTGGATCCAACAAGTTTCCAAATTGCGCAGACTTTGCCTCCTTCTTCATCGAAAAAAATGGACATCATTGAAAAGGAGCTACAGACAACAAGGGAGCTGCTACCAATGAACGTACTCACCAGTCCTTATCCATCACGGTATGATATTCCTGTCGGTCAACCTGCGCTTTCACCAAAAAACAATGCCACCAGGCACACATTCGCTCCCCTCAAAGAAAGCGACATTCACAACTTGCTTACAGTGCTGAAACCTTCCAATCATTTCATCAACCCTTTATCGCTGAATATCTTTAAGGAGATCAAATTGTCTCTCCTCCCTTTATGGACCAAGATTGTAAATGCATCAGTCCTTCAAGGCACTATTCCTGACTGTCTAAAAGTCGGGCAGGTGACCCACATCCTAGAATACGAACAGCAGAGTGCTCAGACCCAAATAATATCCGCCCAATCTCCAACATTTCCACTCTGGCGAAGCTTATTGAGAAATGTGTCCAGATCCAACTCTGCAACCACATAGATCATTACCAACTCCTACACCAATAGCAGTCTGATTTTTTTCCAAAGTCACAGCACAGAAACAGCACTCACACACAAAGTGGATGACGTATTATCATTGTTGGATCAGAATGAAGCTTGTCTTCTTATTCTCGACTTATCGTCAGTGTTCAATACTTTGAAACACAACAATCTTCTAAACCTACTTGAAAGAAGGATGGGGTTATCAGGTGTAGTCCTCCAATGGTTTACTACATTCCTCCAACACAGAACCCAAAGAGTCAAGGTCAACCATTCTCAGTCCAAGCCCTCTACGGTCTTCCTGGGAGTCCCACAGGGACTCTATCGTTCTCTTTAACTTATTCATGGAACCTTTAGCAGAATCCTTGTCATTCTCCAACATTCATTATCACATGTATGTAGAAGACACACAATTATACCTGAAAATCTCCTCCTTTGAGGATTTCACTACCCTCAACACTATTCTTCAAAATACTCATAATTGGATTGCTTTAAACGATCTCAAACTTAATGCAATCCAAACCGAAATCCTCCTCATTATTCCAGCCAAACAAAATGTCAAGATGGACCTTTCAATGAAGCATCTAACTGCCCTCAAATGCACATTCACTTTGTAGATTCTGCGGGAACTCTGGTACTTCTACTAATTAAACAGCTGCATATGCTGAACCACATCTGTAATGGCACCAAAGGAGTGAACTACCAGATGAGCATCCTCAGGAAATTAAAATCCTACCTCTCCCAGGACGACCTTAAATCTACGGTCCAAACCCCAGTCATACCCAGCCTCAATTACGAAAGTGCTATGCTCAAATGCGCACCAAGGTACGACCTGGCCCCTTTACGGGCCTCTCGTAATGCTGCGGCCAGACTTGCCATTGCCACAAAAATATACTAACACATCTCCCCTGATCTGAAATCCCTATACTGGCTCCCTTATGAAGCACAAATTCAACTAAAACTCGCTTGCATGACTCATTAAGCCCTACATTTCAATACTTCCAGATATTTGGCACAAAAGCTAGAATTATCTGTCGGATGTAGATCATCGCGAAGTACCAGCTCCCTGCTGCTGAAACAACAGATTTTTCACAAAAAGAAAATGCACTACAGAGCCTTTGCAAGCATCGCACTGATAATGTGGAATTCCTTGCCGAAGGAAATCCATCTGATTCCGTCTGCCGCCTCCTTCAAATTGAAGTGAAAACATTTCGGATGAACAAATGGTTGCCCCAAAATCATACCCTATATCGATTGATCTTACCTGGTATATTCTGATTTGTTGATCATGACTACTATCCCACTGATGTCCTAGGGTTTCTCGTCCTTTAATTTGTTATTCTTCTATGATTGTATTTATGTCGTATCTGCATTGTATTACTGTGTCTTTACTGGTTTTTCACTCCTCCCCGGTAAAGCGCTCTGATACCCTTACGGGTCATGTTCGTGCTATATAAAACCTTTATCAATTAAAAAATGTAAAAAACTTTGGCAACTGGCTGGCTATCATCGACATGTTGAACATCTGTCACATATATGTGGGAATTGCTGAAAAAATAACCTGCAACAAACACCTACTGCCCACCCCATTCATGTTAACCATAGCGTGAAAGGGGGCCTTATTTACAAGGCAGCATTAAGCCACGTTAAGTGGCTTAACTCTGCCTTGTACATGAGGCTAAGCCCCTATCGCTACCACAACGTCGGAAAAAGTGATGTTGTGGTGGCGATAGGGGCTTCTGCATATGCCCCATAGTTTCAGCTTGATCTGGGAGACCCCACAGGTGTGGGACAAATTAAACCATATTATTGAGAACTATGCAATCTTTCTTCGTGTAGATATTGAGGGCTGATCCACCAGTGACAGATGTGCATTCCAAGGTAAGCTGTTGGAAAGGTTGACTGGTCACCTTTCTAAAGCTTATTGCTATATGTGGGTGAGCATGGCAGTAATGCAGGTCGCATTTCTTTCCGGGTTCTCTTTATGTACCAAGCACGGGCAATCTAAAAATATATTTTGAATCAGTTGAGGGTTACATACATTTAATTGGGTAGTAACATACAGCTTTGTACTTGTGCACATCAGTTTCAGCTTTGGTTCAGGTGGGCTGCAAGCAGGTTAGATAATGCAGTAACGCTTCAGTGGTATATTTCAGCACAGATGAGGTTTTAGTCGATAAAATGTTCTAGTGACAGTATTAAAACTGATCACTTCACCGCAGCGACATTGTTCTTACAAACATATGTCCATCGATTACAATTTCACTTTGCGTGATCTGCGAGCAGGTGTATACATACAAGCATGTGTACATCAAACTTAGTTCTGTGGTGCTTGTTTGTATAGTGTCAGGTGGGTCTTCATGCATGTCCAATCGTGTGAACCATATGTGGGTGCGCGCGCCTCTAGTTTTATTTAGTGCATTTTTATAAAGCGTGGACATTTCTCGAAGGTGTCAGATCGCTGAGAGGTTGCATTTGAAAGGGACCGATACACCTCTATGTGTAAAGCCCATGATGGCGAAGAGCGACAGGGTAAATTACATCAGATAAAAAATGTAATCAATGACTTATGCGGAATCACCACTTCTCAAGCGGAGAAAAAAATAAACAATACTTGAAGTTCATGCTGAACTGTACTCTTTTGTCAGGCACAATGTTTCAATGTCGTAAAGCTTGACCAAACTTATGTTAGACACAGAAATACCCCCAAAGACACCATTTTTATTCCTGCGATAAATGTGTATACATTTTTCTTCTTGAGCTAAAAGACGCAATGAAAAACATCACCAAAACCTGGCTGTCCCGGGCGCTCGGGTGAAGTACCGCGGCGCTCCGATTGCGCAGTTCAAAAATCATTCACTAACCCAGGCCTGGCAGAAAGCCTTTCCAGTCATTTTTTTTTCCTTTTTTTAGGTTTTCTAATGTTCCTAGGAGTTTTGATTTGAAATGGAGATTTCTCTTTGGCAGAATTAAAACACATATGAGCTTTATTGCAGTCAGAAAAGAAATCTGCAAGTGAATAACGGTACAGAGAAGAGTTCATTTTGCCTCATGTAAGATGTTCTCTTTTAGTTCACAAATGAGGTTATTATTTTATAGTAACTTGCAAAAAAGCACATTACCTCCTAAAATGTGTCTTATTTATAAAGACGTTATGTTTTTGCGAAATAACTTCCTTCCCGTGCTTCTTTTTAAAAGAGCAGAGTACAAATTATTATAATTATACACTCATTTCAGATCAACTTGCCCTTTATTCTGACCTTTTTTCATAAAGCATTTTTAAAAGGTTATAGCCAATTTGACTTAAATAAACCCGTTATCCCACGCTAACGCCGTTGTCCACAAAAAACACACACGCGTACACTAATAAAAAACATTTGACATAATCTATTTTCACACACGCGCAGGCCATAATGAGCTTCCAATCTTATACCATTGGTTATATACTTAACTGAAAATGAACCGTATTTGTGTAATATTTTTCCTTCTTTAATTGTCTCTTTAACCCTAAATTGTTCACATTTCAAAATCACATCACAAATCTAGTTTTCTTTGTACTTCTAAATTCTAAGTACTCATTTACTTGTCCTTCTTTTAATGTATTTTCTAAAACAGCATTATTTGCTTTTTTTTTATTAAAGTAATTCTCAATTCGACGCGTATAAGTGTTCATGACAAGGAAATCTTCTATTTTTGGTCAGCTTCAAAAAACTTTCCTATCAAATGCGGGAATACTTCCATATACCTGCACAGTCAGTGCCTTATTTGCCTTATTAAAAACCACTTTCAACCTAATGTATTGCGCAATTCTTCCACTGAGGGCGAGAAACGTTGCCCGAACACACCTCGTTTATTTGCTTAACAAAAATGTGTTTCCTACTTCGGGAATCAGAGGCAGCTGCTCATGAAATACATTTCTTGGTCTCGTTCTATCATTTCTCGCTCCTCTGACACCTTGCACATTTTTTTCCAAATATCTTTTTAGGTTTGGCTAGAGACAGCTTGAGCTGTCCCACGGATCACATACTTTACACTGCCATTACAGACAGAAGGGCAGTAGGTCAGGCCCTCAGAGCCACAGGCTGTGTCATTCACATGTCACTATAGCCACATTGCAGCCATTGGTGGTTGTAAAAACTGTCATTCATGGCGCTTGGAGTGTTTCCTCTTCACTGCTATTTCATTAGTGCAGGAGTTGCAGGAGGCTGCAAGGGAAGGATGCACTCTTTTTTGTCCTTTTGTGGCAAGACCTCATTGTGGCCTATACATGGCTTGGTATTAGGGCTCATGTAAAACAGGCTGCATTTTGACCTCTACACAGGTGCCACAAAGAGCTTAATTCAGTCAACTGAACTGTCAACTCAGGAGTGGCTTTGCTCATGTTAAAGCATGGGTACTCACAGACATTTTCCCAAGGGCCACAAATTTTGCTTTGTGATGGGACCAAGGGTTGCATCGATGCCAGCAGGTTGGCCAGGGGGAGGGGTGGGGATGGCTGTGGGGGCTAATAGTAAGTTGGGTGTATGAGAAGCAAACCATGTACATTTAGTGTCTGAATTGCACAATGTGTAACCAAAAACTTGAGATTCATCCTGGATTCTCCACTTAACCAAACTGTGTGATCTTAGGCAATTGTTTTGTTTTACTTTCCCTCCTGTTTCTTCCTATGAGGAACTCAAAATACATGACTTCAGGATGTGTGCTGTACAAAAACTTCACCTGTGTTTGAGTTAATAAACTATACTGTTCATGTATAATAGGAACCCCAGCCATACCCAAAGACATACATAAAAAATGACTTGCCCCTTAGTTCGCTGTTGGCATTGTTGTGAAGGTGAAGTGAAGAAGGAAAGTTTCTTAATTCATGTTTGAAAACTATCACTATCAAAAATATACTTCTGAATGCACTGAAATAATATATTATGATGTACTAAGGTGAATCAGTTCTACATGTTAAAAAAATATAGGGACATGTTACCAACAACTAGCGATAATTATCGCTATGTTGGCTTAGCGGCGATATTTTTATCGCCGAGCTGCAGCGATTTTTATCGCTTAGGAACCTTGCTATTATCAAGGTTTATCTCCTATGCAATAAAAATCGGCTGAAATGCATGAATATCGCTGAAAAGTCAGCGATATTAATGCATTACCGAGCTAATGCTCTTAGCCATGTTATCCACCTACCATTGGATAACATGGCTAAGAACTGCTCAGGGGCAGGTGTTAGCTTTTGGAGATATTGGGGAATATTATCAAGGGGGTTTATCTCCGCTTTTTTGGCTTTAAAAGCCAAGAAAGCGGAGATAAAATTATCTCCCTATTACCTAGCTGTCGCTAACACCAGTTAGCGACAGCTAGTAGGAGATAGCGACCATCTTGTGCCCCGCTTTGCATGTCAGTGATATTTATCACTAATGACATGCAAAGTGGGAGTGCCTAGATGTTAGCGACTGAAAACAGTCGCTAACATCGCTATCTCCTATTACCAACTTTTGGAGATATTCGCGCTAAGCGCTAATATCTCCAAAAGCTAACACCTGCCCTGAGCAGTTCTTAGCCATGTTATCCAATGGGAGGTGGATAACATGGCTAAGAGCATTAGCTCGGTAATGCATGAATATCGCTGACTTTTCAGCGATATTCATGCATTGCGGCTGATTTTTATCGCATTTGCGATAAACCTTGGTAATACCAATGTTTATCTGCGATAAAAATCGCCGCAGCTTAGCGCTAAATTTTTGTCTCTAACCAAGCAATAGCGATAATTATCGCTATTGCTTGGTAATATGCCCCATTAGCGCTTAGCGCGAATATCTCCAAAAGTTGGTAATAGGAGATTGCGATGTTAGCGACTGTTTCCAGTCGCTATCATCTTGGCACGCCCACTTTGCATGTCATTAGTTATAAATATCACTGACATGCAAAGCGGGGCACAAGATGGTCGCTATCTCCTACTAGCTGTCGCTAACTGGTGTTAGCGACAGCTAGGTAATAGGGGGATCATTTTATCTCCGCTTTCTTGGCTTTTAAAGCCAAAAAAGCGGAGATAAACCCCTTTGATAATATGCCCCATACTTTTTTACTTTTGTTCACACATACTTTCACACATTTGCAGCAAGATGTCTTTGTTAATGAAGGTGCTTCTGAAGCTGGGTGGTGCAGGGCTCCCAAGTGCTTTCCTTTCTTTAACTTCAATTAACCTTTAAATACATACCTACCTGTTTATATAACATCTTTTTCATCTTGGTGCTGAGTCGAGTAAACAGCAGGCCAGTACTGCCGTTGACCAGGCATGTAAAGGTCAGGAGGTCTGCGTGTGGACCCTAGGCAGTACTTCGAGTATCACTGTGCTAGAGGATGCTGCAGTGACCAAGATGTACAGCTGAGTTCTGTCACCTAGTGCTGCTTGTGCTGCTTCTCTTCAGTGCATTGACCCTGTGGGACATGCACATGAGCAGAGAGGTACAAGCGGCGCCACACAGCCTGGTACTATGTGAGCTACAGAGGGAGCCTGCTGCATCCTCTGTATCAGGATGATTCTGCGCTCTCAAAACTGGGGCCATATCATCACCCCATATAACTTAGTAACTTTACGAGCAAATGCATGCGCTGCACACAGCATGGCTCATATACAACCACCACTCCATATTTCTGATTTCTAGTGCTTGCAGCCCATGGACTAACTGATGGAGCTATCTAATCAGTGTATGCATGAGTTTTATAGGTTGAGGCAAAGAGGGACCTTCCTTATAACTCTATTGATGACAAGCCATTTTATAAGACTGAGAAAACATTCCTGTGAAGTGATATATTCACCCATCCATCCATAACTCAGTCATTCACAAATCTGTACACTCACCCAGCCATTATTTAACCCATGAACTCAAGCTCTCTTCATTAACATACTCACTCATCCATCCAACCCTGACTCCCTTTCATATTCACGTATTCACGAATCACCAGAGCCCCTCAATAATTCTCAAACCAATAAAGTATACAAACTTCTTTACTAATTCAGAATGTTATTTTACAGTCCCTACACCATTTATCAGCTGGAATCTGTTCAGGTCTCTGTGTGATAATTTTTTTTTATGTAAAGCACTTACCTCTAAAGAGGGCAGAATGATAGAGGGAGAAAAAGCAGCTGCCACATCCGCGCCTGATAAGACCAGTAAACTCCTGCCCCACACATAAAAACAAAAGAGGGACTTACAAGCTCAGATGAAATAACAATTTTAATTTCTATGCCATCTACACTTCATTTCACTACTTTTGATTTTGATTAAAAAAGCTTGTATGGACGAAAAGCTCAGGAGTCACAGTCATCCTCTTAAGCTGCCTGACAGATGCCTAGATCTCAAACTATATGGCCATGTTGGAACTGACATCTTTGGTGTGGTTTTCCCTCAGCTTTTTGCCTTTTATCCTCCTGTTTTTGCTGGACTTTGGACTCTGTGCATTTTACCACTGCTAACCAGTGCTAAAGTGCTTGTGCTCGCTCGTTAAAACATGAGCAAATGGGCCTACATCTAATTGCCACATTTATTTTGCTTGTAAGTCCCTAGTAAAGTGGTACTACATGTACTCAGACCCTGTAAATTAAATGCTACTAATGGGCTAGTACCACTCATTGTGCCACCCACTTAAGAAGCCCTTTAAACTTGTCTTAGGCCTGCCATTGCAGCTTGTGGTGCAGGTTAAACTGCCATTTCCACCTGGCAAAATAAACCTTTTTCCCGGCCTAACCCTTCCTTTTTCAATACATATAAATCATCCCTAGGGTAGACCTTAAACAACCCATAGGATAGAGTGAAGTGTATTTAAAAAAGTTGGACATGTAGGTTTGACTTTTACATGCCCTGGTAGTGAAACATTCTTAAATTTGTTTTTCACTACTGCAAGGCCTGCTTCTTCCATACGATAACAGTGGGTTGCGTTATTACATTTAAAAAGTGATGACTTTCAATTGGGAGCAGGTAGGAAGTTGGAGTTTGATCTCTAAAGAATTATGGACCAGATGTGGGTAAACCAGATTTACAAATTCTAAAATACCGAATTTTACCGATTCGGTATTTTAGAATCGGTAAATGGGATGTAGGTATTCATTTGGTAAGTATTACCGAATCGGTATTTACCGATTCGGTAATTCCCATTTATTCCTAAGAATGAATGGGAATTTCCGAATCAGTAAATACCGATTCGGTAAAAGGGGGAACACATTGAAGGGTGGCAGGGTGTCACTTTGACACGCTGTTGCACCCCTGAATTGTGTATGGGTGCATATGTGGCACACATACATGCCCGTGCCACATGGCACTGTAGTAATTTGCAAAAAATTGCTTCTTTTGGGGTTTTCGATATTTACCACCAACTTGTAGTTGGTGGTAAATAACTAATCCTAAAATGGGAAAAGCACTCATTTGAGTGCTCCCTACATTAAGGATTCGGTAATTTACAGAATCGGTATTTAAGAATTTGGTAATTTACTGATTCCTTAAATTACCGATTTGGTAAATTACTGAATCCTTAAATTAGGCCCCTACATCTGAAAAGCCTATTACTGGTCGGTAACGGCCGAAATTCGGTAATTTCGGCCGTTACCGACCGGTATTAGGCTTCCTACATCTGGTCCTATATCTCTTAATTTAAAACCTTCTTAAATGGTAAAATTAGATTTTAAGTCACAATTCTGAAAATGGCACCTGTATTAAAGTTGCCATTTTGTTGTTCCAACCATTTGGTGCTTGCAGCCTGTATTCTGGTCCCAAGACTATGGGTAGCTGGCAATTCATCTTTGTGTATAACTCGCAGACAGTGAGGTAAAGGGGGAATAGGTGTTGGCAGGAGGGGACATCTCTGACTTGATGGGGGGAGGAGCTGTCACCTACCAAACTTGCACATCACAAAGAGTCTACTTCAGCACACTCAAAATAATTTTGGGACCCTATGGAGGAGCATTTGTTACCCATGGTATTCCCTTTATCACCCCTGAGATGAGCTCCTGGAATATTGACATAGAGCCATCAACAAGAAAAGAAAGCTAACATGGGTTTTTAAGAGCCATGTTCACATTCTGCCTTTGTTAAGAATGATCATCTGTGGAAAAACCCAAAACATGCCTAACAAACATGAGCAAACTGGGCAGGAGTGAAGGGAGTCAGGAGAATGATTTACTGGTAACAAAGGGAAAATGAAGAGGGACAGCAGTGGGAGTCTTCAACAGCTATACTGTGACACAGTCACACAACAGTCCTCTCTAGATATCAGGGTCTGGAGCATGAACTAACCCTTTGATTATTTCCCACTAAGTTTGGGCACCATGGAGCCACCTCTGTGGAGGTTGACCACACATAAAAACCTTGCGGAATTTCTCTAGGCAGTGCAGATCTAATAAATGGTAAAAGAACACAAGAAAAATATGCCTCTATAGATCTCCACAGACCACCATAAATTTAACAGCCCAGTGAATAAATATTGATTATTAGAATTAGATTGGAATGTTGGGAGCCCATTGAAGAAAATGAAATGGCTCAGGGCTAACAATGGCTGGTACAAGTTTCTGCTCCAGCATTCCAACCTTTGTATTTCTTTTTTTACCCCTTTTTAATTTTGAATATTCTGTCCTCAATGGGTGGAATGTTCTAATAGCTATATGGCCCTACTGCCTTGGGCTGTACTGATTGCGAAAAGCCCTCTCCCTACTGAGGTTCAGGGTCTTTAACAATAGGTATGGCCCTCTGCATTAGGCTATAAGGCTACATTATACATGGTCTAATAATTTTATATCACACTCACATCTCACCACACCCAGATAATCTATTTTTACCCCAGCAGAACATTTCACTGTTATATATTCACTTTAAGTACACTTTCTTTCTGTATGATTATTTATTAAGGGTCTCGTGGTTGCAACCACGAGACTTGTTCTATGTACTGTGTTCCAGAACCCTGCCTTTCAGTCGTGAAGATTCCCTGAACGTCACTCTGGACGTTGGCCTCTTCACGACTGGACGGCTCTGGTTGTGGGTGTTACGGATTTGAATTGGATTACAAATAAACCCACATCTGATTCACCTTCAAGTATCCGGTGCATCATTTAACATATTGGCGACGATTGGGAACTTTTTCGCACCCACCGCCAGAAGGACAACCTCTTCGGGAATCAGACAGACTCACAAGACACTTCTGCTTTCCTCTCAACTTGTCCTGCCTCCGGTCCCTCCGCCTTTAAAATCAGGTTGTATTTTCAGTTTTTCCTACTATTTCAATGGATTTTGTGACTGTTCTCCCCACGCATCCACAGACTTTCAGGCTCGCACTAACCACGCGCATTTACCAACGCCTCCTGCCTCGCGCTACATCTCGCGCAGTCACCAACGCCTCCCAGCTCGCGCTGCATCATGCGCGCTACGTAACAATACGTAAATTCAAGCCCACCGCCTGTCAAAACTTACACTTACCGGTAACCCTGACAACAGGGTCCTGGGCCATTTTCAAGTTCTCTTTCACAATCATTCAGCGATAGGCACGCTTTACTGCCTGTCACTTTACCATATTCAAAACAAAGCTTCTTTTCAGCGATAGGCACGCTTTACTGCCTGTCACTTTACCATATTCAAAACAAAGCTTCTTTTCAGCGATAGGCACGCTTTACTGCCTACCTCGTTTATTTCACAGCATTATAATACATTTATACATGCAACGTTTTTCTTCAGCGATAGGCACGCTTTATTGCCTACCATGAACTTCTACATTGCTAACAAGCATTTATAAATGCACAATTGCTCCTCAGCGATAGACACGCTTTATTGTCTATCACTTTCATTTACCATTCACCAAGCATTTATAAATTCAAGCCTTTTCTTCAGCTATGAGCATGCTTTTTTGCCTACCACATTGACCTATATTACGGCCAAGCGTTCATTAATGCAAAGCCTCTCTTCTTTTATTTTATTACAACTCTTAACAAAGAAAGTTGTTTTCACCATGGCTTCTTCTCAACAGTTTCAAACGCCAGCTCCATTTTTACAGACTCCGGGAAAACCTCCTCTCATTTGGCGCAACTGGCTCAAAGGTTTTGAGAACTATTTGGTAGCTATTGACACTACTAAATATGATCCTCCTCGCAAGGTCGCTATTCTTTATGGTTGCCTAGGAGGTGCTGCTCAACAAGTTTTTGAAAACCTTCCTCATATTCCTTCTCCTTCTGGTGATTCTGGTGACAATTGGAACGTTTATCAAGAAGCCATTGCTCGTCTCAATAAACAATATGACGATGAACCTAGTATCGTTTTGGAACGTCATAATTTTTTCAAGCGCAAACAAAGTATTGATGAGAGCGTAGAAGACTATATTGCTCAACTCAGAATTCTGGTATCCACCTGTGACTTTGGCGCTAGTACAGATGCTTCTATCAGAGACCAGTTCATTTTTGCTTGTTTTTCTAAAAAAATCCAGGAACGTTTGTTGAGTTGTAAAAATCCTTCTTTATCAGAAACAATTGATATCGCAAAAGGGATTGAGCGAGCAACTTATTCCTCTAAAATTTTGCAAGAAACCATCTCTCAACCTTGTGTTCATTTTGTTGATCAAGCTTCAAATTTTACTTCTATTGACCTTGTTTACAATTCTTCAAGACAACAAAACAAGAAACCCCTCATTTGCTATAGATGTGGTTCAAGAAACCATCTTGGCAATTCTCCTTCTTGTCCTGCATCTGGGAAAAAATGTTCTTCTTGCAAGAAAATTGGTCATTTTCCATCTGTGTGCAGGGGTCGCAAAAAATGTACTAGAGTCAATAATATTGAATTTCAAGAGAATTTAGAATCTTGCTCAACCAGACTCAATGATGTTATGTTGTCTATTGAATGTGATTCTGTTGAATTTTCTAACATTAAGAGTCCCTTGTGCGAACTAATGATTGGTACAGTCCCAATTAGTGTCAAAGCTGGTTCTGCTTCTCCTATCACCATTTTATCGGATCTCACATTTTATTCTAATTGGGGTGAAAAAGTTGTTCTTTCCAAATCTGACGTCAATCCAAAGGCTTTTGGCGAGAAGGACATTGACATGCTGGGTTTCTTTTATTCAAACATTGCTTGTCTTGGCAGATACACCTTTACGAAAGTCTATGTTGCTCTTAAAGGCAGAGATATTTTAGGTTGGTTTGACTTAGACAGAATGGGTTTGATCCTCAAACCCGGCTCAGATCAACCTATTGCTTTAGGTGATATCCCTCGTGACTACTACACTAGTCATGATTGTGGGAACTTTAATATTTCAGATCTTTCTTTTCCTATAGTCAAAATGGACAATTTACTAAGTTCTTTTCCAAACTTATTTAAAGATAAGGTTGGTACAGTTCTTGGTTTTAAGCATGAAATTAGACTCAAACCTAATGCTCAACCTGTCATTCACAAGGTTTATTCCCTTCCTTTAAGTGCAAGAGATGAACTAAAAGGTGTTTTGAAAAAATTATGCGATGAAGGAATCATTGCACCCTGTGATTCATCAGAATGGGTTTCCCCAATAGTTTTAGTTTGCAAAAAAACTGGGGAGGTGAGATTGTGTGCTGATTTACGCTCACTGAATAATAATATCATCGTGGATTGTCATCCACTTCCCAAAATTCATGACCTATTGGCTAACTTGGGTGGTGCTAAATTCTTCTCCCTCCTGGACCTTAGGTCTGCTTATCACCAAATTCCCTTATCTCTTAAATCCCAAGAATTACCAACCTTTATCACTCCCTTTGGTGCTTTTAAGTACCTTAGGCTTCCCTTCGGTTTGGCCTCGGCAGCCAGCATTTTTCAAAAACTGATGGACAACTTATTCCAAGACATTCCTGGCGTGCAAGCGTATCAGGACAATATTTTGATTTACGCTAACAACATTTCTCAACATAATCACACTCTCAACACTGTCTTACAAGTGTTGGAAAAAGCTGGTATGACTGTCAGGCATGACAAATGTAAGTTTGGGGTTCATGGGTTAGATTACTTGGGCCATTCTCTTTCTCCCAATGGCATTAAACCCAAATTCTCCTTAATAAAAGCAATCAGAGACGCCATACCTCCTAAGGACAGAGATGCCCTTCGCTCCTTTCTGGGTTTATCAGAATATTACGCTAGGTTTGTGCATGGCTATGCACAGATTGTTGAACCGTTGAGAGCACTCTTAAGGAAGGGAGTGAAATTCGTTTGGTCTGAAGACTTGCAAAAAGTTTTTGATCAAGTTAAAAAGATCATTGAGGACTCACCTGCTTTGCATCCTTTTTCGGATGGCTCAAAGTGTTTTATCACTGTTGATGCCAGTCTTACTGGGTTGGGTGCAGTTTTGGGACAATGGGTTGAGGGCAAAGAACATACGGTTGCCTTTGCATCCAGAACACTTCTTTCTGCTGAAACTAGATACAGTACGATTGAAAGAGAAGCTCTGGCTTGCGTTTGGGCTATTCAAAAATTCAAATCTTACATTTGGGGTCGTGAGTTTGAGATTTACACAGATCACAAGCCCCTTATGCACATGCTTTCCAACAGTACTTCCAATAGGGCTTCTGCCAGACTTGTTCGCCTTCTTTCCAAACTTCACGAATTTCATTTCGTTATCAAGCATATCTCCGGGGGCAAGAATTTCAGGGCAGATTGCCTCTCAAGAATGCCTTTGACTGATGATTCCGTTGTTGATGACGACATTGAGTGTGTTGTTGCTATCATTGATGCCATTGCTGAATGTCAACCCATTTCTGAGGCTCAATGGAATTTAGCTTATAAAGATGATGTTGTTCTCTCTAAAGTTAAAGAGTTTATTGTCAACAAATGGCCCGAACGCAGAACTCAGTCTTCTGATTTAAAAGATTTTGCAAATGCGTCTGAGGAACTTTCTTTAGTTAATAATATGGTTATGCGTAATGATTTATTTGTTCCTCCTCAGTCAGTACGTGATCATATTATTCGTTCTGCTCATCAAGGTCACCTTGGTATTTTAAAGACTTGTCAACGCATCAAAAATTTTACTGGTGGCCTTCCATGGATTCTCACATTAGAAGGCTGATCGATAATTGTACTCAATGTATACTTTCTGACAAACATTGGAAAACTCTTTCCACTCCTTTATGTCCTGTTCCCCTTCCAGCTGGTCCATGGGACAAAGTGGCTTTGGATTTTTCTGGTCCATATGATGTTTTACCAATTGAGAACAAGTTTTTAATTCTTCTTGTTGATTACTATACCAAATGGCTCTATTACTCCTTTTGCAACTCTGCTTCTACTGACAATGCTGTTAAATTTTTACAATCTGTGTGTGATATTGAAGGCTTTCCTAAAACCATCATTACCGATAACGGTACTCATTTTGTTTCACAAAAAATTTGCTCTTTTCTCAAAAGTCATGATATTTCTCACTACAAAGTTGCTTTGTATTCACCCTCTTCCAATGGTTTGGTTGAGAGGTGTAATCGTATTATTAAGGAGGGTGTTCAAACTGCCATTTCCTCTAGGCTAGATCCTTTGCCTTTCGTTCACGACAAAGTGTGGGCTTACAATACCTCTCCCCACTCTACAACTGGTGTGTCACCTTTTACCTTACTTAGGAAAAGAAAAGTTCATTCGTTTCTCAATCCTAGTTGGTTACATAAGGATTGTAATTCGTCTGATAATTCTTTTTCTGTTCAGGAACATGTGAACGCTAAACAATTTTCCATTAAATCTCGTTTTGATGAAGGCAAACATTCTGTTGATCAGCCTTTGCAAAAGGGGGATATGGTGCTCATTAAGAATCCCAAAAGAGTTTTAAAAGGGAAATCTAAATTCTCTTCTCCAAATTTGGTCACACAAGTCAGCAAAGCTTCAGCTCTTCTTGATGATAAGGGATGGTGGAACAAGCGGGTTCTTGTTAAGGTTTCTCCACTTCAGGCCCATGTCATCAAGGAACATGCCACTTCAGAGTCTGAGCACTGTGATTGGTTTGATTTGACTTATGTACAACCCTCCTCTTCCAATCCCGTTTTTGAAACCTCCACGTCTTCCCAATCCGTGGTTCCTGTGCTTTCACCTTTTCCCTCGGAAGCGAATTCCGCTTCTTCTGCAGCTTCACAATCTGCAGTCCCTGACAATTTGTCATTACCTCACGATTCAGTTTTTAAAGAGACTTCTGAGGTGGCAACCAAAAGAGCTTTTCGTTTAAAGCAGTTATCTTGCAGATTGAGAGACTATGTTTTGGAGTAGCTTTGTATTTTCAAATTACTGTTTCCTTTGTTACTGTGCTTTTCGCTTAAAACAGTTGTCATGTAGATTGAGAGACTAAGTTTTGGAGTAGAACTGCATTTCTAAATGTCTGTTATTTTTGTTACCCTTTCAAGAGGGGAAGATGTTATATATTCACTTTAAGTACACTTGCTTTCTGTATGATTATTTATTAAGGGTCTTGTGGTTGCAACCACGAGACTTGTTCTATGTACTGTGTTCCAGAACCCTGCCTTTCAGTCGTGAAGATTCCCTGAACGTCACTATGGACGTTGGCCTCTTCACGACTGGACGGCTCTGGTTGTGGGTGTTACGGATTTGAATTGGATTACAAATAAACCCACATCTGATTCACCTTCAAGTATCCGGTGCATCATTTAACATTCACTCCAAAGATCTCCACTTACATAAATATTTATGTGTGTTGTATTTGATTTCCAGTTGCTTCTATTTTTTACATTAGCATGTTTCATGATGACAGTGAAAGATATCTTTGTCTGTTTTCTGTTAATGCTCATGTAGGCCATTTTCCCAACTAACATACTTTCCAGTAGCCGCTGGTGTGCTGGACGAGTGGCGCAGTGGTGAGGGGGGGGTTAAAGGGGGCACAGGGGTCTTGGTGGGGGATAAAAACGTCATTGAAACCAAAAAACGTACCTGCAGCTGGCTGCGCTGTGCTCGTTTGCTCCTCTTCTCCCAGGAGGCACAGGCTCCCTGAATGCCCAGCAGCCAATCCAGAAGCTGCTCTCACGCATGAGAACAGCTTTAGGATTGGGAGTCTGTGCCTGCTCTCTCCAACCCAGCAGCCTTGCTGGATCAGAGAGAGCTTTCACTGCGCATGACAGTTGGGTCGACCTGAGACGGCAGGCCAAACCGCCATGACAGTGAGAGAGCGCAAACTGACCTAAATGTAGAAATACACCACACTTACACGTAGTAAGCTCAAGTCATGAAGAGAAATGCCATGAGTGCTGATAGTACCTACATCTATATTCTGAAATATATAGTTAATGTAGAGATTTAAATAGAAGTGGAACTAATGCAGAAATGTGTGAAACTATATGATTTTATTAGACGTGATTATTCCTGAATCCATGTCGTGTAGCTGCTAAAATGTAAGATGGCATACGGTTAAACGTAGAACGTGGTAGGCCTCAGGGCCAGAGCTAGAAGGGAGGGGGAAGGTGGTTCATTTCACGACATGGATTGCACTAATGTTTTAGTAATAACGTTAATAGGTCATGATTTATAGATGTGTTTACTGAATAATAGACTAGGAGTACTAACATGCTATTAATTAAAGAAGAAGTTGAAAGCTATAAACATTATGAGAAATGCTGTAGGCCTGAATTGCTTAAACAGTGATTTACACATATTGGTCTGGGCCGAGGAATGTTGCAAACTTAGTTGGAAGTCTATGAGAATTGGGGTTTTGGCTGCCGATGTCTGTCTGCAAGAGAAAGGGGAGATCCAATTATAATAGAATGAATAGAAGTTTGTTCTAGAGACGGACCAGACATGGAGGAGGGTTCCGGAATGTATTGAGGGGTATCAGCGGGCCGGAGAAGAGTCTGAGAAGCAAGGTCGATGCTAACCACGAAGCCTCATCATGGAAAAAGCCAGAAGCTACACCACGTGAGGGGCGTCTCACGAGGGGCGTCCCAAATGTTGTTATGTTTTTGCATTAGGGACAGCACCCCGGGGAGGAGTTAGAGCAGATGCTTGAGGACCCTTTAGAGAGCGGATGGGTAGGCAGAGAGGGGTCATGACTGCAGAACTATAGGTTTTCACCAAGAGCTTGAGAGTGGGTGACTTCTCTTGGGGGTCATTCACTGCTGACACCTTTTATAGGTTGAGACCTGGTTAAGTAGGGATACCATCTAGAGCAGGGTAGGGACAGCCTAACCTGTATTTTCCTTCCGGCTGTAAATGACTGAGAGAACACAATACGTGTCTATGCTCATAGCCCTCTTGTTTTTAGAATTGGTTCTTGTAGTTTCCGTTGCTCGTCTGAGGGCTTTCAGAGAGCACTTGTATGTAGTTGGGCCTGTTTATCTTGTGAATCTCATTCTGAGATGCCTGTATCTTCAACTTATATTGACTTTATAATAAACCTTTGAAAGCTAGAAGTTGTTTGTGATCCTTTGGGCGGAGTCCTTTATTGGGTGAACTAACTTGGTAAGAGATGCACTTTCTTCCCTCAATGACAGGCAATAAAGGTTCAGTCGACCAGACCGGGGTTTAGATCAATAGTGATAAGGTATCGATCACAATCTCGCCCTTCCAGTTGGTAGCAGAGGATGGTTGCCTTCTTGAGGAAGGTGATCTAGGCCAGGTTAGATTACCCCAAGGCCCCTAGAGACCGATGATCGGAAGAACCGCCCGCCGAAGAAGGACCGGATGACGTGAGACAGAAAAGCAGCAGTATCGGTCGAGAGTGAGTATAAAGGGTCATGCGTGCTAGATTGCGGTGTTTTGTATTGTATCTATGTTGTAATGTCTGACGGAGTTGAATGCC
This sequence comes from Lissotriton vulgaris, assembly GCF_964263255.1. Taxonomy (NCBI): domain Eukaryota; kingdom Metazoa; phylum Chordata; class Amphibia; order Caudata; family Salamandridae; genus Lissotriton; species Lissotriton vulgaris. The sequence continues at coordinate 862,303 of NW_028245292.1, forward strand.
TGTAGAGAGACTGTGGAACAGGTTGTGAGCGCGCGCAACCGGTGGAAATCTTAAGCTCAAGGAGAGCTGAAGTGGTTCGGGTGTATCGGACACCCAGAGTAATTGTTAACTAGTGTGAAGGGGGTCATGAGGTACCATTGATCACCCGAAGGACCAGATAGGGGGAACGTAAGAGTGAGTGCGTGAGTAACGGACGCTGGTCGGAAGTTACTGTGTGTGTAAAGAACCTATCAGAGAGACGATAGACATCTCGTCAGTTGTGTTGACAATTACAAATAGACTGTGGACGTACAGTCGAGGGAAGTGACCGCTTGGTCGGAAGTAGTCATTTTTCGGTGTATGAATGGGACGCGTGCATGACCGCGAAGAGAGCTGAGAAAGGAGGGGTGCTGCTGCGAAGCGGAGACTAGTGACGTCAGAAAGTGCCGCGCTGGGATTGGCCGGCCGGTGAAAGACCGCGCTGCGATAGGCCAGCTAGCAAAGCCGCGCTAGGATTGGTGGATTGTCATCAGGAAGTAAACAAAGTATTCAAGCTGGAAATTTTGCGCATAATTATGAAGTGTTTGAAATGGTTAAGAGCGCTGTTTAAGAGAGAGAGGCGGAGATCTTATGAAGGGGAAGAAGCCCCGCCGGAGGGTACGCCGGCTTATTATATGGCGGCAAATGTTGGGCTGCACACAATTCTGTGGATCTCAGAGTGGAGTAAGATTACAGACGGAAATGAGGAACTGACGTTCCCAAAGTACGGGACGTTCAGATTAGAGGTGTTACACAGATTAAAAGCAATTATGACCGCAACGAGACCCTTGCCTAGACCGACCCAGTTTGAAGCCCTTAATGCGTGGATTAGGGCGGCGCATGAAAAGAACATGAACAGACGACAAGAAAGGGTGAAACGATCGGTAAGGGTAGTACAAGATGCAAAGTGGGATGCGGATGCTAAAAGATGGAGAGTGCATAACATAGAAGTAAATAAATTGTATCCAGTGTTAGAAATGCCCGGGAACAAAAGCCCCCTAGAAGAAGACGATGAGAGCGAGACAGAGGACAGCCTGATAAACAGATTATTGACAGACAGGCCACCCCCGTATAACAGAGCAGGGGGAGATGTCGAAAGTAGTGAGAAAGGGGGGGGCAATGCAGGACAGCATGGGCCGCTTCCCAGTTCCGATTGGGATCCCGCTGCAAAGAAAGAACTGTCCCAGCCTAGCCAAGTGCAGCAGGTAGTCGGGAGGTTTGTGGTGCAAAGGGCGCCAGAAACGGAGTGTGCCACATCCTACGCCCTACCCGATGCACTACGGGTACCTGTTACCATAGGTCCTATAGTATCGATATATGACCCAGAGAGAGCTAGAGGGGAAGAACGGGTACGGAGGGATAGAGAAAGAGCAGAGATGGCAAGGAGGAACGATACGATTAACTCCCCAAGCCTGTTGCCGATACCAAAAGAGTGGAGCACCCCAGTCCACACAGAAGGAGATCCAGGGGGCCATAGATGGCCAGAAGATATGAGGGGATCAGGACGGAAATCCTTTCAGGAGCTAAACGAGTACATGAAGAAGTGGGATGAGGCAGTTGAGGCTCACAAGAGCATCATAGCTGCGGAAGCTGAAAGAGAAAGTCAGGATAGCGGAGCCCGGACTCACTGCGGGGCTGAGGAGAGCAGCCCGGAGTGGGACGGGAGGGAGAACGCTAGTAGGGGAGTCACCCATTGGGCCCGGAGTGGAGGTAGATCAGGCCTAGAAAACGGGGGCCCAGAAAACGGGGTGGTGTCTCGCCCAAAACATAACGAAGGAGACCGAAGGACTCGAGAGTATAGAGACAGCTTTAAGTGTATCCACTGTGTGCCCGGCAACAGAGAACAGAATGGGAGTTGCGAGAGGTCGCACCATAGTCCCTGTGATGACGGCCATGAGCGAAGTCCAGGGAATATGGGGAACCAGGAAGGATCGTATCAGATACTGAGTGATACAAGACCGAGAGAGAGTGGAGACCGGAGAGAGGATAGCAGAGAGGCATACTGCGAAAAGAGAGAAGAGAGAGAGAATGGGCAAAGTAAGATTGGGGGTAACAGGCCCGTATTCCATCACCTTCCAAGATCGGATGGCAGAGCATGGGACCTAGAGAGGTGGGAGCAAGGGAGAGCACTCCTTAACTCTCCCGAACCCAAACGTAGGGCCCGGAGTTGGGATGGGAGAGAAACCTGTGAACCTCCCTCGAAAGAGATATTGCGAGCGGAGATAAAAGCCAAAAGACTCGAGGTCTCCAGCTTAAGGTCAGATCTGGATGACATGATAGATGGTACCCTGCCCTTAGAAAGAATGGAAATGTATGAGCAGGAGGAAATTCTGTTCATGGCAAAGGACGTAACTCGAAAGGCGAGAGCAATTCATGAGAAATTAGTGGAACTAGCAGGCAAATATATGGTGGACCTGTCAAGGACCAAAGCATTACAGGGTAACCACAGGCTACATTACACAGATCGAGACCTAGATGAGAGGAGAACCATCGGATTGAAGACGCACATAAGGGAACTGATTACTGGAATAAGGACATGGAGGGCACTAGATAAGTGGGAGGAGAGGTGGTCCAAGAAAGGGACCGTCAGGAGAAGCACACTTGGTATGACACCAGGAAGACAGCAGGGAGTAGAGGCATACCCTTTGAGGGAAGTTGCAAATGGGACCTACGTCCACGTCCCGTGGAGTAGGGGAGATTTAGCCGCTTTTACCACCTCCTTCCCCAAATTGCGGGAAAACCCAGTGGAGTGGTACAAGCAAGTTGAGAGATTCGTAAAAATCTCAAAGGTCCTATGGATAGATCTGAACACGTTGTTTGACATTGTAGTGCCCGGAGATTTGTGGACGGCATGCAAGGTTAGCGCTGAGTGGCCCATAACTGAGCCAGAGAGAGATGCTAGGACTAATGGGCCGTCTGAGATTGTAATGGCAAAATTCGAGAGAGTAATGACTTGGCTGAAAGATAAAGTGCCAATGCAAGACATAGATTGGGTCAAAATAGACCGAACAAGACAGGAACCCAAAGAGACAGTCCACGAATACTATGAGAGATTGCTGAAGGCGTTTAAACAGTATAGTGGTCTGGATGTAATGGATCCAAAAGACATAGGGCAATTTGTGTCCAAGTTCGTCTTGGGCCTGAGACCGGATATTAGTTTGATGATCCAGCAACACTTGATTTGTTGGCAAAATAAGCCCCTAGATGAAATACTGAGATATGCCAGGTATTGCTGTGATGAAATAGACTCCAAGGCTAAGAAACTAAAGGAGAAACTGATGGTGGTACAGATGCAGGCAGCAGGGAAGGGGGGACAACAGCAACAGCAACCAGGAACAGGTACTGGGGGAAGGAAACAGTACGGTCAGAACAAGGGCAATGAGGAGAATTCCACCTTTAGACCCAGGATAGATATAGCTGCCTTAAAGAAAACGACTAGGTGCCACCAGTGTAACGAGGTGGGGCATTGGAAACGCGAGTGTCCCTATAATGTTGAGATAGGAGAACAGGAGGTAGAGGAGGAAGAGACCCGGAGTGCGCCTACAAGAGGGGTAACGCAGTATCAGGGAAAGGTGCTCAAAGGGGGGGGGCCTCCTCCCCGAGCCCAGTTCCCGCAGGCACCCAGGGTAGCGACTATGGGTAAGACATATAGACAGATGCCCCTGTTTGTCGGAGGAGAGGAATGCTATTATGTGGACCCACTAACTGGACAGAGAGTGGAAAGGGATGACTGCACCCTCGGGGCAGCTTTAGAGGTGGACCAGAGGGGACCCTATGTTGAGGCCGAAGTGGCGGGGTTCCCTACGACATTTCTAGTGGACACAGGAGCCACTCGATCCACGATTAGATCAGCCGCAGTTCCAGGCCTGCCCATGTCTGGAGAGACAATACAAGTAGTGGGGGTCGCTAACAGGAGGATGACCAGCCCACTGACTGAGCCCGTGCAGGTGAAAATAGGGAAGTACAGTGATGAGCACCAGTTTGTGGTTTGTGATTCTAGTCCTGTATGTCTGCTAGGAAGAGACCTTTTGTGCAAACTAAATTGCACCATATACTGCACGCCACAGGGAGTGGAAGTATTGACTAATGACGATGATGCTGACTTCAAAGTCGCAAATTCCAGAATATGTGTGGAGTTGTATCCCACTCTGACAGTAGATGAGCTCCCCTGGGACCTGAGAGAGACAGTAGCTCCAGAAGTGTGGGATTTCACTGGGGAAGAGATTGGGTTGGTGAAAGGGGTGGACCCAGTGAAAATTGTAGTGAAACCTCATGCTGAGTTTCCAAGAACACCTCAGTATAAATTGACTCCAGAAACGATTGCAGGCATAAAACCCGTGATTGAGTCCATGATTAAGCAGGGAATACTGAAGGAAATCGTGGGTAGTCCATGTAACTCCCCGATTATGGGTTTGCAGAAACCAAATGGGAAATTCCGGATAGTGCAGGACCTCCGAAAGATTAATAACATAGTCGTTTCATGTTGTCCAGTGGTACCGAATCCATCAGTGATACTGTTTCAGATACCGTTCCAAGCAGAATGGTTCACTGTAATTGATCTTTGCCAGGCTTTCTTTTCGATCCCTTTGGACGAAGAGAGCCATTTTCTTTTCGCATTTAAGCTGGAAGGTCGCGTCCTAGCATGGTGTCGTATTCCTCAGGGGTATACAGAGAGCCCATCGATCTTTAACCAGCTTCTGAAGAAAAATCTTGAAAGTCTAGTGCTGCCCCAGAGGTCAATTCTGGTCCAGTACATAGACGACCTTCTTGTGGTGTCAGAAACAGAAGAAGCTTGCAGGGAAGACTCTATTGCATTGTTAAATCACCTAGCTGAAAATGGGCATAAGGTGTCCCCGGGAAAATTGCAGTACTGCCTGACTGAGGTGCAGTACTTGGGACACAGAATTGAGAAAGGTAAACGAAAAGTGTCACCAGACAGGATAGAGGCCATCATGAAGATGAATGCGCCTAAAACACAGAGAGAAGTCAGGATGTTTCTAGGGATGGTGGGATATTGCCGACAGTGGATTGCAAACTTTTCACTGAAAGCAAAACCCTTGCAAAAACTGACGCACAAGGAGGTGAGTGATCCGGTACCATGGGACAAAGACTGTTTGATGGCGTTCCTACAGCTGAGAGAGGACTTGTGTCGTGCTCCGGCTCTGGGAATGCCAGATTACGATAAACCATTCTTGCTCTACTGTTGTGAGAGAGAGGGTTGCGCGCTGTCTGTGTTAGTCCAAATTCATGGGAATGCCCGTAGACCAGTCGCGTATTTCTCGGCTACTTTAGACCCAGTAGCCGCAGCGTTGCCCGGATGTCTCAAATCCGTTGCCGCAACAGGTGTCAGCATTGAGAGGTGTGAAAACATAGTTATGGGGCATCCGTTAGAGGTGCATGTGCCCCATTCTGTTGAATTATTGATGACCAGGACCAAAACACAGCATCTGACAAACAGCAGGCTCACGCGCTATGAGCAAGTTATTCTTGCTGCAGAGAACGTGACCCTCAGGAGATGCTCTGTTTTAAATCCTGCTACCTTGATGCCACTTCCAAACGATATTGAGGATGATGATGAATGTACAGACCATGACTGCCTCGATGTGACTGAACTATGCACCAAACCAAGACCCGACATCGTAGATGAGCCACTGACTGACCCAGACGAAATTTTGTTTGTCGATGGCTCATGTGTAAGAGACGAAGTTGGGCAGTTGAGAGCAGCTTACGCTGTTTGTACAATTACTGGAGTTGTGGAAGCTGGATGCCTGGAAGGAGTACACTCCGCTCAGGTGGCCGAGATTATTGCCCTGAGGCGTGCCTGCCTGGCAAGCAATCAAATTCGAGTCACCATATACACTGACAGCCAATATGGATACGGGGTAGTTCATGATTACGGGCAGTTGTAGTCTCAAAGAGGTTTCATGACCTCTTCAGGCTCTCCCATTCGCAATGGAGAGTTTGTGCGCCTGTTGTTAGAGGCGTTGCAATGTCCAGCAGGTATCGCAGTTGTGAAGTGCACCGCACATACCAGAAATATGGACTTCGTGTCACAAGGCAATAGATATGCCGACGAAGTCGCGCGGTATTGCGCGGAAACAGGGTACTCTTTCACAGAGGTGGAAGTGGGTGGAATAAATGTAAGGACTGAATTAGCCATGATATTAGAAACTGTTGATACTTGGGACGAACTGAAAGACATGCAAGAAAATGCTCCTGATTGTGAAAAAGAAACATGGCAAAAAGCAGGATGCGTGGTGGGAGAGGCCCATTTCTGGGTCTCAGCAGATGGTAGAGCAGTGTTGCCCAATGAGATGGTGAGCCCAATGGCCAGACACATACATGGTCCTGTCCACTTAGGAAGAGATGCTATGCTGAGAGTGTTTAGACAGACCTGGTACAACCCTAAGTTCAGAGTAGCAGCTGAAGCAGTGTGCCAGCGTTGTGTGACGTGTCAGCAGTTGAATGTAGGGAAAAAGACACCAGTTGCACTGAGCCACATAGGGAGGTCAGGAGGTCCATTCAACCGAATGCAGATAGATTTTATTGAAATGCCAAGGTGCAACCGCCTCCGCTATGTCCTAGTGGTTGTTTGCGTATTCTCCAGGTGGGTTGAGGCATACCCTACACGTAGGTGCGACACCCTCACAGTAGCCAAGTTACTGCTTAGGGAGCTTATCCCGCGCTTCGGGGTGCCGGCCTCTTTGGAATCAGATAGGGGAACGCATTTCAACAGCGAGCTTGTGAAGATGATTTGTGCGGCTCTGAATATAGATCAGAAATTACATTGCAGTTACCGACCAGAAGCCTCAGGAATTGTGGAGCAGATCAATGGCACCATCAAGGCCAGAATCGCAAAAGTGTGTTCATCCACATCCTTGAGTTGGCCTGACGCTTTGCCATTGGTCCTTATGAGCCTCCGTAGTACCCCAGACAGAAGAACGGGGCTGTCACCGCATGAGGTGTTAATGGGGAGAGCAATGAGGTTGCCATCTGTCCCAACTACTGCACTGTTAAATATCACAGATGATATGATCCTGGACTATTGTAAGGGGCTGTCTGACGCCATTCATTCTGTGTCCCTTCAGGTGCAGGCTGCCGAGGTTCCATCGTGCCAGGACCCGTGTCATGACCTGTTGCCTGGGGACTGGGTCCTGGTGAAAAAACACGTGAGAAGAAGTTGCCTGGATGTTCGTTGGCGTGGGCCTTTCCAGATCATTCTGATCACGAACACGGCTGTGAAAGTAGGAGGCCTGCCCAATTGGATCCACGCGTCACATACGCGGAGGGTTCCAGCACCTCTGGAAGAAACAGCTCCTCTCTCGGATAGACGTCCAGCTGCGGACCGAGAAGCCATAGAGGGGGCTAGCCAAGCTGTAGAGGTGCCAGCGGAAGCAGGGAACGAGTCTGACCAAGCTGAGGACGGTCAGTACAGCAGCGAGACAGACGACGCTACTGAAGGAGAAAGTAGCTGGGAGTACGAGTCAGACACTGACAGGTCTGACAGAGAGCGTGAACAAACCAGAAGAAGAAGGAGTAGAAGGGTACGTGGAGAAGCTGATTGGCCGCAAAGAAGGAGCTCTAGCCTGAGGTCAACTCCGGAGAGAACCCTTCCTCCGATATCAGAAGACTCAGACCCGGAAGAAGGTGCTCAGGGCGCTGAAGCACCGGACTTGAGGAGGTCAAGAAGAGTGCGTGTGCCTAACAGAAGATACTCCACCCCTGAGTGGACATATCTGGCGACAAATGTCTTCGAAACCAGAGACAGGGAGGATCCGAGCGGTGGTAGTGTCCAGTTCTGAGCCCATCGTCACAGTGGAAATAAGACTGTTAGTACCCGGAGTCGAACAAGAAGGGTCACTGACATTCATGCTCCCCCGTCCTCCCCGCCTCAGCAAGTTAAAGCACATGTTTCTTACAGAATTGCAATTCCCCGATTTTGGTACAAAAATAACAGCCCATGAAGAGCACAATCTTCGTTTGGAAATATTGAACTTTGCTATTGAAGCTGCAGGCGAACGCCTGATAGTGGATGCTTAAAAGACTTTGTAAATAAGCGAGAAGAAAAGAAGATTACCTAGCGCCCAGGAAGCAGAGAATCGTAGGGACTTTCCCTGAGTTGATGGAGAAGGGCTAGGGTTGTCTATATTGAACTGTTAAAGGACTTTTTGCGAAGAAGGTTGTCAGCTTCCAGTTGTGTGGTTCTAAGAGCAAGAAGAGTAAAAGAGACTGTAAAGGAACGAAAAGAAAAGAACTTTGTGCTGAGTTACAAGAGAGCCATACGATACGGTCTGACGAAATGGAAGCCGGCACTCAGAACCGCAGGGCTAAATGTATAATAGGTACACTAATAGTAGGAGTGATAATATTAATAGCTTTAGTGGTAACTGTTTCCTATGTAGAGGGACGTAATGAGGAGGCAAGGGTAACCGATGTGAAATCTGTAGAGACGCTTACCCCCACCGTTGCTGGGGAGAAAAGGGAAAACACTCGAGAAAACGCGTTATTAGCTGCAGAAGCCCGCAGGTTACATGTAGATGAGTCCCAAGGTGACTTTAGGTCAAACGCTTATGCTAAACTTCTATATGAATACGTGGATGCCATGGAGGTTAAGGACTGTTACGTCTGCATGCAGTTGCCAGCGTCTGTAGATGAAGGCATTAGGTATCATCACCTCCCGCTGACATATGGCATTACATGTAGCTTATTGCTTAGTATATTTTATGGGAGAGATAGTTTTGAATACTATTTCTCCAATTATGACTCAGTGTTGCCAGAAGTCCCAAATTATAAGCAAATGAATAAATGGGACTACTGGAAAAGTGAAGACAGGTTGGCAAAGTTTTTCATTCCTTGGATTACCTTAGATACTTCACATGCCCGTAGAAATAATCTGACATGCAAGGTGTCAGAAGTCGAGAAGAAGTTCATAGGGCAGGTGGATGATCGAAATAGGAGACAAAAGATTTTGAAAAAATCAGGACAATGGAAAACAGATTGGACCGAAGAAGTGAAGTCACACAAGAGAAAGGGTAGTAGTGGTCCGATAGCTTTGGATAAAACGCAGAGAGGAAAGTTATGTCTTCACAGAGCCAAAACGTATTATGAAAATGTATACGTGGGAGAAGTTAGCTGTGAACATGCTTTCAATTTAGAGTGCTACACCAAGGACTTCCTGAAGGGAATGCAAGTGATTCCAAATGTATATTTTGTATGTGGAAGAAATGCCTACGTGAGGCTACCTGACAATTGGTATGGCTCATGTTACTTGGCAATTATCTTCCCCAAAATATATCATGCCCAAGACTTAGAGATCATCGAGGGCAAGACATCATCGAGAGGAAGGAGAGATGTAGGAGATGTAGAAATGGTTGGAGATGTCTTTGGAGCTGTGTTCCCTATTTTGGGATTAATCCTTAATGATGTAAAAATTAGACGACTAGCAACAGTCGTAGACAGGTTGTCTGCCAGCACTGCCCAGTCCTTAATGCTGGTAGAAGGAGAGATGCAATCGATAAGGGCTATGGTTCTCCAGAACCGCCTTGCATTAGATGTCCTATTAGCAAAGGAGGGCGGAGTCTGTAAGGCTTTGAAGGTCCAAGAATGTTGTACTTACATTCCAGACAATTCAAAGCCCCTTGAGAAAGTTATTAGGAACATAACTAATATTCACAAGGAGATCAAAGACCTGAGTAGAGAAAATGTCTGGGAACAGGTGGGCCATGGAATGAGTGAAGCTGGAAGTTGGCTCACCACCTTAGGCAAGAGCTTTGTGTGGTCTATCCTAAAACCTATCATCATAATATTGATCTGTGGGATCGTGTTATGGGGATTGGTGAGGGTATTCAAGTGGTACCGAGCAAGAAGGTCAGAGAGAGCCCAGAGGGAACAGCTGCAGAGATTGGCTGCCATACAAGATAGTCAGTACAGGAGTCTGAGGGCTCTGGAGACGCAGAAACGAGTTATGCTAGCAATCACTGCAGTTTAAATGTTAATGATGACCCCGAGAGGTCATCAAAGGGGGGAACTGAGAGAGCGCAAACTGACCTAAATGTAGAAATACACCACACTTACACGTAGTAAGCACAAGTCATGAAGAGAAATGCCATGAGTGCTGATAGTACCTACATCTATATTCTGAAATATATAGTTAATGTAGAGATTTAAATAGAAGTGGAACTAATGCAGAAATGTGTGAAACTATATGATTTTATTAGACGTGATTATTCCTGAATCCATGTCGTGTAGCTGCTAAAATGTAAGATGGCATACGGTTAAACGTAGAACGTGGTAGGCCTCAGGGCCAGAGCTAGAAGGGAGGGGGAAGGTGGTTCATTTCACGACATGGATTGCACTAATGTTTTAGTAATAACGTTAATAGGTCATGATTTATAGATGTGTTTACTGAATAATAGACTAGGAGTACTAACATGCTATTAATTAAAGAAGAAGTTGAAAGCTATAAACATTATGAGAAATGCTGTAGGCCTGAATTGCTTAAACAGTGATTTACACATATTGGTCTGGGCCGAGGAATGTTGCAAACTTAGTTGGAAGTCTATGAGAATTGGGGTTTTGGCTGCCGATGTCTGTCTGCAAGAGAAAGGGGAGATCCAATTATAATAGAATGAATAGAAGTTTGTTCTAGAGACGGACCAGACATGGAGGAGGGTTCCGGAATGTATTGAGGGGTATCAGCGGGCCGGAGAAGAGTCTGAGAAGCAAGGTCGATGCTAACCACGAAGCCTCATCATGGAAAAAGCCAGAAGCTACACCACGTGAGGGGCGTCTCACGAGGGGCGTCCCAAATGTTGTTATGTTTTTGCATTAGGGACAGCACCCCGGGGAGGAGTTAGAGCAGATGCCTGAGGACCCTTTAGAGAGCGGATGGGTAGGCAGAGAGGGGTCATGACTGCAGAACTATAGGTTTTCACCAAGAGCTTGAGAGTGGGTGACTTCTCTTGGGGGTCATTCACTGCTGACACCTTTTATAGGTTGAGACCTGGATAAGTAGGGATACCATCTAGAGCAGGGTAGGGACAGCCTAACCTGTATTTTCCTTCCGGCTGTAAATGACTGAGAGAACACAGTACGTGTCTATGCTCATAGCCCTCTTGTTTTTAGAATTGGTTCTTGTAGTTTCCGTTGCTCGTCTGAGGGCTTTCAGAGAGCACTTGTATGTAGTTGGGCCTGTTTATCTTGTGAATCTCATTCTGAGATGCCTGTATCTTCAACTTATATTGACTTTATAATAAACCTTTGAAAGCTAGAAGTTGTTTGTGATCCTTTGGGCGGAGTCCTTTATTGGGTGAACTAACTTGGTAAGAGATGCACTTTCTTCCCTCAATGACAGGCAATAAAGGTTCAGTCGACCAGACCGGGGTTTAGATCAATAGTGATAAGGTATCGATCACAATCTCGCCCTTCCAACAGTGAAGGCAGTGCACCTGTTACTCCCCTCTGTGCCTGTCACCCCCCAGGCCCCGCCCTCAAGACTCGTCAGTAAAGGCAAAAATAAAACAAGCGTGTATTATCTTTTATTTTTCCTTTCCTGCCTTTTTTGGGGGGCAACACTCCTCTGCAAATAGCAGACAAGCTGCTGCTGATACTTTCTTTGTTTTATCACAACTGGCCTTGGCTATCGTCTACAGGCCTCCCTGATGTGCAAAAGGAAAAGTATATAAATGTTACTTTTTTAAAGTTAATAAAAAGAGATTAAATAAAATGCAGCAAGTAATATGTTCTCTCTTGAATGCTCTGTGAAGTAACCCGAGGCCCTTCCGCTCAGTAATGCGCGCGCCAGTGGGTGCCAGCTCTCTTTCGTTCCTCAGGCTGCTGCCGCCCGTGATGCCCTCGCCCGTGTCTGCAGCTGGCAGCCGGCGGAGCGGGCCTGCAACTTTCAAACCTCATCCAAAGTCAAACGGAATGACTCAATATGATGCCACAGACCCCGAGCTGGAGTTTTGCATTTTCCAGCAGATAATGCCTCCAGATGTGTGGTCTGCCTGATTAGGTATGACATTTATCAACTCCCAAAACAGTAACACAAATTATAATTGTCCTGTGGGAAATATGGATTTGCATAATCATGCAGGAATTATATCCGGCGCGAGAATTCGTCTTGGCTGGAACCGTGCAACTTGCTGGCACCGCTCTCCAAGTGGCTAACGCGGCCTCTTTAGAAGGAAGCCTCCCTCCTAGGCCAAAACAAATTATGTTTCCGCGCTCACCCAGAATGGCATGTTCTTTCTTCAGGCGCTAACGTTTGCTGGCTTGAAGGAGACTGAGCAGAATAATAAATGTGTAGTTTAGAAATAACCAATATGTTTCTAGTTCAAGGCAGTGGCAAAATAATAACCCCTTCCCCCCACCCCCCCACTTAATGTGAGAGGGACCCTTTAGTTTTCCATATCTCACCGATATACATTGGCTTTGGGCTGAATAGGGCCCCCATAAAGAGTTGTGGGGCCTGAGCGATTGGGGGTCCCCTGGGCTGCAGGGGCTGCAGAGGTTTGCGTTACGCCCCTGGTTCAAGTGCTATACATCTGTATGGGTCACTTGTGCACTTCCGCTGAGGAGGTTTGATGGGCCTCGCTCCAGCCAGATGCACTTGTCACTTGGTACCAGCAGTGGCTTCTACTTTAAGGGAGAGGTGTGTTGCCCGACTGCTCTCTGAGCAGTGCAAAAAGGAAAAACAAACTGATAATAACACAATGGTTTATCATTTTATTTTTCAGTACTGAGCAGGGTGGGGCGGGCTGTGCTATTCTGATGGACAGCAGCAGCCAGCAGGGAGGCGGAGCGGTGGGCACCGTAAGTGCCCATGACGGTTTGGCCGGCCGGCTTAGGACAGCCTAACCCTCATGTACGCTTAGCATTTCTCCACCCAGCTGTGTTGCAAAGCCGGGTGGAGTACGGTCCCTGGCTCCCACGCGCTGTCTGAGCTTCAAACCAGGCCACTCGGACCAATCACAATGCTACTGTCATGCGGGTAATGCTATCACCAGCAAAACAGCAGCGTCATGATTGACTTAGGGGATTCTGGGAGCCTGTGTGCTGCTGGGAGTCAGGAACACAAGAGGACATAGGAAAGGCAGCTGCCGTACACAGGTAAGTAATCTTTTCTTTTCAAACCCCTTACCTCCTCCCCGCTGCCCCGCCACTTCTGGACCCTAGCAGCTGCCACTGCTTAGTTCTTCCACGTATGAATGCTACATTGTTGTCCGCGTACCACGCCCTTTGAACCACAATAATATAACGCACCATGGCAGCACAACGTTTTAACGGTTCGCCTCTTTTGTGAAGAATCACGCTTAGGTGGTATCCTCGCCTTTCTTTATATGCTCCATTCTCATTGTCAGGGGCGTGTCACTGTAAAATTCTTTATTAAAGGGGCCATCCAGAGAAGAGAAAAGAAAAGGACTTTTCACACAGTCCTGCATCAGTAACAACCACCAACAGTAGGAGTTCTAATATCTTCCTCTATTTGATGAACCTGTTGGTTTTCTGAGATCTATTGTGACATCATTCACCAGGGGGGGCCTTCAAGCTTGATGTGAGGTGTTTGGCACAGCTTGTCCTCCTGTTTGGCTATGAGATCTAATGTAAACCTTTAGTTGTTTGAATAAACATATAAATGAGTTTCATATTTTGGATTCGATACTAAGGGTCATATTAATCGGACTTCCATGCAGTGCAATGCAACAAGCCACTTTGCAGCGCTGTATGAAAGGGCAGGAGTGCTCTGTATTTAACAGCATACGGCGTGAAGAACCGGGCTCTTAGAACCCAGCGGGGCCAGGGGCACGCCCAAAGTCTTCGGATTCACCTGTCTTGGTTTACAGAGACACAGAATACTTCTGGGTGGCATCAGAGACCAAATTTATTAGCTGCAGCCAGTAACAGTTATCCCAGAAACACAGCATGGAGTATTTCGGGAGACTGCTCAAATTTGTAGAGCAAGACATCTCCTTTTATACACACTATTCACATTTAGAACATACTCCCACTGCGCAAAATTCTAACCAATGGGGTACATTCTCAAACAAAGTATCACATGACAAGAAAAGCTCAGTTTGAAACATCCCAACCCAAAGTTAATCATTGGGAATGTCCCAAATCCAATCTCCACAAGCCGGACAAACCCATAATTGAAAGGCACAATGCATGTAGTAAAGAGCATAGAAAAAGGAAACAATGTCTGATAGTCAACAGGATAAGGCATGTGTAAGGAGACTAAAAGTTAACGATGTCCTGAACAGTGATTGGAAATCTCAGACAACGATCAAACCAGGGAAATTGACTCGGCAGGGTCAGCTTCAGGTGAAGGAATCAGCTCCTTGCAATTCACCTCAAAGTCAAGAAAGACCCTGTTAATGTATACCAACCCATGAAGGCCAGGCCGCATCGTTTGTTCGACCATACTTGTCGGCCTGTGTGATGGCAATACAAAATGGAGACTTAAACAAAATGGAACCCATGTTCGAGACGAAATCTCCAAATACGTAATAAACTCACTAGCTAACGTAACGAATTCACTCCATATTAGCCGAACATACTAAATATGGTTCGACATCACCAAAATCATGACGGAACCATAACCTTACGAGACAAGGCCCGTTTTCATAGAACCACAGACCCTCCTTTTGCCATTACGTAGGTAATAACCTAAACTCACGTTAATCTGAATCTAGGTCTATATCAATCTTCATCAGACCATCAAGGTGTTGTTGGAGCATCATCCTATTACTTTCTACTTCTCTCGAGACAGGTCTCCGCACACACGTAGTAGCACAAAGACTACAAACGGTGGGAGCGCACTGGATGCAAAGACAACAGGAGAAGAGAATAGCTAAAGCCATACCAAGGAAAATCAGAACTTTCCATCCCCATTTGGACAACAGTCCCCAAAACCACCCAATCAACAACCAGTTTCCTTCGTCTACATGAATAGACTCAGAAACCTTATGCAATCTGGAAATGGCTTGGTACACTGTCGGGGCATGGTATGTAAACACAGCAACTAGATTGGATCAATTTGCATACCCCTCCTCTATCCGCAAGTATAACATCTAACGCAATACGATTCAGCAATGTCATAACACGATCAGCTTGAACTTCCGCTGTAATATTACTGAGAGCACCTGCAGTCTCATTTATGGTGGCCTCAACCACTCTCGTAAGCTGTTGTATATTACTGCTATTGGCCATAGGTCCCCAAAAGAGTAGGAAACCCTTGAAAAAATCTCCTACTTCCTGTGCTGCAGCATCTTCCTGATCAAAGACACCTCTAACATATCTTGTTCTGTGATATCCATAGCAGCCGTGTATGTAGGGGGAAGCAAAAACGCCACATAACATGTGCCTGAAAAATCAGGTGGCAACCATGTATAGGCTCTGTCGTGACATACAAAATATATACCTTTAGCTGGCACAAACGGAAAAGTCTGGGGTGCAAAAACGTAGATTTGAGCACATACACTCTCACCTAGCTGAGCTCTCGGATTTCAACCATTACCACGTAAACAAAAGTGGCCTCGATGGGGTACGATCCAAATCGGGGGAGACCTCTTTCGTCTCTCCTTCTCTGTCAAACTAGTGCTATACCCAGTGACATTCCAACCAATATATGCCTGCGCCTCATCCTTAGGGATAGCATTGTATGCATCAATATCTCGGATCTTATCTACTATTCCCTTTATCAAGGCACTATTGCTCGGGTTGTCTCTCATGGAACGCATAGGGCATACCTCATTTGCATAGATGAACATAGTCTGAAAAGCCCATACAGACCCATTGGAAGAAAAAGGCAAAACCCGATATGGCATACCTCTATCTGTCGTATGAGGCATAAAACCACATACCCAGCAATTTGTAGTATTGACTACCAACTGATGCTGGTGCAACAGCTGTATGAATGAGTTGTTAACGAATTCCAATCGTCTTGTCTGTTCATGTTCAGGCAACGTATAGAATTGGTGCAAAGAAACAATAGTAGAAGAAAGCATAGGTTGAATGGTGGGTGCAGAAATCAGTGATGTAGCATATATAATCCAACCCACATAAGCCAATGTGATACTTAAAAACACAAAAGAACACAATATAATAAAACATTTGTTATGAACCAATGTACACAATCTCATCTTAAAATTCATTTTCTCAACAACTCTATCAGTTACAAAAGACTCCCTCCTCTAACGTGCTGCTCACGGCAATTTTCCCTCTTCACTTAACTGTGCGTCCAGGCGTCCTAGACACTCCCGGAACCGCAGACCTTGTGTCAATACGCGGGTCACCCCTTAAGAACTTATACCGTGACCCTCCAGATGAACCCGAATGGCGGTTCAAAAAAGAAAAAGACAAAAAAAAGTAAGTCTCTTGTCTGACAGAGTATAATGCACCAAAAAAAGTGCGATCTTTATTTGTCCAATCTGGTTCGCAGATTATAACGTTCTTTACCAGACACATTCTGATCCTGGAATAGTATCTCTGGATTTGCAGTATCGAGTCTCAACCATGGAGGCACAGCTTCTTGCAAAACTTCATCATCCTCACGTTCCGACTGAGTCCATTTCAAATGCGCATCACTAAAGGGGACAAACTCCAAACTTCTCTCGCTTAATGAATCAGCAACACCATCAGCAATCCATCGGTCATATGCCAAGGGAAGTGGAATCTTCTTAGAGTGGGTGGCATGCACCCAATTCTTCTTGCCGAAAACTTTGATGGCCGTTCGAGTTGCCAAGAGGACTTGGTAAGGACCCTCAAACGGATACGTCGGAGGAGCAAAATGACCTGCTGGAGTTGGCGTTCCCTTACCAGGATTATGCATCAAAAAAAACATACAATTTTTCACCAGATTCTCAGCACATTTAGGAATTCCAGCATTCTGCCATACTGGAGCCAACAACTTACATATCCCTTTTGAACTGATGTGAGCCATTCCATGTGCCATCGTAACCACTGCATACAGCCAGTGTCTAAGCCAGGGTGGTGTGGAGTGCAAAAAACGATGGATTTAGGCCCAGATCCTTGTACTGGGGTGAATGTATGACATTGTTCTACATTCTGTCCATCAACTGTGTTTTTTGCAATCGTAACCACTGGAAGCACATACGCATCAGGTAACAACCATCGCTGGTGTTCTGACAACTCAATCCAACATCCAGTCGAATCCAACATTCCCGTAGTCTCTCTCCACACACTCAATTCTTTCTCAGTAGCTTCAGCCTGAATCGATTTCACACTCTCTATTGTATCTTCACACAGTGTCCCTTCCGGAACCCATCTAGCAGGGCCTGCAACATACATTCGACTCGTCACATCTCTCACCGTTTCTCTTGCTACTTCATCCGCAAACGCATTACCACGACCAACTTAATCCGTAATCTTCTTATGTGCACTGCATTTCACAATCGCAACTTGTGTCGGCAAAGTAAGTGACTCAAGAAGTTCATTCACCAACTGTCCATGCTGAATCTTTGCACCATGGGAAGTAAGAAATCCTCTCTCTCTCTCCACAAACTTCCAAAACTATAAGCAACACCAAACGCATATTGGCTATCGGTATACACAGTCACTCTCTTTCCTTTCGACAACACACATGCTCTCATCAGTGCAATCAACTCTGCTGCTTGAGCTGAATTCTGTGGAATACGTGCAGCTTCAAGAATCGTGTGCAAAGTCGTAACCGCATACGCTGCAGTCGTATCGCCATTCGGAAGCTTAAAGCATGAACCGTCTACCCATAAGGTACCATCAGAATTTGAAAGAGGAGTATCTTTCAGATCAATTCTACCCTTCGTTTCTTCCTCTGTCCGAAGAAAACAATCATGCTGTTCCTGAACATCTGTCTCTACAGAAATCGGCAACAACGTAGCTGGATTCAAAGTGTTGCACCGTTTTATGTGCACATGACTCGCCAAAAGCGTCAACTCATATACTGACAAACGTGCACTAGTCAGATGTTGAGTCTTTGTCTTATTCAATAAGGTATCCACTGCATGTGGGACCATCACAATCAACGTATTATCTAATACCAGACCAGCAAACTGTTGAATCGAAACAGCCGCTGCCGCTGTAGCTCTCAAACAACTCAGCAATGCTTTAGCTACCGGATCTAACGTAGCCGAGAAATACGCACATAGGCGTTGCTTGTCTCCAAACTGTTGTGTCAACACTGACAACGCACATCCTTCTCTCTCGTGCACATAAAGCGTAAAAGGCTTACTGTAGTCGGGATTACCCAACACCGGAGCCGAACACAACGCATCCTGCAATTCAGAAAAACTTCTCTGACATTCGTCAGACCAAGGAAGAGGATTCAGTGTATCCTTAAGAGTAAGTGCCAACAGAGGTTTCTCCAATAAAGAAAAATTCAGAATCCACTGCCTACAATACGAAGTGATACCCAAGAAAGCACGGACTTCTCTCTGTGTGGATGGTACAGTCATTTGCGCAATCGCTTGAATACGCTCTGGGGTCAATCGTCTTCCCTCCTTCGACAAGAGATGACCTAAGTAGGTCACTTCTTGGCGACAATATTGCAACTTCGAAAAGTGACACTTTATGATGAAGGTCAGACAAATGTCGTAACAAAGAAAGCGTAACTTCTTTACAAATCTCTTCATCATCATTAGCGACCAACAAATCATCCACGTACTGGATAAGAGTCGCACCAGAAGGTAAAACAAAAGAATCAAGCTGAGTATTTAAAGCCTGGCTATAGATAGATGGACTCTCACAATAACCTTGAGGAGCACGCTTAAACCGGAAGCTTCGGCCTCCTAAAGAGAAGCCAATAAATATCTCTACTCTCTTCAGCAATCGGAATACTAAAGAAAGCATTCTTCAGGTCAATCACAGAAAACCAAGCAGCTGAAGCGGGGATCATAGTCAATAAGGCAGTAATGTCCGGAACAACGGGAAACTGTGGCACCACGATCTTATTAACCTCTCGAAGGTCGATCACAAACCGATACACAGGTGGCTCGGAAGAGTCAGTACGCTTAAGGACAGGCAAAACAGGACTGTTACACACATTACCTCTCGTTTCTTCCATCACATCTTTCTCAACCAAATCATAGATAATCGTTAAAAGAGCTCTCTGGCCATCACTCGATATTCGGTATTGTGGAACGCGAGGCAACTTAGCATTCGCCTTGAGGGTAACAACGTATGGTGGAATCTGCAAAAGTCCAACATCGTTTGGACCCGTAGCCCAAAGAGTATCAGGGAGAGAACGCAATTCCAGTGGAAGCCGATCTTTAGACAAATACATCGGAGAAATCACTTTCTTACCCAACGTAAGATGTACTCCCGAAGGAGAATAATACAATGTTGCATGCAATCTTTTCAACAAGTCCAAACCCAACAGATTCTCACCACAACCGGTCATTAGAATAAGACGTGCTTCCAATTCACAAGGCCCAACAGAAAGAGACAAGGGACAAAAAACCGGGTTATGAACTGGAGCACCAGAAAATCCTA
Source organism: Lissotriton vulgaris (assembly GCF_964263255.1). Taxonomy (NCBI): domain Eukaryota; kingdom Metazoa; phylum Chordata; class Amphibia; order Caudata; family Salamandridae; genus Lissotriton; species Lissotriton vulgaris. Next base: position 881,809 of record NW_028245292.1, read on the forward strand.
CCGAAACATTTGTCAAGCCAGACAAAGGTGCACCAGGGAGTTTAGAGTGGATGATAGAACTCTTTGCCGCACCAGTATCCAAAAGAAAAGGTTCTGACACACCTGATGTAATCACTTCAACATAAGGTCCACGCTGGTCTACTGGAACTGATACTACTCCCTCTCTCTGTCTATGGCTGTCCTAGCTATCATGAAAATCAGCATTCTCACTTTCAACATAATAATCATCAGCATAATATTGAGCCGACTGACCAGACGAAACATTCTGTTGATCAAAACAATTCATAGAATTCTGCGGGGAAAGGAACGTCCACTCTGGGGGAACACACCGCGTCCCCTACCCCTAGGCACTTGCTGGACACTGCGACCTCTCACACCAGACATACCATTCGCACGTTGTAGCAGAATCGGGCAACTATGCTTGAAGTGACCTTCCTACCTACAATAAGCGCACTGATTAGGGCCTACCGAAGTCGCTGAGGAAAAGACTCGGCTTCTGCAACACTCTCTGAAACTGTTGAGGTTGCTGAAACTCACGCTAATTAAAGCGAGGCGGATACGCCTGCTGCAAAAGAACCTTCGTCATTAATTCTTTAGTCTTCTCTGCTTTATCTTTCTCATCTTTATCTCTGTTCTCGTAATATTGTGCAGTAGCCAATATCTGGGCAGAAGAAGAAACAGCCCATGAACTCTCAGAGTCCTTCAACTTCTTACAAAGCTCGGGGAGTAAATTATAGACACACTTATCCACAAATAACCTTTGGCCACCTTCTGTACTCATATCTTGACCACTATGATCGATGCATGTCTCTTCAAACCTAGTGAAGAAATCAGACACACTCTCGTCTTTCTTCTGCTTACATGCTGCTAACTTATCCCAATTCACTCGCATAGGAGGCATCAAAGTCTTCATTAAATTAATAATCCTACCTGGTAAATTCGCAACTAAATGCTCAGGTTTAGCCCCTCCTACCTGTCGACCATCCGCAGCAGCAATATTAACCCACGTATCTCCTAACTCTAATGCATGATCCTCGTGACGGATCTTCGCCCAAAAAGGTTGAGGGACTACATTCCCCAACAACATATCTATATCAGCTAAATTCATCACACACGCATCAACTGTCTGGGATAACTCTTTATAATCTTCAGGATTTTTACGGGGGTCAGGCAAAGTCTGCTTAAGAGCCAGAACTTCAGCTCTCTTCCAAGGAACATGTATCCAAACTCGCTGAAAATGAGCAGGTGCTCCTTGAATACCCTAATTAACATCAGGCAAAACTGCCTCTCTCCATACAGGAGTAACTTCTCTCATCGGGGACTGCTTCACTTTTCTCCTAAAAGAAGGATCAGGTTCAAACAACCGCTGAGAAGGAAGTCTACACCTAAACGCAAGAAGCGTCTCTACCGCTTCCTCAACATCGGGACCCACTATCGTCCCTTTAGCAAAGTCGGACTGAACATTAAGTAACTCCGATGGAATCGGACCCAATTTAGCATTGTCCCACTCTTCACGAAGGAAAGTACACATAACATCAAAAACATACCTTTGTTTTGGTGCTTCTCACTGTAGGAAAACATCCATAACCTCTTGCAGGTCATACCTGGAGGCATTCAAAACCCATCTACGAGCAAGGAGATCTAACACAGTCCGCTCCTCTGAACTCGGGAGCTGACTTCACGTTTGTTTCCTTACAGAAATTGGGGTCATATTTAGTGACCCAAAGAGAGGAGACAAAAGGCTAGTAACAGTCTCAGTCATTCGTTGTCGAGCAGAAGGAGCAGAAGTCGACATGAGGACAGGAGACAAAGTGTTGTGAGATGACAAAGACATAGGGTCAGTAGAAAAGGAAGTTAAAGGCAAAGGAGTAGAAGGCAAAGGAGTTTGAGGCAAAGCTGTAAGCAAAGGTGGCGGCCCTAGAGAAGGCTGCGCCAGAAGTGGGAGAACCAACTGTGGAAGAACTGGTGGCTGAACAACAGCAGGGGGTTGAACAACTGGGGGTTGTGGAGGTGCCGTAGCACTCTGCACATAAGGGGGTGGTGATCTCAACAAATGCGACATCAAAGGATCCATTTCAGGGTCCTTAGTCACATTCAGGAGAAGAGGTGTCAAGGCCGGATAACATTTATCAATGGCCATGCAATGCTGTCTATCCGACACCTCAATCGCGCGATCTTCTTCATCTTCTTTAAACTGCCTAGCAGCTTGCATTATCGACATATTCTTTTCTTTCCTATCTCTTTTAGCTTGCTTAATTTCTAGCTGTTTGGCTTCCTTACACCAGAGGCGGAAAGAGTTAAACATCGCCGGCCGGGCTTTCTTTCTAAATAGCACAACTTCCAAATTATCTAAAACATCTGATTCGAAACTACCATGTTGTGACCATTTTAAGACACCATCTTTTCGTGTATAGCGGACCCATACTTCATTATATGTAAGGGGACCCACACCATGCTTTGAATAGAGCTCATAGGTCGGAGTTCCAACCGGAGGTATCGGACACGAGTCCTCCAATCGGGATTTCCTGTTGCAACTACAATAAAACAAATTCCTAAGTTTGCTAAGACCAGGCATCTTCGCTCACTAATCTAGCTTCAAACTTCAAGGGGTTATCTAACACGATATACTCGCAAATGTACGAGCCCCTCAGCTTTGGTATTTGCAAAAACCAAATCAAAGAACCCAAGAAACAAAACCAAGTTGTGGGAGCGACCCACTTATACTTAACAAAAATGTCTTGTCACGCCACCAGAAGACTGTCTATCGTCTCGCTCTACAAATCATCACAAAAGGGTCCAAGACAGGGCGACAGTCAGGGCAGCAGTCCTTCGTAGCCGTCGGAAAGGGAAAGCCTCGCAGCAAAAACCTTCAGTCCACATTCGACATGTCGGGGTCGATGAAGTGGGGGCCCTCTTCCAGAATTTCCTCACGAAGCTCCTCACAATCTTCGGGCTTGGACCGGTACCGCTGAAGTCGCCCATCGTTGGGCGCCAGTTGAAGAGCCGGGCTTTTAGAACTCAGCGGCGCCAGGGGCACGCTCAAAGTCTTCGGATTCACCTGTCTTGGTTTACAGAGACACAGAATACTTCTGGGTGGCATCAGAGACCAAATTTATTAGCTGCAGCCAGTAACAGTGATCCCAGAAACACAGCATGGAGTATTTCGGGACACTGCTCAAATTTGTAGAGCAAGACATCTCCTTTTATACACACTATTCACATTTAGAACATACTCCCACTGCGCAAAATTCTAACCAATGGGGTACAATCTCAAACAAAGTATCACATGACAAGAAAAGCTCAGTTTGCAACATCCCAACCCAAAGTTAATCATTGGGAATGTCCCAAATCCAATCTCCACAAGCAGGACAAACCCATAATTGAAAGGCACAATGCATGTAGTAAAGAGCATAGAAAAAGGAAACAATGTCTGATAGTGAGCAGGATAAGGCATGTGTAAGGAGACTAAAAGTTAACGATGTCCTGAACAGTGATTGGCAATCTCAGACAACGATCAAACCAGGGAAATTGACTCGGCAGGGTCAGCTTCAGGTGAAGGAATCAGATCCTTGCAATTCACCTCGAAGTCAAGAAAGACCCTGTTAATGTATACCAACAGATGAAGGCCAGGTCGCTTCGTTCGTTTGACCATACTTGTCGGCCTGCGTGATGGCAATACAAAATGGAGACTTAAACAAAATGGAACCCCTGTTAGAGACGAAATCTCCAAATACGTAATGAACTCACTAGCTAACGTGATGAATTCACTCCATATTAGCCGAACATACTAAATACGGTTCGACATCACCAAAATCATGACGGAACCATAACCTTACGAGACAAGGCCCGTTTTCACAGAACCACAGGCGCAGTCCTATTCTTTCCTAGGTCTGGTGTATGTTTAGCTGCCCCACGCCAAAGCAGGTGCCCTTGCACCATGGTACGTGTGCCTGCGTTGTAAGCAGGGTTGTTTTGTGCAAGAAGGGACAGGTTCCTGCACAAAAACAATCCTGAGACGCATTTTCCTCTTTCTATGTGTGCTGCAGAATGTGTGGAGGATCCAGCACACATAGAAAAAGGAAAACAACTAGAGGACATAAAGATATTTCTCCTCTTTTCGCCTCCCCTGGGGAGGTGTAGCATTTTGATGCATTCCCAGGTCTTCCAGTAATGGTAAATCTGGGAATGCGCCAAAATCCATGAGCGATGTGCGGGAACACCCACCCTCCACCCATGGAACGCCTCCCTGGGGCAGCGTAACGCAAGGCAGCGATTTGTGCTGTGTTGCGTTTCTCTAGATTTATCAAGCTATGCAGGGCCACGCAAGGTGGCCTTGCGTGGCTTGATACACCTGACTTCAGTGTTGCGTCACCCCAGCGCCCCTTTGCGAGGCACAAGGGCGAAGCAACACTATGATAAATATGCCCCCGTTGTTATGAATTAATAGGTTTGATGAAAGGCATTTGAAGTGGAGGCTTGACTTCATAAATGGTGTCATTCTCTAATAAAAGTATAAAAGGGATTTATCCCTCGTTTGAATATATGAGATTGCCCCTTTCTAGAGAGAGTTAAAGGACCACCCTCGTAAGTAGCTCGAGGCATTGCCTGCCACAGTGGAGTTGCAAGCTTTAGAGGGTGGTCTCGGCAATGTGAGCTCACTGAGTGGACTTCTTTTTGATAAATACACAGCTCTCAGTGCTAGCAGGACTGACTACCAGAAGCAACCAGCAACTGTGGGTATATTTTGTATAATTTACATGGTGGATCAACATTGTAACCTATTTTACCCAATATGTTATAGTTTGTCTGTCTGAGTGCCCCAAGGTTGCCTTTAGAGTAAAGGAGTACATTATATTTGAAAGTCTCCCCTTCTCTGGGCATCCAGTGTCTCTGACACTGCCTGCACCTCGTCGAGGCCTGGACGTCCAGCACCTACCAGAAACGATACCCAACCAAGAAAGAATACCTTTTATTTGTCAAGAAGAACAAACAACAACTAGTACAAACCTGGCTCAATGACACAAATCTGGACAGCTTCAAAGTTCACATGTTGCCCAATGCCAAGTCACTTGCGTTGACCCTGGACACAAACCTTGCACTCAAGGAAAACATTGCCTAGGAAACAAGGGTAGCCTGGCACCAGTTGTCTTTAGAAAAGAAAGTGAAACTATTCCTTGAGGAAAAGAACTTCAGAACTGTTTGTCAATCCCTCTTGATCTCATCTCTGGTTGATGGGAAAGTATTGCTCCATGGTCTAACAGACTCCACACAGGCCCTTCTTATCTTAGGGCATATTACAAGCCGCAGCACAGATCCACAGGGCCTGTCTATGATCACATGATCCTATTATGATGAAGTTCCACAAGCTCTCCTTATCAGCCTGCACCATTTTCAAAACTAACTGCATCATTTACAAAGCCATCAAGACCAGGACCCCTTCTGATACGCTCACCATCACCAGCGGCACTCGGAACTCATGCAAAGAGGACACCATCAGACTCAATACAAAGAAGTGGTTCGTCAGAGGTTCCATCACTCTCAGGGTTGATTGCCCATTCTTGGGGATATGGAATACCGTTTGGGTATCTTCTTTAATTGTGACCTGAAATATAGTACATTTGCCCTCCATAAGCCTAGTTTGGGCTATCTTATTGAATCTGACTAGTTTTATCTCACGGACTCAGGGAAAAGCATACAAACGAGATATGACCTATTTGAATCTCAGTAGAGATAATTTCTCTGAACCGTCATGGGTCTAAACACTCCCACACAATCTTTGAGAAAGAGGGTCCCTATCTTGCCTTCACCTTTCCCCCAATGCCTTCTACGACATGAGTTCTCTGTAGGACAAACTGGGGGGCAGATTCACAAGAACTGGTGCATCTCTGCATATTAGCAGAGATGCACCAGTCAATTTGCAACATGTAAAAAAAACCTTGCGCCGCCATGAATGCGTCGCATTTACAATGCTGTGCACCATGGCACAAGGATAGACAGATGTGTGACGCATCTTTTGGCATAAGGGCAGCGCATTGCTGGAGCTGTATCGCAAGCACGACGCAACTCCAGCAATGGTCATGAATGCCCATTCCGATCATGCTGCGTCACTCCTGATGCCTGTTTCAAGCAGGCGCAAGGTTTTGACGCAGTAGCGTCGTAAAAGTGACTCCGTGAAATCTTGTCGATTTCAATGCGTCACTTTTACGAGGCTTTCTTATGTCAGAACGCCCACCCTTCATACATTATACCTGACGCAGGTATAATGTAGCGCAGGGCTTTACAATGTGATGCATCTCCCTAGATGCATCACATTGTAAATATGTCACAACCTGGCGCATTGTTTACGACACTGCTGCGTCACAGAAGTGACGCAGTGGCGGCGTAAAGTTGCCGAAAGGGGCCTGTAAATCTGCCGCTTGGACTTTTGAAATCCGAAAGTCCCTTAGCTGAGATGCACCTCACACAAATCTGAGAGACCTTTTGCTACCAGGGTGTGCTGTTAATAAAGCCCTGCTATCTTTCTCGTGTACAGTCTCACAAGCACCACTACATAAGTTGGATACTGTAAAGCTCCTTGAGACAGCAGTGCTTATTAAAATACTGGTAAACCACCTAAAAACCTTGGCTTCTAGGGCTTACCTCTCACTAAGCAGTTCCCTACGCCTAGGAGTGCCTCTTCTTGATGGGCCTGAACTAAGGGCCTTAGACCCCTGGCGTGTTCTCTATGAGAGGGACCTTGTGTGGTGTTTCAAGACACTGAAAGGATGCGTCATCAGAAAAGTGTTTTTACAGAATAGTATCTCCTGGCACTCTGCCTGAATCTTCTCCCAGATGAACATCCCCCATCACCTACATAATTCTGCTCAGAATAAACCTCTTTCAACCAGGCTTAACATTCTCCAGTGGCATCACCGGCCCATGTCTTTGTAGCTGGGTCATGTCAGCAGCTCCACGAACTAAGGGCCAGATGTAGGTAAGTATCATTTACCGGTTCTAAAATACTGAATTTTACCGATTCAGTATTTTAGAATTGGTAAATGCTATGTAGCAAAAATTTGGCCTTTAGGAATGAATGGGAATTAGAATGAATGGGAATTACCAAATCGGTAAATACCGATTCGGTAAAATAGGGAAATATTCAAGGGTGGCAGGTTGTCACATTGACACCCTGTTGCACCCCTGAATAGTGCTTGTGTGCACATGTGGTACACATACATGCCCTAAGGGCATGTGTGTCTGCCACATGGCACTGTTGAAAATGCACAGATTTGCATTTTCAAAGGTATTCGGTATTTACCACCAATAGTTGGTGGTAAATAACGAATCCTTACAGCACATAAGCACTCTTAAAAGTGCTTCCTACATGCCATTTACCAAATCGGTAAATAATGATTTGGTAAATACCGAATCGGTAAATACGAATCATCCCCTACATCAGAAATGGCTCAATACCGGTCGGTAAGCCTGAAATTTACCAAATTTCGGGTTTACCGACCAGTAATGGGCAACCTACATCGGGCCCTAAAGCTCTATATGAGGGCATTTTCATATATAGTGCCCTAACAATTGGCAAAGCCTTAAACGCATATATCAGTTGTCCCCCAAACAAACCAATGCACACCTAACACAACCCCAGGTAAGAAAGAGATCAACATGGCCTTGCACGCATTCCACGCTGGGTCTGGTGTCTTAGTGGTCTAACGCCTCCACTGTAGGGGCCTGTGTTTGACTTCAAGGTCATAGGTTCGATCCTTGGCAGGTCCACTAAATCTTTTATCCTTCTGAGGTTGATAAAATGAGCACCATTGAGTTGAGTAGCAATAAACATCTGTTATTCAGTGCTAAGATACCCTTCTGGGTGAACATGCGCTTTACAAGTAAATGTTATGTTAACATAAGAGTAAACCATCACAGGACCCCGAATACATCAGCATCAAATAGTGGACATTTTACACCTGTTTTGATTAAACCAGAGTGTGTAGCCTTTTTGAATGTGACACCCCCCAATACTGACATTAAATCAAACATCGAGGGAGGTGCACATGAGTGGGTACCACTGGTGAGGCGCTCAGGTCATGATGCATTAACAACAATGAATAACTGAGAGCCTTTCTGGAGGGAGCTTAAGTTAATATTTAGTTTATATATAATGGGGTGAAATTACTCTGTATATTTTTATACAAAGTGCACTATTTTGCATCAAAGAAACTGATGTATAAGGCAGGTGAATGAGCACTAAATTCTTAGAGTTACTGCATTTTTAAATCCACAATCCACATTTGATATGTTCTCCGTGAATGATGGTGCAGGATTACTGATGAATTTTAGAAATAAACAAGTCTTGCTGCTATTCCGAGTATATTGTTTGTGTTCGCGAACACAAGTCTTCAGTCGAGTCATTTTAACTGTGCATCTCCAGCAGCCCTGTCACCTTCATCTGCACAACTTCACAAGCAAGGACAAGATCAAACACCAACATTAGCAACTTAATGACCACAGCTTCATCAACAGCTTGAACATCTTCCTCTGAGGCTACAACCTTCCTTCCTGCCAGGATCATGAAAAAACATTCATCTACCTTTGAGCCACTGAGAGTGTTAGACACCATGTCACACATCTGTCTCCCACAAAGGGACATGCCTTGGACCTCATCTGATCCTCCCAGCTTACACACCTGACTCCTTCCACTGCTCCTGCGTGGTCTAAACTCGTGGCTGTGGTCTCCTAACTCCTGCACACCAGACCATCGCAATGTGGCCAGCCAAACCTCTCCAGGTGGCAAATGTGACCCTTTCAAATTGGCCTTATCCACAAACTTCAAGACCCTTGCAGAAATATGGGACAACACGGTAAATGTCACGAACTTCTGCAGCACATAATAACCCAACGGTAACAGTAAAGTACCAAGAAGAAATTACTCATCGAAGACATCAGTGCATGTTATATATACACTGGGAGTGGGACACCCAAATCGCATCCTTGCTATCTGGAGGCAAGTGAAGAAATGCTGACACACAACTATCTACAAAGAACATCGAAATTACTTTTAATATAAAGGTTTTTCTTGTTTTCCATGTTATCAATATTAACCCTGAGCATAGTGGGCGTAGCGGGGCTAAGCGGAGGTCCACGGAGTTGCAAACAAACTCTGTGGCACTCCGCTACGATACGCCACGCCACCCGCCTACACCCCCTATATTATCAATTAAATCTACATTACATACTGGTAAATTTAAAACATTTACCTTGCATGCGGGGTCCCCGGCCTGCCCTACTCCTCTGCCTCGCAGGATCGGGAATACTTTAGAAAACTGCGCGTACGCATGCGCAATTTTCTCAAGGTTTATCGCTACTGAGAAGAAGAGGAGGGCAGCCCGGGGATGCTGCATGCCAGGTAAGTGGTTTACATTTACTAGTAGGAACTGTAGATTTACTTGATAATACAGGGAAGGTGGAGGCTGGGGCTGGCCAACTCTGCTCCGCTGCGGAGTGTGCGGAGATGCGAGTTCTCCGCAGATCGCGGAGGAGGTCAATCTCCGCGCACTCCGCGAGCGGAGTGGAGGTCTCCGCCCGTGGTTAATCAACATACATTTTATTCAACGGAGACCAGCCTTCTGTATGTCATTCAGTTGTTTTACTTGTCAGCTATTTATCAGGTAGCCGCCTAATTTAATTAGTTAATAGCCTTCAAAGCAAGTACTCTCTGAGTCTAAAAGTAAAATGTGAGAGAGCGCAATTTGAATAAAACGTATATCCGAGTCATATTTACAAGCATATCGTATAAACGTAGGAATGAAATGTATATCGTAACGTGAAGTTGACACTTATAGTATAAAGTTAACAGACGTAACCAAAGTAATATAGGAAATGCAATTGTATTTACTCTTGAACGTGCATTAGATTTAGAAGGTCCGTATTCATAGTGGGCTAATGTAGAAATGCTTACGAATGGAAGAACGTGCAAAATAGAATTCATGTACGTGTGTAACTTTAAATGGAGAAGCGGCGAGAAATGTAACTTGGAGAAATGTGCAGAGAGCATACATAACGATGTAAAGAACGAGGATAACTTTATATTCTATGTAAAATGTTTTCACATATAAGCAAAGGATTTGCTAAATGCGATTATATATAAATGTGTGTTAAAGGTTATACTGTGTAGAAGAAGTTTTGTAGAGTTTAGGTCATTTGTGATTTTAACCTGACTGACCAAGGGTTCGCAGGAGTGTAGTCCGCTGTATGTAATTTAGTGGGCTCACAGGAGTCGTGAATAGACTTGATGTGAACGTGCGAGCCAAGGAGTCTAGTTCTTGTTAGATTTAAGGTGACAATGTCGGACGAAGTTTATTGCCTAAACGTGAGAGGAGACGCTTGGAATTTGAGTCTTGTTTTGAAATGACCATTCACAGGATCAAGAAAGGTTACTTATATAGTCGTAAAGAGTAAAGTTCTGATGAGGTGATAGACTTTTGCTCCGAAAGTGTCAAATGTAATGTCAATGAAGTCACCAGCAAGAAGACGAAGATGGCGACTAAAAAGAAAGGTCAACTTAACGGACGACGCGAAGAGACGAAGCCATGGAAAGAGCTAGAAATGACATCATGGGGGAAAGTCCGTGGTGGGCGTCGAAGGGGCGTTCCACCCACACTGTGATTGTGTATTTTAGGGACAGCACCCTGGGGAGAAGATAGCGGGAACAGCGAAGAGCTCAGGGCAAGCAAGAGAGCAGATGACTTGAGCAGATGCGCTGAGAGAGATCAGAGCGCAAGAGAGCAGTAGGCCGAGGACCCTTAGAGAGCGGATGGGTAGGCAGAGAGGGTACTGTTTCTTAAAACTTAAGTTACCTTTAGAGGCTAAGAGAGTTTGAACTTCTTAGGGAGTCAAACTGCTGACACCTTTTTAGGGTACTAGGAATTTGCGAAGTAGGGATGTCACCTAGCATAGAGTAGGGACAGATTTAACTTGTATTCTTTTCTTTTAGATGACGCAACGGAACCACATCATATTTATGCTTTTAATTTGTTGATTCTGGAACTGACTTTAATTGTATTCGTTTGTAGATTAAGGTTCTTTAGGGAATATATGTTCCTTCTAGTTTCTGTACATTTGCTGAAATTTTATCTTGAGAGGATTGTATTTGCAACTTTTCTTAATTTTATATTAAATCTATTAAACTTTATCAGTCGTAAGTGGTTCTTCAGAGTTGCGTCAGTTTATGGGGTTCATCTAACCTATGTGGGGTTTGTCTTTTACTCAATGACAGAAAATAACCGATCCAAATTGATGAATGAGATTAATATCTAAGTGATTAAAAAGGGTATCAAAATCTCATTCCCCGCAGTTGGTAGCAGAGAAAGATGGTTTTCTTCTTGAGGAAGACAACCTAGGTCAGGTTTAGATTACCCCAAGGTCCCTAGTCATCGACGACCAGAAGAAGAATCCCCGCCGAAGACGGTGCTGACGGTGCGTCGAGAGAAAAGCAGCAGAGTCGGTCGAGAGTGAGTATAAGGGTCATGCGTTGCCAGATTGCAGTGTTTTATGTTGTACCTGTGTTGTAATGTCAAGCGGAGTTGAATGCCTGTAGTGTGATTGAGGGAAGGTTGTGAGCGCGCGCAACCGGATAAAATCTTATGTCCAGAGAGGGCTTAAGTGGTTCGGGTGTATCGAACACCCAGAGTAATTTGTCTACCATTTAAAGGGGGTCATGAGGTACCATTGATCGCCCGCAGACCGATGATAGGGGGAGTGTTTGAGTGAGTGTATGAGTAACGCACGCTGGTCGTACGTTTACTGTGTGTAAGTAACCTATCAGTTGAGGCAAGCGTCTGACCGTCAGAGGGAAGACGTTTCGCCAGTTGAGGTGACAATTACAGTTAGACTGTGGCCGTACAGTCAGAGAAAAGTGATCGCTTGGACGGAAGTAGTCATTTTTCGGCGTATGAATGAGACGTATGCAAGACCACGAGGCAAGCTGAGAAAGGAGGAAACTGCTGCAGAGGGGACGAGTGACGTCAGCGTAGAGTCACGCTGAGATTGGTCGGTTAGCGTAGAACCGCGCTGGGATAGGCTGATTAGCGAGAATCGCACAGGGATTGGTGGTTTGTCAATGGGACGTAAATAAGGAAGAGAATTAATAAGGGAAAATCGTAGATTACTGAAAATGAAGTGTTTCAAACGTTTAAGGGCAATCTTTAGGAGAGATAGAAGAAACTTATATGCCGGAGAAGAAGCTCCACCAGAAGGCACGCCAGCCTATCATATGGCAGTGAATGTAGGCTTACACTCGATAATATGGATCTCCGAGTGGAATAGGCTAACAGAAGGGAATAAGGAACTGACGTTTCCGAGATACAGAACGTTTAAGCTAGAAGTGTTGAACCAACTGAAAGCAGTAATGCTTGCAACGAGACCTCTACCGAGGCCAACACAGTTCGAAGCACTTAGTGCATGGTTTAGAACAGCACACGAAAAAAGCTTAAAGAGACGCCAAGAAAGAGTGAGACGATCGGTAAAAGCAGTGCAGGATGCAAAGTGGGATGAAGAAGCTAAGAAGTGGAGAGTGCAAAAGATAGAAGCAGACAAACTGTTCACCATGATAGAGACTACGGGAGAAAAGAAACCTCTAGAAGAAGATGAGGATAGCGATTCAGATGAGGATCTGATAGAGAGGCTATTAACAGATAGACCACCTCCGTACAACAGTGAAGTCGCAAGTCCCGTATTACAGCAAGGGGACGGAGCTAGGTGGGGGGAATATAAATCGCTCCCCACATCAGAGTGGGATACCAAGAAAGGTGAGGAAGCAACTCAATCTAGTTCCGAACAGAGAGTAGTGGGAAGATTCGTGGTCCAGAAGGTCCCAGAAACACAGCATGCAAGATCGTATCAAATGCCAGATGCTTTACAAGTACCTGTTACCATAGGCCCCATAGTGTCAATCTACAACCCAGAGGGGGTCCAGCAGGAGGAACAGGCACGATGGGACAGGGAAAGGGCAGAGATGGAGAATAGGAACAACGCGATAAATCCTCAGAGGCAGATACTAGCACCAGTGAGTCGGAGTACCCCATTAGATTCCGCAACGGGTCCCTGGATAGAACAAGGGGGTCAAAGAGGATCAATGGATTTGAGGGGACCGAAACCAAAATCCTATAAGGAATTGAGGGAATACCTGAGAGAATGGGATACTGCCGAAGAGACTCGGAATAAAAGTTTAGAAACAGGAACAGAATGGAGAGACCAGGATAACAAGATCCTCTCTCATTGTGGAGCTGGCGAAAGCAGCCCGGAGTGGGAGAGAGGGAGTCAAGGAAGCAGGGGAGATACGTGCCCTACTACTAGTGGCAATAGGCAAATGTGTAACGACAGGAGTGCAGGGTGTGGGGAAGTGCCTCGCGTCACCTTTAGTGAGGGAGAACGAAGGACGCAGGAGTACCGAAATACTTTCAGATGCACTCACCATACCCCGGATGAAAATGTGCAACATTGGAATCACGGGAACATGGAGAGTCGCGAAGGGTCTCGCCATGCGTCCGGTGATCAAGAACAAAGTCATGAGACTATAGGGAGTCGCGAAACGTCTCGCCATGCATCCGGTGATCACGAACGAGATCGCGGGAACATGGAGGACCGTGAAGGACCTTACCGTTTGTTGAGTGACACTAGACAGCAAGCGAGTTACAGTGGTTTAGAACAGCACGGAGGATCCTATATCGTATCTGGAGAAACCGAGCCTAAAAGACGGAATGTAGTGATGGGGAATGGAGCAATGTTCCACCACACCCCAAGGGAAGATGGAAAAGCTTGGGATCTAGAGAGATGGGAACAAAGGGATGGAAGAAAAACTCCTCATAACTCACCTGTGCTTAGGCGTAGGGCGCATAGTGGAGGTGAGAGGGATGTAAGAGAACAACCTAGGACTGACGTACTGAGAGCTGAAATAAAAGCAAGACGGATAGATGTAATAAGTTTGAAATCAGACTTGGACGAAATAATTGACGGCACAGTAGCAATAGAAAGGTTAGAGCTGTACGATCCAGATGAAATATTGTTTTTATCTAAGGATGTTACTCGAAAAGCAAGGGCAGCTCATGAAAAGTTATCTGAATTAGCAGAAAAGTATATGATAGACATGTCACGAACTAAAGCCTTACAGGCCAACCATAGGCTGAATTGCACGGATCGGGATCTAGATGAGCGTAGAACGATTGGGCTAAGAGTACACATAAGGGAACTAATCATGTGTATCAGGATATGGAGAGATCTGGATAGATGGGAGGAAAAATGGTCCAAGAGGGGATCTGTCAGAAGGAGTACACTTGTGAAGTCCCAGGATACAGACCTAATGCGAATGGAAGCTTTCCCTTTGCGAGAGATCGCGAACGGAAACTACGTTCATGTACCCTGGAGTAGGGGGGATTTAGCGGCATTCACTAATTCTTTCCCAAAGCTTAGAGAGAATCCTGTGGAGTGGTACAAGCAGGTAGAGAGATTCGTGAAGATCTCTAAGGTGCTGTGGATCGATTTGAACACTTTGTTCGATATCGTGGTACCTGGAGATTTGTGGACGGCATGTAAACTTAGTATTGAATGGCCTGCTTGCAAGCCTCCGAGGGATGCCCGGACAGGCGGTCCATCAGACAGAGTCATGGAAAAATACGAGAGAGTAATAACATGGCTAAAAGAGAAAGTGCCGGTGCAGGACATAGACTGGGTTAAGATAGATCGAACAACTCAGGAGCCTAAAGAGACCGTTCACGAGTTCTATGAGAGGTTACTGAAAGCATTTAAACAGTACAGTGGGTTGGACGTAATGGATCCTAAAGACATAGGACAGTTTGTGTCTAAGTTTGTTTTAGGATTGAGACCAGACATAAGCTTAATGATTCAACAGCATTTGATCTGTTGGCAAAACAAACCTTTAGATGAGATTCTGAGGTATGCAAGGTACTGTAGCGATGAGATAGATTCAAAGGCAAAGAAGCTTAAGGAAAAGCTGATGTTGGTACAGATGCAAGCAGCTGGAAAGGGTGGACAGCGGCAACAGGGAACAGGAACGCCAGCAAAGAAACAGAATAATCAGAGCAGAGATGAGGAAGAAAGACCGAGACCGAGAATAGATATTGCGACACTGAAAAAGACAACAAGGTGCCATCAGTGTAACGAGGTGGGACATTGGAGACGCGAGTGTCCTTACAATGTCGAGATAGGCGAATTAGAACAGGAGGAGGAAGAGGTTCAGAACAACGTGGTTAAGGGAGCAACAGTCCCGAAGGGAAAGTTTATCAAAGGGGGGACTCAGACTCCTCGAGCCCCGTTTCCTCAACCGCCTCGCATTACAAATGGAGGGAAAACCTATAGACAAATGCCATTGTTCGTAGGAGGAGAAGAATGCTACTACGTTGATCCTCTTACAGGGCAACGAGTGAATAGGGAAGAAGACTGTACTCTAGGAGCAGCCCTGGAAGTAGATCAGAGAGGACCATACGTAGAAGCTGAAGTAGCTGGATGTCCTACGACCTTTTTGGTGGATACGGGGGCCACTAGATCCACGTTGAGATCAGCGGTAGTCCCAGGTCTGCCGATATCAGGAGAGATGATTCAGGTGGTAGGAGTCGCAAACAAGAGGATGACGAATCCTCTGACGGAACCAGTGTCAGTGAAGATAGGGAATTACAGTGACGAACATCAGTTTGTGATCTGTGATTCTAGCCCGGTGTGTTTACTAGGAAGAGATCTGTTGTGTAAACTGAATTGCACAATACATTGCACACCTGAAGGAGTAGAAGTGCAGACCAACGATGAGGATGCCGATTTCAAGGTTGTAAACTCGCAGGAATGCGTGGAACTATATCCTACCTTAACAGTGGGGGAGCTTCCACAAGACTTGAGGGAGAAAGTGTCAGCTGAGGTGTGGGATTTTACTGGAGAAGAAATAGGACTGATCAAAGGGGTAGAACCAGTAAAGATCATGGTAAGACCCAATGCCGAGTATCCAAGAACACCACAATATAAGTTGACACCGGAGACGATTGCAGGAATAAAGCCTGTGATCGAATCCATGATTAAACAGGGAATACTGAAGGAGATCGTGGGAGGTCCATGTAACTCCCCGATTATGGGTTTACAGAAGCCTAGTGGAAAATACAGAATAGTGCAGGATCTTCGAAAGATTAATAATATTGTTGTCTCATGTTGTCCAGTGGTACCGAATCCATCAGTGATATTGTTTCAGATACCGTTCCAAGCTGAATGGTTCACCGTGATAGATTTGTGCCAGGCTTTCTTTTCGGTTCCTTTGGATGAAGATAGCCAGTATCTTTTCGCTTTTAAGCTGGAAGATCGCGTTTTAACATGGTGTCGTATCCCTCAGGGGTATACAGAAAGCCCATCGATTTTTAATCAGCTACTGAAGAAAAATCTTGAAAGTCTAGTGCTGCCCAAGAACTCAGTTCTGGTCCAGTACATAGACGACCTCCTAGTTGCGTCAGAAACTGAGGAAGCTTGCAGAGTGGACACCATCACCTTACTAAATCACTTGGCCGAGAACGGACACAAGGTGTCTCCAAGTAAATTGCAATATTGTCTTACTGAAGTGCAATACTTGGGCCATAGGATTGAAAAAGGAAAACGGAAGGTGTCTCCAGACAGAATAGAGGCGATCATGAAAATGAACGCGCCTAAAACACAAAGAGAAGTCAGGATGTTTCTAGGCATGGTCGGTTATTGTCGACAGTGGATAGCCAACTTCTCACTGAAGGCAAAGCCGTTATTACAACTGACGCATAAAGGAGTGAGTGATCCGGTACCATGGGACAAAGACTGTTTGATGGCGTTTTTGCAGCTGAGGGAGGACTTGTGTCGCGCCCCGGCTTTAGGAATGCCTGATTACACAAAACCATTCTTGCTTTACTGCTGCGAGAGAGAGGGTTGCGCTTTAGCAGTTTTGGCCCAGATACATGGAGATGCGCGTAGGCCAGTTGCGTATTTTTCGGCTACATTAGACCCAGTAGCCGCAGCGTTGCCCGGATGTCTCAAATCCGTAGCTGCAACGGGTGTCAGCATTGAACGATGTGAGAGTGTGGTAATGGGACATCAGTTAGTGGTGTACGTACCGCATTCTGTGGAATTGTTAATGACCAGGACTAAGACTCAGCATCTGACGAATAGCAGGCTCACACGCTACGAGCAAGTCATATTGGCTGCCGAGAATGTGACCCTAAAAAGATGCTCCGTCTTAAATCCTGCTACGTTGATGCCACTTCCAAATGATGTGGATGATGAAATTTGTACAGATCATGACTGCCTTGATGTGACTGAACTATGCACCAAACCGAGACCAGATATCGTAGATGAGCCATTGACTGACCCCGATGAAATTTTCTTTGTTGATGGTTCATGCGTAAGAGACGATATCGGTCAGCTGAGAGCAGCTTATGCAGTTTGTACAATCACCAGAGTTGTAGAAGCCGCTTGCCTGGAAGGAGTACATTCCGCTCAGGTAGCTGAAATTATTGCTTTGACGCGTGCCTGTTTAGCAGGTAACAAAATTCGAGTCACCATATACACCGATAGCCAGTATGGTTTCGGGGTAGTTCACGATTACGGGCAGTTATGGTCTCAAAGAGGTTACATGACCTCCTCGGGTTCTCCCATTAGGAATGGAGAATTCGTGAGACTATTGTTAGAAGCATTGCAAGGACCATCAGCTATTGCGGTCGTCAAATGTGCTGCGCACACGAAAAACGTAGATTTTGTGTCGCAGGGCAATCGCTATGCTGATGAAGTAGCGCGTTACTGCGCAGAACAGGGATATTCTCACACTAATGTAGAAGTGGGGGGAATATAGGAAAGAACTGATTTGACTATGTTGTTGGATACTGTAGATATGTGGGATGAACTGAAAAGTGTTCAGGAAAATGCACCAGATGATGAGAAAAAGGGCTGGGAAACAGCTGGGTGTACGAAAAGCGAAATGAACTTTTGGATTTCTGCAGATGGGAGAGCAGTTTTACCAAACAAACTTGTTAGTCCAATGGCAAGGAAATTGCATGGATCAGCACACATAGGTAGAGATGCTATGGTGAGAGTATTCAGACAAACGTGGTTTAATCCAAAGTTTAGAGTAGCGGCAGAAGCAGTATGTCAGCGATGTGCGGTCTGTCAGCAACTAAACGTAGGAAAGAGAACACCAGTCACATTGAGTCACATTGGGAGGTCTGGGGGGCCTTTCAATAGGATGCAGCTTGATTTTATCGAAATGCCCAAATGCAATCGACTCAGATATGTTTTAGTGATTGTCTGTATATTTTCTAGATGGGTTGAAGCTTACCCTACACGTAGATGCGATACACTTACAGTAGCAAAACTGTTACTTAGAGAGTTGATACCGAGGTTTGGGGTGCCATCCTCTTTGGAATCAGACAGAGGAACTCATTTTAACAGCGAAGTAGTGAAGATGTTGTGCTCAGCTTTGGGTATCGATCAGAAGCTCCATTGCAGTTATCGACCAGAAGCTTCAGGGATTGTAGAGCAAATCAACGGCACAATCAAGTCCAGACTTGCCAAAGTTTGTTCATCAACATCTCTGAGTTGGCCAGACGCACTTCCAGTGGTTCTTATGAGCATACGTAGCACACCAGATAGAAAAACAGGTCTCTCTCCACATGAAGTGCTAATGGGGAGAGCTATGAGATTGCCATCGGTTCCGACTGCAGCGTTATTGAACATCACAGACGACTTGATCTTGGACTACTGCAAGGGACTATCTGATGCCATTAATTCTGTGTCCCTCCAGGGCCAGGCTGCAGAGGTTCCATCAGCACAGGACTTGTGCCATGACCTGAGTCCGGGGGACTGGGTTTTGGTGAAAAAGCACGTCAGGAAGAACTGCTTAGACGTGCGTTGGCGAGGACCGTTTCAAGTCATACTTGTTACGAACACTGCAGTGAAGTGTGGAGGCCTGCCAAACTGGATACATGCTTCGCACACTCGAAGAGTGCCAACACCTCTAGAAGAAACAGCTCCTCTCTCGGATGAGAATCCAGCGGAAAGCGGAGAAGCCACAGAGGGGGAAAGCCAAGCTGTAGAGGTGATCGAAGAGACTGAGCCTGTGTCGGAACAAGTCGACGACGGTCAGGACACCAGTGAGACCGAAGCTGTATCGGAAGAGGGAAGTAGCTGGGAATTCGAGTCAGAGACCGAACAAGATGTAAGTGACCAAGAGACGGGTCCAAGAACAAGAAGCAGGAGGACAAGGAGTGATGAAGCTAGTTGGCCAGAACGAAGGAGAAGGCCAAGCTTAAAAGCACCACAAGAAAGTACCCTTGTCCCGATCGCTGAAGATTCAGATCAAGAAGAAGAAACTACGGATTCAGGCTCTGAGAGTCCGAGAAGATCAAGAAGGGTACGTGTGCCCTGCAGAAGGTACGCCACCCCAGAGTGGACTTATCTAGCAGATGTCTTGGGGACAGAAATCTGGGAGAGTGAGAGAAGTGAAAGTAATCGATCTCGATCCATTTGTGGCAGTGGAGATATGGATGTTGACGCCTGGACTCGAGACTGAGGGGTTACTGACTTTCACACTTCCCATACCCCCATACCTAAGTCGGATCAAAGAACTAGTGCTAAATCGATTACAGTTTCCAACTTTTGGTCATCAAATTCCAGAAGAAGAAGAAAAAGTCATTCGTTTTGAACTATTGGAACTTGTTATTGAAGCTGCAGGTACGAGAATAATTATAGATGCATAAAGACTTTTGTGTTTAAGCTAGAAAGAAGAAGATAACCTAGCGCCGAGTGGAAAGAAGAATAAAATTAGGGATTACATTTAGAGGACGGAGAAGGGTTAGGGTTGTCCGTTGCTAAAGATAAAGAGACATTGTTGCGAAAAAGAGACTTTTGTTGATAAGGAGCACTTTACAGACTGAGAAAGAAAACGAAGCAAATAAAGGCTTGCAAAGAAAACTCTTCTTCGAGAAAAAAGAAAGTGTTACATTGTTTGATAACATGGAGAACGGCAACCCAAACCGAAAAGCCAAATGCATAATAGGTACACTAATAGCAGTAGTAATTTTTCTCATTATTACAGTAGTGACCATATCATACATAGTAGGACATGAAAGTGATAAAGAAACAGCAGATGTAAAGCCTGTAACGACTTTGAAACCTGCTCTTGTTGGGAAGAAGGAGGAGAGCAATGTTATCCGTGAAAAGGCGTTACTGGCAAATGAAGCTCGTAGGTTACACGTAGACGAGTCACAGGGAAACTTTAGGTCAAATGCATATGCCAAACTATTGTATGAGTATATTGATGCCATGGAGGCCAAAGATTGCTATGTATGTATGCAATTGCCGGCTTCTGTAGATGAGGGCATCAGATATCATCATCTCCCACTGACTTATGGGATAACATGTAGTTTACTGCTTAGTATATTTTATGGTAGAGAAGGGTTCGAGTACTACTTTTCAAATTATGATTCGGTACTGCCTGAAGTTCCGAATTATAAACAAATGAATAAGTGGGACTATTACAAAAAGGAGGATAGACTAGCCAAATTCTTTCTTCCTTGGGATACATTAGATACATCATACGCACGCAGAAATAATCTGACTTGCAAAGTGTCAGAGATAGAGAAGAAATTCATAGGACAAGTAGATGACCGATACAGAAGGCAAAAGATTCTAAAAATATCAGGACAGTGGAAAACTGATTGGACCGAAGAAGAGAAGGCACATAAGAAGAAAGGGAGCAATGGTCCAATAGCTTTGGATAGAACGCAGAAAGGAAAGTTATGTTTAACTCGAAGCAAGACATATTATGAGAGTGTATTTGTAGGTGAAGTTAATTGCGAACATGCTTTTCGATTAGAGTACTATACGAAAGATTTTATGAAAGAGATGCAAGTGATTCCTAATGTATATTTTGTATGCGGAAGAAATGCCTATGTAAAACTGCCTGACAATTGGTATGGTTCGTGTTACTTGGCAATTGTCTTCCCCAAAATATATCATGCAAAGGATTTAGCGATCATAGAAGGAAAGGCTTCGACAAGAACGAAAAGAGAAGTAGGAGATGCAGAAGTAGTAGGAGACGTATTTGGAGCGATGTTTCCTATGTTAGGTTTAATACTTAACGATGTTAAGATCAGGAGACTAGCTACAGTCGTAGATAGATTGTCTGCAAGTACTGCAAGGTCATTAATGCTAGTAGAAGGCGAGATGCAATCGATTAGGGCAATGGTTCTTCAGAATCGACTTGCTGTTGATGTACTATTAGCAAAAGAAGGCGGAGTTTGCAAGGCTTTGAAGGTTCAGGAATGTTGTACTTATATTCCTGATAATTCAAAACCACTTGAGAAGGTCATAAGAAACATTACACAGATACATCAAGAAATCGAAGATTTAACAAAAATAAATGTTTGGGAAAAAGTAGGTCATGGAGTAGGAAAGGTTGGAAGTTGGTTTGCCAACCTTGGTAAAAGCATTGTATGGTATATATTAAAACCTGTATTAATAGTATTAATTTGTATAATTACATTACTAGGGTTAGTAAAATTGTATAAATGGTATAGGACGAACAGGTTACAAAGAACCATGAGAGAACAAGAAAGGAGATTAGCTGCTTTACAAGATCAACAGTATAACAGTTTAAGAGCACTCGAAAGGATAAAAAGAGGGAATGATGTAACTAGTTCTGTTTAAAGGTGCTATTCAAATTGCATTTTTAGTGATGACTCCTAAGGGTCATCAAAGGGGGGAACTGAGAGAGCGCAATTTGAATAAAACGTATATCCGAGTCATATTTACAAGCATATCGTATAAACGTAGGAATGAAATGTATATCGTAACGTGAAGTTGACACTTATAGTATAAAGTTAACAGACGTAACCAAAGTAATATAGGAAATGCAATTGTATTTACTCTTGAACGTGCATTAGATTTAGAAGGTCCGTATTCATGGTGGGCTAATGTAGAAATGCTTACGAATGGAAGAACGTGCAAAATAGAATTCATGTACGTGTGTAACTTTAAATGGAGAAGCGGCGAGAAATGTAACTTGGAGAAATGTGCATAGAGCATACATAACGATGTAAAGAACGAGGATAACTTTATATTCTATGTAAAATGTATTCACATATAAGCAAAGGATTTGCTAAATGTGATTATATATAAATGTGTGTTAAAGGTTATACTGTGTAGAAGAAGTTTTGTAGAGTTTAGGTCATTTGTGATTTTAACCTGACTGACCAAGGGTTCGCAGGAGTGTAGTCCGCTGTATGTAATTTAGTGGGCTCACAGGAGTCGTGAATAGACTTGATGTGAACGTGCGAGCCAAGGAGTCTAGTTCTTGTTAGATTTAAGGTGACAATGTCGGACGAAGTTTATTGCCTAAACGTGAGAGGAGACGCTTGGAATTTGAGTCTTGTTTTGAAATGACCATTCACAGGACCAAGAAAGGTTACTTATATAGTCGTAAAGAGTAAAGTTCTGATGAGGTGATAGACTTTTGCTCCGAAAGTGTCAAATGTAATGTCAATGAAGTCACCAGCAAGAAGACGAAGATGGCGACTAAAAAGAAAGGTCAACTTAACGGACGACGCGAAGAGACGAAGCCATGGAAAGAGCTAGAAATGACATCATGGGGGAAAGTCCGTGGTGGGCGTCGAAGGGGCGTTCCACCCACACTGTGATTGTGTATTTTAGGGACAGCACCCCGGGGAGAAGATAGCGGGAACAGCGAAGAGCTCAGGGCAAGCAAGAGAGCAGATGACTTGAGCAGATGCGCTGAGAGAGATCAGAGCGCAAGAGAGCAGTAGGCCGAGGACCCTTAGAGAGCGGATGGGTAGGCAGAGAGGGTACTGTTTCTTAAAACTTAAGTTACCTTTAGAGGCTAAGAGAGTTTGAACTTCTTAGGGAGTCAAACTGCTGACACCTTTTTAGGGTACTAGGAATTTGCGAAGTAGGGATGTCACCTAGCATAGAGTAGGGACAGATTTAACTTGTATTCTTTTCTTTTAGATGACGCAACGGAACCACATCATATTTATGCTTTTAATTTGTTGATTCTGGAACTGACTTTAATTGTATTTGTTTGTAGCTTAAGGTTCTTTAGGGAATATATGTTCCTTCTAGTTTCTGTACATTTGCTGAAATTTTATCTTGAGAGGATTGTATTTGCAACTTTTCTTAATTTTATATTAAATCTATTAAACTTTATCAGTCGTAAGTGGTTCTTCAGAGTTGCGTCAGTTTATGGGGTTCATCTAACCTATGTGGGGTTTGTCTTTTACTCAATGACAGAAAATAACCGATCCAAATTGATGAATGAGATTAATATCTAAGTGATTAAAAAGGGTATCAAAATCTCATTCCCCGCAGTTGGTAGCAGAGAAAGATGGTTTTCTTCTTGAGGAAGACAACCTAGGTCAGGTTTAGATTACCCCAAGGTCCCTAGTCATCGACGACCAGAAGAAGAATCCCCGCCGAAGACGGTGCTGACGGTGCGTAGAGAGAAAAGCAGCAGAGTCGGTCGAGAGTGAGTATAAGGGTCATGCGTTGCCAGATTGCGGTGTTTTATGTTGTACCTGTGTTGTAATGTCAAGCGGAGTTGAATGCCTGTAGTGTGATTGAGGGAAGGTTGTGAGCGCGCGCAACCGGATAAAATCTTATGTCCAGAGAGGGCTTAAGTGGTTCGGGTGTATCGAACACCCAGAGTAATTTGTCTACCATTTAAAGGGGGTCATGAGGTACCATTGATCGCCCGCAGACCGATGATAGGGGGAGTGTTTGAGTGAGTGTATGAGTAACGCACGCTGGTCGTACGTTTACTGTGTGTAAGTAACCTATCAGTTGAGGCAAGCGTCTGACCGTCAGAGGGAAGACGTTTCGCCAGTTGAGGTGACAATTACAGTTAGACTGTGGCCGTACAGTCAGAGAAAAGTGATCGCTTGGACGGAAGTAGTCATTTTTCGGCGTATGAATGAGATGTATGCAAGACCACGAGGCAAGCTGAGAAAGGAGGAAACTGCTGCAGAGGGGACGAGTGACGTCAGCGTAGAGTCGCGCTGAGATTGGTCGGTTAGCGTAGAACCTCGCTGGGATAGGCTGATTAGCGAGAATCGCACAGGGATTGGTGGTTTGTCATCGGGACGTAAATAAGGAAGAGAATTAATAAGGGAAAATCGTAGATTACTGAAAATGAAGTGTTTCAAACGTTTAAGGGCAATCTTTAGGAGAGATAGAAGAAACTTATATGCCGGAGAAGAAGCTCCACCAGAAGGCACGCCAGCCTATCATATGGCAGTGAATGTAGGCTTACACTCGATAATATGGATCTCCGAGTGGAATAGGCTAACAGAAGGGAATAAGGAACTGACGTTTCCGAGATACGGAACGTTTAAGCTAGAAGTGTTGAACCAACTGAAAGCAGTAATGCTTGCAACGAGACCTCTACCGAGGCCAACACAGTTCGAAGCACTTAGTGCATGGTTTAGAACAGCACACGAAAAAAGCTTAAAGAGACGCCAAGAAAGAGTGAGACGATCGGTAAAAGCAGTGCAGGATGCAAAGTGGGATGAGGAAGCTAAGAAGTGGAGAGTGCAAAAGATAGAAGCAGACAAACTGTTCACCATGATAGAGACTACGGGAGAAAAGAAACCTCTAGAAGAAGATGAGGATAGCGAGTCAGATGAGGATCTGATAGAGAGGCTATTAACAGATAGACCACCTCCGTACAACAGTGAAGTCGCAAGTCCCGTATTACAGCAAGGGGACGGAGCTAGGTGGGGGGAATATAAATCGCTCCCCATATCAGAGTGGGATACCAAGAAAGGTGAGGAAGCAACTCAATCTAGTTCCGAACAGAGAGTAGTGGGAAGATTCGTGGTCCAGAAGGTCCCAGAAACACAGCATGCAAGATCGTATCAAATGCCAGATGCTTTACAAGTACCTGTTACCATAGGCCCCATAGTGTCAATCTACAACCCAGAGGGGGTCCAGCAGGAGGAACAGGCACGATGGGACAGGGAAAGGGCAGAGATGGAGAATAGGAACAACGCGATAAATCCTCAGAGGCAGATACTAGCACCAGTGAGTCGGAGTACCCCATTAGATTCCGCAACGGGTCCCTGGATAGAACAAGGGGGTCAAAGAGGATCAATGGATTTGAGGGGACCGAAACCAAAATCCTATAAGGAATTGAGGGAATACCTGAGAGAATGGGATACTGCCGAAGAGACTCGGAATAAAAGTTTAGAAACAGGAACAGAATGGAGAGACCAGGATAACAAGATCCTCTCTCATTGTGGAGCTGGCGAAAGCAGCCCGGAGTGGGAGAGAGGGAGTCAAGGAAGCAGGGGAGATACGTGCCCTACTACTAGTGGCAATAGGCAAATGTGTAACGACATGAGTGCAGGGTGTGGGGAAGTGCCTCGCGTCACCTTTAGTGAGGGAGAACGAAGGACGCAGGAGTACCGAAATACTTTCAGATGCACTCACCATACCCCGGATGAAAATGTGCAACATTGGAATCACGGGAACATGGAGAGTCGCGAAGGGTCTCGCCATGCGTCCGGTGATCAAGAACAAAGTCATGAGACTATAGGGAGTCGCGAAACGTCTCGCCATGCATCCGGTGATCACGAACGAGATCGCGGGAACATGGAGGACCGTGAAGGACCTTACCGTTTGTTGAGTGACACTAGACAGCAAGCGAGTTATAGTGGTTTAGAACAGCACGGAGGATCCTATATCGTATCTGGAGAAACCGAGCCTAAAAGACGGAATGTAGTGATGGGGAATGGAGCAATGTTCCACCACACCCCAAGGGAAGATGGAAAAGCTTGGGATCTAGAGAGATGGGAACAAAGGGATGGAAGAAAAACTCCTCATAACTCACCTGTGCTTAGGCGTAGGGCGCATAGTGGAGGTGAGAGGGATGTAAGAGAACAACCTAGGACTGACGTACTGAGAGCTGAAATAAAAGCAAGACGGATAGATGTAATAAGTTTGAAATCAGACTTGGACGAAATAATTGACGGCACAGTAGCAATAGAAAGGTTAGAGCTGTACGATCCAGATGAAATATTGTTTTTATCTAAGGATGTTACTCGAAAAGCAAGGGCAGCTCATGAAAAGTTATCTGAATTAGCAGAAAAGTATATGATAGACATGTCACGAACTAAAGCCTTACAGGCCAACCATAGGCTGAATTGCACGGATCGGGATCTAGATGAGCGTAGAACGATTGGGCTAAGAGTACACATAAGGGAACTAATCATGTGTATCAGGATATGGAGAGATCTGGATAGATGGGAGGAAAAATGGTCCAAGAGGGGATCTGTCAGAAGGAGTACACTTGTGAAGTCCCAGGATACAGACCTAATGCGAATGGAAGCTTTCCCTTTGCGAGAGATCGCGAACGGAAACTACGTTCATGTACCCTGGAGTAGGGGGGATTTAGCGGCATTCACTAATTCTTTCCCAAAGCTTAGAGAGAATCCTGTGGAGTGGTACAAGCAGGTAGAGAGATTTGTGAAGATCTCTAAGGTGCTGTGGATCGATTTGAACACTTTGTTCGATATCGTGGTACCTGGAGATTTGTGGACGGCATGTAAACTTAGTATTGAATGGCCCGCTTGCGAGCCTCCGAGGGATGCCCGGACAGGCGGTCCATCAGACAGAGTCATGGAAAAATACGAGAGAGTAATAACATGGCTAAAAGAGAAAGTGCCGGTGCAAGGCCATAGACTGGGTTAAGATAGATCGAACAACTCAGGAGCCTAAAGAGACCGTTCACGAGTTCTATGAGAGGTTACTGAAAGCATTTAAACAGTACAGTGGGTTGGACGTAATGGATCCTAAAGACATAGGACAGTTTGTGTCTAAGTTTGTTTTAGGATTGAGACCAGACATAAGCTTAATGATTCAACAGCATCTGATCTGTTGGCAAAACAAACCTTTAGATGAGATTCTGAGGTATGCAAGGTACTGTAGCGATGAGATAGATTCAAAGGCAAAGAAGCTTAAGGAAAAGCTGATGTTGGTACAGATGCAAGCAGCTGGAAAGGGTGGACAGCGGCAACAGGGAACAGGAACGCCAGCAAAGAAACAGAATAATCAGAGCAGAGATGAGGAAGAAAGACCGAGACCGAGAATAGATATTGCGACACTGAAAAAGACAACAAGGTGCCATCAGTGTAACGAGGTGAGACATTGGAGACGCGAGTGTCCTTACAATGTCGAGATAGGCGAATTAGAACAGGAGGAGGAAGAGGTTCAGAACAACGTGGTTAAGGGAGCAACAGTCCCGAAGGGAAAGTTTATCAAAGGGGGGACTCAGACTCCTCGAGCCCCGTTTCCTCAACCGCCTCGCATTACAAATGGAGGGAAAACCTATAGACAAATGCCATTGTTCGTAGGAGGAGAAGAATGCTACTACGTTGATCCTCTTACAGGGCAACGAGTGAATAGGGAAGAAGACTGTACTCTAGGAGCAGCCCTGGAAGTAGATCAGAGAGGACCATACGTAGAAGCGGAAGTAGCTGGATGTCCTACGACCTTTTTGGTGGATACGGGGGCCACTAGATCCACGTTGAGATCAGCGGTAGTCCCAGGTCTGCCGATATCAGGAGAGATGATTCAGGTGGTAGGAGTCGCAAACAAGAGGATGACGAATCCTCTGACGGAACCAGTGTCAGTGAAGATAGGGAATTACAGTGACGAACATCAGTTTGTGATCTGTGATTCTAGCCCGGTGTGTTTACTAGGAAGAGATCTGTTGTGTAAACTGAATTGCACAATACATTGCACACCTGAAGGAGTAGAAGTGCAGACCAACGATGAGGATGCCGATTTCAAGGTTGTAAACTCGCAGGAATGCGTGGAACTATATCCTACCTTAACAGTGGGGGAGCTTCCACAAGACTTGAGGGAGAAAGTGTCAGCTGAGGTGTGGGATTTTACTGGAGAAGAAATAGGACTGATCAAAGGGGTAGAACCAGTAAAGATCATGGTAAGACCCAATGCCGAGTATTCAAGAACACCACAATATAAGTTGACACCGGAGACGATTGCAGGAATAAAGCCTGTGATCGAATCCATGATTAAACAGGGAATACTGAAGGAGATCGTGGGTAGTCCATGTGACTCCCCGATTATGGGTTTACAGAAGCCTAGTGGAAAATACAGAATAGTGCAGGATCTTCGAAAGATTAATAATATTGTTGTCTCATGTTGTCCAGTGGTACCGAATCCATCAGTGATATTGTTTCAGATACCGTTCCAAGCTGAATGGTTCACCGTGATAGATTTGTGCCAGGCTTTCTTTTCGGTTCCTTTGGATGAAGATAGCCAGTATCTTTTCGCTTTTAAGCTGGAAGATCGCGTTTTAACATGGTGTCGTATCCCTCAGGGGTATACAGAAAGCCCATCGATTTTTAATCAGCTACTGAAGAAAAATCTTGAAAGTCTAGTGCTGCCCAAGAACTCAGTTCTGGTCCAGTACATAGACGACCTCCTAGTTGCGTCAGAAACTGAGGAAGCTTGCAGAGTGGACACCATCACCTTACTAAATCACTTGGCCGAGAACGGACACAAGGTGTCTCCAAGTAAATTGCAATATTGTCTTAATGAAGTGCAATACTTGGGCCATAGGATTGAAAAAGGAAAACGGAAGGTGTCTCCAGACAGAATAGAGGCGATCATGAAAATGAACGCGCCTAAAACACAAAGAGAAGTCAGGATGTTTCTAGGCATGGTCGGTTATTGTCGACAGTGGATAGCCAACTTCTCACTGAAGGCAAAGCCGTTATTACAACTGACGCACAAAGGAGTGAGTGATCCGGTACCATGGGACAAAGACTGTTTGATGGCGTTTTTGCAGCTGAGGGAGGACTTGTGTCGCGCCCCGGCTTTAGGAATGCCTGATTACACAAAACCATTCTTGCTTTACTGCTGCGAGAGAGAGGGTTGCGCTTTAGCAGTTTTGGCCCAGATACATGGAGATGCGCGTAGGCCAGTTGCGTATTTTTCGGCTACATTAGACCCAGTAGCCGCAGCGTTGCCCGGATGTCTCAAATCCGTAGCTGCAACGGGTGTCAGCATTGAACGATGTGAGAGTGTGGTAATGGGACATCAGTTAGTGGTGTACGTACCGCATTCTGTGGAATTGTTAATGACCAGGACTAAGACTCAGCATCTGACGAATAGCAGGCTCACACGCTACGAGCAAGTCATATTGGCTGCCGAGAATGTGACCCTAAAAAGATGCTCCGTCTTAAATCCTGCTACGTTGATGCCACTTCCAAATGATGTGGATGATGAAATTTGTACAGATCATGACTGCCTTGATGTGACTGAACTATGCACCAAACCGAGACCAGATATCGTAGATGAGCCATTGACTGACCCGGATGAAATTTTCTTTGTTGATGGTTCATGCGTAAGAGACGATATCGGTCAGCTGAGAGCAGCTTATGCAGTTTGTACAATCACCAGAGTTGTAGAAGCCGCTTGCCTGGAAGGAGTACATTCCGCTCAGGTAGCTGAAATTATTGCTTTGACGCGTGCCTGTTTAGCAGGTAACAAAATTCGAGTCACCATATACACCGATAGCCAGTATGGTTTCGGGGTAGTTCACGATTACGGGCAGTTATGGTCTCAAAGAGGTTACATGACCTACTCGGGTTCTCCCATTAGGAATGGAGAATTCGTGAGACTATTGTTAGAAGCATTGCAAGGACCATCAGCTATTGCGGTCGTCAAATGTGCTGCGCACACGAAAAACGTAGATTTTGTGTCGCAGGGCAATCGCTATGCTGATGAAGTAGCGCGTTACTGCGCAGAACAGGGATATTCTCACACTAATGTAGAAGTGGGGGGAATACAGGAAAGAACTGATTTGACTATGTTGTTGGATACTGTAGATACGTGGGATGAACTGAAAAGTGTTCAGGAAAATGCACCAGATGATGAGAAAAAGGGCTGGGAAACAGCTGGGTGTACGAAAAGCGAAATTAACTTTTGGATTTCTGCAGATGGGAGAGCAGTTTTACCAAACGAACTTGTTAGTCCAATGGCAAGGAAATTGCATGGATCAGCACACATAGGTAGAGATGCTATGGTGAGAGTATTCAGACAAACGTGGTTTAATCCAAAGTTTAGAGTAGCGGCAGAAGCAGTATGTCAGCGAAGTGCGGTCTGTCAGCAACTAAACGTAGGAAAGAGAACACCAGTCACATTGAGTCACATTGGGAGGTCTGGGGGGCCTTTCAATAGGATGCAGCTTGATTTTATCGAAATGCCCAAATGCAATCGACTCAGATATGTTTTAGTGATTGTCTGTATATTTTCTAGATGGGTTGAAGCTTACCCTACACGTAGATGCGATACACTTACAGTAGCAAAACTGTTACTTAGAGAGTTGATACCGAGGTTTGGGGTGCCATCCTCTTTGGAATCAGACAGAGGAACTCATTTTAACAGCGAAGTAGTGAAGATGTTGTGCTCAGCTTTGGGTATCGATCAGAAGCTCCATTGCAGTTATCGACCAGAAGCTTCAGGGATTGTAGAGCAAATCAACGGCACAATCAAGTCCAGACTTGCCAAAGTTTGTTCATCAACATCTCTGAGTTGGCCAGACGCACTTCCAGTGGTTCTTATGAGCATACGTAGCACACCAGATAGAAAAACAGGTCTCTCTCCACATGAAGTGCTAATGGGGAGAGCTATGAGATTGCCATCGGTTCCGACTGCAGCGTTATTGAACATCACAGACGACTTGATCTTGGACTACTGCAAGGGACTATCTGATGCCATTAATTCTGTGTCTCTCCAGGGCCAGGCTGCAGAGGTTCCATCAGCACAGGACTTGTGCCATGACCTGAGTCCGGGGGACTGGGTTTTGGTGAAAAAGCACGTCAGGAAGAACTGCTTAGACGTGCGTTGGCGAGGACCGTTTCAAGTCATACTTGTTACGAACACTGCAGTGAAGTGTGGAGGCCTGCCAAACTGGATACATGCTTCGCACACTCGAAGAGTGCCAACACCTCTAGAAGAAACAGCTCCTCTCTCGGATGAGAATCCAGCGGAAAGCGGAGAAGCCACAGAGGGGGAAAGCCAAGCTGTAGAGGTGATCGAAGAGACTGAGCCTGTGTCGGAACAAGTCGACGACGGTCAGGACACCAGTGAGACCGAAGCTGTATCGGAAGAGGGAAGTAGCTGGGAATTCGAGTCAGAGACCGAACAAGATGTAAGTGACCAAGAGACGGGTCCAAGAACAAGAAGCAGGAGGACAAGGAGTGATGAAGCTAGTTGGCCAGAACGAAGGAGAAGGCCAAGCTTAAAAGCACCACAAGAAAGTACCCTTGTCCCGATCGCTGAAGATTCAGATCAAGAAGAAGAAACTACGGATTCAGGCTCTGAGAGTCCGAGAAGATCAAGAAGGGTACGTGTGCCCTGCAGAAGGTACGCCACCCCAGAGTGGACTTATCTAGCAGATGTCTTGGGGACAGAAATCTGGGAGAGTGGGAGAAGTGAAAGTAATCGATCTCGATCCATTTGTGGCAGTGGAGATATGGATGTTGACGCCTGGACTCGAGACTGAGGGGTTACTGACTTTCACACTTCCCATACCCCCATACCTAAGTCGGATCAAAGAACTAGTGCTAAATCGATTACAGTTTCCAACTTTTGGTCATCAAATTCCAGAAGAAGAAGAAAAAGTCATTCGTTTTGAACTATTGGAACTTGTTATTGAAGCTGCAGGTACGAGAATAATTATAGATGCATAAAGACTTTTGTGTTTAAGCTAGAAAGAAGAAGATAACCTAGCGCCGAGTGGAAAGAAGAATAAAATTAGGGATTACATTTAGAGGACGGAGAAGGGTTAGGGTTGTCCGTTGCTAAAGATAAAGAGACATTGTTGCGAAAAAGAGACTTTTGTTGATAAGGAGCACTTTACAGACTGAGAAAGAAAACGAAGCAAATAAAGGCTTGCAAAGAAAACTCTTCTTCGAGAAAAAAGAAAGAGTTACATTGTTTGATAACATGGAGAACGGCAACCCAAACCGAAAAGCCAAATGCATAATAGGTACACTAATAGCAGTAGTAATTTTTCTCATTATTACAGTAGTGACCATATCATACATAGTAGGACATGAAAGTGATAAAGAAACAGCAGATGTAAAGCCTGTAACGACTTTGAAACCTGCTCTTGTTGGGAAGAAGGAGGAGAGCAATGTTATCGGTGAAAAGGCGTTACTGGCAAATGAAGCTCGTAGGTTACACGTAGACGAGTCACAGGGAAACTTTAGGTCAAATGCATATGCCAAACTATTGTATGAGTATATTGATGCCATGGAGGCCAAAGATTGCTATGTATGTATGCAATTGCCGGCTTCTGTAGATGAGGGCATCAGATATCATCATCTCCCACTGACTTATGGGATAACATGTAGTTTACTGCTTAGTATATTTTATGGTAGAGAAGGGTTCGAGTACTACTTTTCAAATTATGATTCGGTACTGCCTGAAGTTCCGAATTATAAACAAATGAATAAGTGGGACTATTACAAAAAGGAGGATAGACTAGCCAAATTCTTTCTTCCTTGGGATACATTAGATACATCATACGCACGCAGAAATAATCTGACTTGCAAAGTGTCAGAGATAGAGAAGAAATTCATAGGACAAGTAGATGACCGATACAGAAGGCAAAAGATTCTAAAAATATCAGGACAGTGGAAAACTGATTGGACCGAAGAAGAGAAGGCACATAAGAAGAAAGGGAGCAATGGTCCAATAGCTTTGGATAGAACGCAGAAAGGAAAGTTATGTTTAACTCGAAGCAAGACATATTATGAGAGTGTATTTGTAGGTGAAGTTAATTGCGAACATGCTTTTCGATTAGAGTACTATACGAAAGATTTTATGAAAGAGATGCAAGTGATTCCTAATGTATATTTTGTATGCGGAAGAAATGCCTATGTAAAACTGCCTGACAATTGGTATGGTTCGTGTTACTTGGCAATTGTCTTCCCCAAAATATATCATGCAAAGGATTTAGCGATCATAGAAGGAAAGGCTTCGACAAGAACGAAAAGAGAAGTAGGAGATGCAGAAGTAGTAGGAGACGTATTTGGAGCGATGTTTCCTATGTTAGGTTTAATACTTAACGATGTTAAGATCAGGAGACTAGCTACAGTCGTAGATAGATTGTCTGCAAGTACTGCAAGGTCATTAATGCTAGTAGAAGGCGAGATGCAATCGATTAGGGCAATGGTTCTTCAGAATCGACTTGCTCTTGATGTACTATTAGCAAAAGAAGGCGGAGTTTGCAAGGCTTTGAAGGTTCAGGAATGTTGTACTTATATTCCTGATAATTCAAAACCACTTGAGAAGGTCATAAGAAACATTACACAGATACATCAAGAAATCGAAGATTTAACAAAAATAAATGTTTGGGAAAAAGTAGGTCATGGAGTAGGAAAGGTTGGAAGTTGGTTTGCCAACCTTGGTAAAAGCATTGTATGGTATATATTAAAACCTGTATTAATAGTATTAATTTGTATAATTACATTACTAGGGTTAGTAAAATTGTATAAATGGTATAGGACGAACAGGTTACAAAGAACCATGAGAGAACAAGAAAGGAGATTAGCTGCTTTACAAGATCAACAGTATAACAGTTTAAGAGCACTCGAAAGGATAAAAAGAGGGAATGATGTAACTAGTTCTGTTTAAAGGTGCTATTCAAATTGCATTTAGTGATGACTCCTAAGGGTCATCAAAGGGGGGAACTGAGAGAGCGCAATTTGAATAAAACGTATATCCGAGTCATATTTAAAAGCATATCGTATAAACGTAGGAATGAAATGTATATCGTAACGTGAAGTTGACACTTATAGTATAAAGTTAACAGACATAACCAAAGTAATATAGGAAATGCAATTGTATTTACTCTTGAACGTGCATTAGATTTAGAAGGTCCGTATTCATAGTGGGCTAATGTAGAAATGCTTACGAATGGAAGAACGTGCAAAATAGAATTCATGTACGTGTGTAACTTTAAATGGAGAAGCGGCGAGAAATGTAACTTGGAGAAATGTGCAGAGAGCATACATAACGATGTAAAGAACGAGGATAACTTTATATTCTATGTAAAATGTATTCACATATAAGCAAAGGATTTGCTAAATGTGATTATATATAAATGTGTGTTAAAGGTTATACTGTGTAGAAGAAGTTTTGTAGAGTTTAGGTCATTTGTGATTTTAACCTGACTGACCAAGGGTTCGCAGGAGTGTAGACCGCTGTATGTAATTTAGTGGGCTCACAGGAGTCGTGAATAGACTTGATGTGAACGTGCGAGCCAAGGAGTCTAGTTCTTGTTAGATTTAAGGTGACAATGTCGGACGAAGTTTATTGCCTAAACGTGAGAGGAGACGCTTGGAATTTGAGTCTTGTTTTGAAATGACCATTCACAGGACCAAGAAAGGTTACTTATATAGTCGTAAAGAGTAAAGTTCTGATGAGGTGATAGACTTTTGCTCCGAAAGTGTCAAATGTAATGTCAATGAAGTCACCAGCAAGAAGACGAAGATGGCGACTAAAAAGAAAGGTCAACTTAACGGACGACGCGAAGAGACGAAGCCATGGAAAGAGCTAGAAATGACATCATGGGGGAAAGTCCGTGGTGGGCGTCGAAGGGGCGTTCCACCCACACTGTGATTGTGTATTTTAGGGACAGCACCCCGGGGAGAAGATAGCGGGAACAGCGAAGAGCTCAGGGCAAGCAAGAGAGCAGATGACTTGAGCAGATGCGCTGAGAGAGATCAGAGCGCAAGAGAGCAGTAGGCCGAGGACCCTTAGAGAGCGGATGGGTAGGCAGAGAGGGTACTGTTTCTTAAAACTTAAGTTACCTTTAGAGGCTAAGAGAGTTTGAACTTCTTAGGGAGTCAAACTGCTGACACCTTTTTAGGGTACTAGGAATTTGCGAAGTAGGGATGTCACCTAGCATAGAGTAGGGACAGATTTAACTTGTATTCTTTTCTTTTAGATGACGCAACGGAACCACATCATATTTATGCTTTTAATTTGTTGATTCTGGAACTGACTTTAATTGTATTCGTTTGTAGATTAAGGTTCTTTAGGGAATATATGTTCCTTCTAGTTTCTGTACATTTGCTGAAATTTTATCTTGAGAGGATTGTATTTGCAACTTTTCTTAATTTTATATTAAATCTATTAAACTTTATCAGTCGTAAGTGGTTCTTCAGAGTTGCGTCAGTTTATGGGGTTCATCTAACCTATGTGGGGTTTGTCTTTTACTCAATGACAGAAAATAACCGATCCAAATTGATGAATGAGATTAATATCTAAGTGATTAAAAAGGGTATCAAAATCTCATTCCCCGCAAATGCCTCTTTCTACTCAAGGTAATAAAGGTAACCACAGAGGTTTCTAGAGAAAGAAAAGATGCACGAGCCGTGTCTCTATTTAGTAACATGTAAGATATTTTGCAAACAGCCTTTATTGTTTTATTTATAATTGTATTTTCCTGTGAAACCACAGGAAGAACATGTGTAAACGCCAATGTAAACCAACAATTTGGTGACATTCTAGAATGCAGTGCACTTTGAACAGAATAATAGATTTTGCTCATCAATAGAACCTAAAACGACTCGTGCTAGGGGCGTATGTTCATTGGGTGGAAGGAATCCCAAGATGGCCGCCAGTTATGGACACCTTGAGAACCTGTAAGCCAGAGCTCTGAGCAGGTCTCCGTGCTGGGCACCTCTGTGCAGTGCACCTTCACAGTCTACACAGGGTTGCACAAGGGACATCCAGCCCAAGTGTGGGGTCAATGAGTGCCAGAGAGCGAATGATGCCACATCATTAACAATGCTTGCATACATGGATTTTCCTAGTGAAATTCACCAGTAAAATACACATGTACAAAGCACACAGGAAAATCAACCTCCAGCATGCAAAATGGAAATCACAGGTCCTATTGCTAAATCTATGAAGTGTTTCTTGGGCAGATTGAACGCCCTTCCCTGGTATGGCAGTGCTTAGTTTGTAAGAATGAATGAATAAAATAAAATAAATACAGGGGATCCAATGTTATTATGAGAAGCCTAACACCTGCGCTACTCAAAGCTAGATTACTGAATACCAAGCCAGCCTAGTCTTGATTCCATGCCATACCTCTTTCTTTCACATCTGTGCACTTCCTGCCTCTTTATTGCACTTTTGCAGGTTTCATCTCACCCCTTTTTTCATCCTTTAAACGATTTTCCTGTCTTCCTCTTCCTCTTTTCTTCAGTTGCTGCCTTACCTCCTCCGGCTCTAAGACACTGTCTGCTGGTGAAAAATAAATATGGCGTGCCCAGACCTGCAACCACCGGCACAAATTAAGCCCCACCGGAGCAGGAAAAGCAGATCAGTATTCATTGCCAGGACCCCAGAGCAGTCCCCCTCCCACCTCCTCTCTGCGCCACTGTCTCTCAACTTCCATTTGCCATGTGGGTTGAACAACATTGTGTGGATGTAACAAGCGCGCGCGGCTCGCGCTCACCTGCCTCACGCGCGCGCTGAAGCGGAAGAGCGCTTCCCTGACAATTTGAAAGGGAACTTCTCCCAATTTAGACGGAAATGATTGTGCTGAGTTCTACTTGATGTCTCTTCAGCTACATCTCCGAACAATCCTCAATCACTTATAGCTCAGTGCCTGCCAGGCCTTTGATTTAAAGTGAATTAAGGGACGCCGGGGCCGCCAGTCCGCACTATCAAAGCGCGCTATCTGAAAAAGCGCTTTGTCTGGTACCTTTTCCAGGTTTGAATGCTTGTTGCAGCTGAAAAGCGGGCTTCGGCAGAGGAACGAAATACAAAGAGGGCGATTAACTAGACATGTCATTTGTTCAGTTGGTTTTACAACAGCTGTTCTTAATTGAAGGCTTAGATTAAGCATGTTAAATGATGTGCGAAACCTGTGCACTTTCGACAGGTCTGCGACATTTATGATCTAAAAATGAGAATAGCTATCACCCTCACCTCCCCCCGACCCCCCAACCACCCTCTCACCCCCCACACTGATTCCTTGGCATGCTCAGGCGAGCATGCCTTGGCATTTTCTGCCATACATGTACGTAATGATTGTGCTAATATCTCAGGAGGCGCTATAACAGCCTAACAGACCAACAGAATTGGGATCCGAATGCCTGGCTAAAGTGGTAACATTATAAGGGTTGACGGCCCCAATTTCCTCTTGAGCTCTCCCAAATCAGATGTGCCACAAGCCAATGGTGCCTTTCTCTCTGCTTTTTAAAAAAAAAATGCAGTGTGCAACTGTGCACGTGCTGCCAATATTGGAACATATGCAAATGAGTGTCCTGCAGCCAGCCATTGGTGTATGTTTTCACGCAGGCCCTGGCGTCGACAAAGCGGCGCAATAAACTTTGCAACTTTTCAGCACATTCAGGGCATCCCCTTATGGCCTCCATTCTGGTGCACACGCTGCACAACCATGTCTATGCTGGTGCATACGCTTCACTACCATGTCTATGCTGGTGCACACGCTTCACTACCATGTCTATGCTGGTGCACACGCTTCACTACCATATCTATGCTGTGCGGCAGAATCGCGAGTGGGCGGGTTTATGACAGCCCCCAGCCGTCATCAGCGCACGCCCGCCGTAGTGCATGACGGCTGGGGGCCGTCATCAGCATCGAAGGGGTTAATCTCCTATGAGTGGCATTTTCTGTTTGCCTCATCAGTACCACGTCATCTGCGCAGCCGCGGTGCGTCCAATGGGGCGTAGAGGCGTAGCCCCACTAGCCCACATGGACCCGCGCCGCGGCTAGATTGGAAGGCAATTGTTTTATTTAAAAAGAAATCGCCACCAGAAGAAATGTATTAATGCGCCGCCGAGCCGACTGGAATCCGGGCAGCGCAGGGGGGCGGGCACACACAGGGGGTGGGCACAGCTTGAGTCAGTGACACCAGCAGAGAGACAGTACCCCCCTAGCGCGCATGTGGAGCATGGGGCTGAAACAAGCCCAAGCATGTGCAGTCAGCTCCCCTCCCATAGTGAGTGACCAGGGGGGTGCAGGTTTAGACGGGCAGCAGCCCCCAGCGTTAGGAAGGGCGAGAGGGCGAGCAGACAGTGTGCCCCCGTAGCCAATCCTGGCGCTGCATGCAGCGCCAGGATTGGCCGGTCACCGCGCAGCAATCCATTATTGGATGCCGCACGTGGGTGGTGCACTGCTGCTCAGCAGCACTGCATAATGGCCAATCACTGTGTTTGACTTGAATATAGTCATGCAGTGATTGGCCATTTCGCAGCGCTGCTCAGGTTGGTGACGTCGGAGGATCCGGTTCCAGTTGCCTCGTCGTGGTCGTGGACTCGTTGTGGTGTCTCCGGTCTCGTGTCTGTTTGCCCTGTGGTGCGCGACAGCCAGCCTGCCTGCCTGTGTCTGTGTGCCCCCTGTGCTGTGTGGCACTGGTTACCGTTTAAAACCAACGTGGTTTCATCAGAGACAGTGTCGCAGTCGACCCGTCGTGGTTGATGATAGTAGTGAGTAGTATCAATTTAATTATGATATTAGTAAAGGCTGAGAAGGTGTTAAAAAAGCTCACTTAGTACTTTTTGTACGATCTTAACTCTTATATATTCCCTGTGTATGAATAAAAAAGAATTCTTCTAAAATGTGCAAACCTACGGCCACCCCTTAGTAAGCGTCCTTGAGTGCTTCACCTAGATACTACTGGGGACTCACAGATCCTCTGCGTCTGCCACTCTACTGTTTTATACCCGACGTGGCTCTCCACTCTGCGGCGTGTGCAATTCAGTCCAGGGCCCAATGACTCAATGAATATAGTGCTATCAGGGATTTTGAAGGAAGAAAATGCTACCACTGCAAGTTGGGTCCAGAGTCTAAGGTAAGGAACGGCAGAAGACAGCTGCCTCACCTGACCCTACGACGTTCAGGCTCGGTTTGCTCCTGTTCTCCAGTATGAGTATGTGTCTGCATGACCGGCTTTAAACCTCACCTGTGATTCTGGCTCCGTCCCCTGCCTAGCCTTTCACCTTCTCCTCCAGCCTCCTGAGCTCTGACATTTGCTATTTATCTACTTTCCCGATTCAGTGGTCGTTGCCAAGGGATCTGGAAGCTGATAGGCCTAAATCGCTTTCGCTTCTTGACTTGTCGGTGTATGTGTTTATTTAACCTGAGAAAGTGAAACCTCAATGCCTGACGGTACCGGCTGATGGCCTGCATGGGTGGCGAACAACTGGCCCTGTTCCCAGGAGCAATGAAAATGAACACTGTGTAAATAAGCCCTGAGACACATGCGTCTGAGGTGTTGATGCGAAGACAGCGGGTAACAGAAAGTCTCTAAGCAAGGGAGGCGCTTAGGAGAGTAGTGACAAAAATCATGACATGTAAACAGTGTGACTGGCTGCCCTCGAGCCTGCAACTGGCCTTCATCTGGTACCTGAAAATGGGCTACCAGACCAGAGAGACCTTTGTCAGTGAACAGCCTCTTCAAGGGGCTTTTTTTTCTTCTTCAAGGTCCAGGAAAGACCTAGGATTCTGATTTAAGGTCAGCTTTTGCCTTTCAGAAGAGAAACGTGTGACCCTGTGTGTGGCGAGAGGCTCAACCTTGACTTGAAGGACAAAGAGCAAGGCCCAGCAGTGTCATCTTACAGTCTTTGGGGCCCCTGGCAAGACATATTTTGGGGGAAATTACATTGATTTACTATAAGGAAGCAAACTCAAAAGCAAACACACACACACTGGAACCCTCTAAGACTGACAAGAAATACTTTCAGAGTATGGCACAAATGGAAACCCAAATGATTGTGCCTGGCCTTCTTTCTTATGTTAATGTAAATGCACAACTATTTTATAAGCACTGCTTAAATCTAATTTAGCCTGTTTCTAAATGCTGCCAACTTTGGAAAACCACCGGAGCTTGGATACAGACACATAAATGGATTCTGAAAGATCACACACTTTAGTTACAATAGAGAAGACAAGAAAAGCACTTTTGATTTTGTGGAAATACTGGCGATGTCTTAGTTTTCTACCTTTCTTCTCATTTCTATTGGCTTGATTTGCCATTTTTCCCCCTTGTCCTATTCCTGCATTATTCCTGCTTTTCTATGAGGATGACATATCTAATCAAGGAAAAACATTTTTGGATTGGGCCCTATACTCTGATTATAAGACCGTCTTTACCACTCAGAAAATATTAATTCAAAAGTTAGTGTTCATGTACATTTTGAAAATATGCAGTTTGTAATATCTATATCGAAAAAGGTTACATAGTAATACAGCAGGGTTGTAAATAAGTGTTATGTTATCAGCATTAGAATTGGCCATTTCTGCCTCACAGATGTTTCAGTAGTACATGCTTGGCTTTCTTCACAGTTTGGGCTTTCCAGAGACAAAAGCCACAGTAGTCAATTGTTTTTTGATGGGTCTATGGACCTATAGATTTGTTCTGTGTTGTCCTTAGTGACTGTCCCTGTTGGATTAAAGGACCATTACAGTTTTGCAGTTGAGTTTCCACAGACTCTTTGCAGTTTATATTTTGGGTGGTTGAGGGTGTGAGTGAGCTATAGAACTTTTACATTTATGTCATTCACTGAGGTTGAGCAATTGTCTACTGTTCAGTCAGTTGTGTGTGGGATGCTGAATTCAGCACCAGAGCATAATAGGACGGAATGTATGAAGCTCTGTGGTTATACTGAATAAGCAGCTACCTATGTTATGCCATCTATTAATGTAATAACTGCACTTTCACAATTGCTTTATTAACCTTCCTGCTTTCTCAAATTTGCTTGAAAATGCACGATTTTTCTTCTTTTTTTTCAAAATTTTCATGGGGGGGGGGTCAACCCCCCCAAACCCCTCTTTTGGGGTTCGGGCTCTGTCGCTGTGCTGGCTCGCTACGGTCTATATGCAAATCACTTTGCGCCCCACCACTTTCAAATATCACCCACCGCCCCTGCATCTGCGTATAGTAATATCAGCACCCTCTTTCTAGCTACGGTGGGAATGTATAAGGGATCTTCCGCCAGGTAGTACGCTGCATCATTTAAAAAGAGGCCAAAGACTTATGGCACCAGCACATACCCTTGCGGGATGCTCTTTTCAACCAGGACAGGTTCTGTACACTCCCCACCCAGGCCATACCTAACGCCAATTGAGTTATTGGTGTGGAGAGCATTTATAGCCATTACCAGGGAGATATTGACTCCTAATTCTACAAGGGATCTCCACAGCTTCCCTCTATCTACTAAATTAAAAGTTGCTTTCAGATCTACAAATACTGGATTAACCCCTCCCATGCTCGTGACGGAACCGTTCCGTCACGAGCCTCGGGTGGGCTGTGCTGGTGACGGAACGGTTCCGTCACAGACTGCTCGCCGCGACTGCGCGGTGCGAATTCCGCACCTGTGCGGCGCATTCTATTGAGCGGGCGGGGCTGTGACGGAACCGTTCCGTCACAAGCACAGCTCACCCGCATGCTGTGACGGAGCGGTTCCGTCACGAGCACGGGACCGCCGCG
Source organism: Lissotriton vulgaris (assembly GCF_964263255.1). Taxonomy (NCBI): domain Eukaryota; kingdom Metazoa; phylum Chordata; class Amphibia; order Caudata; family Salamandridae; genus Lissotriton; species Lissotriton vulgaris. The sequence continues at coordinate 923,387 of NW_028245292.1, forward strand.
CGGCCCCGCCTCCCCCTTAGCACTGCGGCAGAATAGCCGCCGCAGTGAAGGGGTTAAGTGATGGCTTCTTAACAACAGTAAATTTATAAGAAATCATATATAGCCGGAGTGCCTGATCAATGGTCCCTGTTCGCGGCCGGAAGCTGGCTTGTACCTCTGTCATGATGTTATGGGCATCCACCCAGCCCTGTAGACAGTTGAGCAGGACTTTCCCAAAAACTTTGCTTACCCTATCCAGAATGGAGATCCGGCAGTAATTGAATGGAATACCCAATTGCCCTTCTTATGGATCGCCACAATGATGGCTGAGCGCCATGAATGGGTAGCATTGCCATCAGGCGCTGAGTTGAACTCTTTGGCAAGAATACCGGCCCACAGTTGGAGCATCCTCGCGGTACACATCATAGACATTAGGTCTGGGCCTGGTGCCTTGTGTTTCTTCATAGCATTAAGGGCTCTTTCCACCTCTGGTACTAGGATGTTAATTGAACAATGCCGAATATGAGGACTCTCGTGGGCTGGCTCGGCACCAGATGGACCGATGGGGTTGGCACTGTATGGAGTGCTAAAGTGACCAATCCATACAGGTGGACCAATGTACGTTTCTAAGATATTTACTGTCACCTTCTACACCTGTGTTACCAGTTACAAGAATCTTCTAGTATTTTTGCCATTCATGGCTTCCTCCAGTTCCTCCCATAATGCCAATTGATTCAGCAATTTCTTAGTTTTTAGAAGGCGCTTATACGCGCCCCTACACTCTCGGAATACCAATTTGCCGTGGGGACTACAATGTCATCGCACTAGGGCAGATGAAACAGCTCCTTTCATTCTAAGACATTCTTCATCATACCAATTCACTCCTGCATTCCGTCTAACGGCTAGGGCGCTCGACCTCAGACCTGGGGATCTGGGTTCGAGTCTCGATAACGACGCCAAACATCCTGTGACTCTGGGCAAATCAATTAAACCCCCCGTGCCTAACAAAAATGAATGTGTGTCCTTATGTAACGTAACAAAGCGTTATGCAAAGCGCTCTGATACCCTATCCGGTTTGGGTCAAGTTTGCGCTATATAATACTCTGCAAAAAAAAAATGGTTTTGGGCCCGATGGGCTTAGACGACAGAGCCTTCACTTCATTTACCATCTTGGCATAGGCTACTAAGATTTCCCCGCCTGAGTAGCAGAACCACGAGTGGACGCAGACCAAAGATGCTGATCTAAGATCAAAGCAGGGGCGGCCTTAGGCATGTGCAAGCTGTGCACCTGCAAAGGGCCTCCAAACCCCAGGGGCCACCACGCCAATATATATCCTTAATATAATAATCCTTTGAGGATGCATACATATTTGCGTGGTGGCCCCTGGCAGGGATTTGGCGGCCTCCGGCTCTGTTCCACTTCCAAACACCCTGACCCCGGCCCCCCCCCCCCTCTTCACTGGCCTCCTGGTTCCCGCCCTGACCCCCTCTTTCGGGGACCCCTACCTACGCTCCCTGCCCAGGGCCGCCATGAGCCTAGAGCCGCCCCTGATCAAAGCAACGGCTCCCGCAGCGGCTAAAACCATGAGCGAATGCTGAACACTGATCACGCCTAAAGCAGACTGAAATTGAAAGTTGAAGTTACATTATGCACTCTCGGACGGATAGGAATGCATGCTGTGGCCAGTACAATAAGTTGGAGGAGTTGTGGTGATTCACCCGCCCCGTTTGGCCGCAACACGTGTTCTAGAAATAAGTGATACATCGTTTTTGGTGGCACAGAGAATGCCATTTGCATGAAAATACGAGCTCTAAATTCCAGGTCCTGAGGAAAACCCCAGAATAGTGTAGTGGGTTTGAAACGCGTAGACTTTTTCTTTTTGTGTTGAAACAAGTGCAGCTTCTTGAAAACATAGTATCAGGTCTTTTAACAACTGTTTAACAAATAATGAAAAATGTTTTTCTTGTGACTTGAATACCTTTACTGTTTGACCGAAACCTCCCGCTGGGTTTGTGTGTATTTTAAACTGATAATTTTGTCCTCTGGTTCTCACCTTTCCCTTGGGTTCTGTATTCTTTGCTTTGCTTTTTCTATTTCCTTCTAACTTTCGTGAATTTGAGCCCACTCAAATTCATACGCAAATTCATAAGCTTTTAAAAAATTACTATGTATATTTGTCATTTTTTTTGGTGTTACACTTGTAATTATTTGTCTTACGTAATTATTGTTGTGGTTCGCCAAAAGTAAAATACGGACAAGGCTCGTGAAAATAATAACGTGAACTAGATAGTCCTTCTATTTGAAAATAAATTGTAATAAAAAAGAAAACCAAAACATTTCTATTTAAGTTTTTCAATCACTATGAGTGATTGGGTCTGAGTGAGTTGTATAACAATATAGCAGTACTGGCAATTCTTTTAGTTTTTGAAGATTTCCACGTTGTCATCAGTGAGGGAATTCAAGATTGTGGCTCCTTACGTAACCATTGTGCGTTCTAGCAGTGGGAGTTCAAGTACATATTTTGCACTACTCCATGTTATTGTCCTTCTGCTATTAGTTGGGGCGATCACATGCCCATAACCCAATAGTGGTTATTCCCTCTTGAGCCTGGTCCACATTGCTGATTGATCAGTTTCACTATCTGCATCTGGCCTGACAAAACCACTCTTCTTCTCTGTTCTTCTCTGATTCAGACACCAGCGCTGCGAGGCCTCAGGGTAGTCTATGCGCTATATAAATATAATTTTCATTTAATTTCATTTCATTTCATTCATTTCACTCTTAGGTCAGGAATTGCATAAAAAAGAGCTAACAATCTGTTTAAGGGCTTCGCAGAGCCAATATCTGGGAAAAGGTCAATAAATTCCAGGCAGCAGTCAGCTGCTTTCCGGCCTGCTATGGTAATATTATCTGAGGAAGAGTTCTTTGCAATTTGACCTCCCACATCACCTCCCGTTCTTACAAAAATCGGGACCAGAGGGTTAAGGCTGGGTGCTCGCCCGGGTTCCTCTTTGGGACCGGCACCTAAAATATATGTAGACAGAAATAGAAAAGACATGAACCTTCAATCTGTACAGACTGCAGGAGGCCACGAGTGTCGAGTTCAAGTACAGCTGCTGTACATCATTCAGAAGAACAATGATATTGTGTAGCAGGGGAAGTCAAAATTATGAGGCAAGGTCGGTCAGATTATGTGGCAAGAAAATATAATGATGCAGCACTTGGGATGGTGCAATTAAGTACCTATTCCGCCATTTTAATCAACGTTTTACAATATCTGAGCAAAATGATCAGCAATTTAAAGCCCGTTTACAGCCACCACCAGCTATAAATTGACCAATTAACTTTTGCAAAGTGCTGAGTGTGGCGCTGCAACTCATGCGCTTGTTATTTTAATAACTTTTAAACCACCTGAGCTAGAATCAACTTTTAGTAATAAAATCTGCAAAATAGGTAGCAGGTGATGCTGGACTGTGAGAAGTGAGCCACATGTTATATTTGTGCTGACAACTCAGCGGCCGCACAGTCGCGTTGTTCCAGGTCTAACAAACAAATAGGAGAAGCCACATGCCACTCCAGAGAAAAGGAGAAAAGCACAAACCGTACTACATTGCAACTAAGCACTATTCAAGAAACGAATGGATAAATGTATCAATCTCTACAGAGGGAATGACTCACAGCTTCTTTGCTTCCATAAAGCATTTAGATCATGCTACTCATTTTGAGCAAGGAAAAACTTGGCATGGACGATGAAAACTAACACTACCCATAGTCTGTGTTACTGTTCTGATAATTGTCGGCATTCTTTCAAGCTGCAGTCTGTTCAATGGAGCTAAAGCGGGAGAGGATGTGGCGTAACAGTCAGAGGTGTACCGACTTTGGAGCTGGGTAACCAGGTTCGAGTCTGGGCATCGGCTCAACATCCTGTGACTCTGGGCAAATCACTTAGGGCCAGATGTAGGTGGCCAAATACCGAGGGGTAATGCAGAAATTCGCAGAATTTCTGTGTTACCGACCGGTATTTGGCTGAGTGCAATGTAGGTGAGTTGAAACCTACTTGCAAAATAAAGAATCGCAAAATAGTGATTCCTTATTTTGCTATTGCATTTAAGGAATCGGAAATACTGATTCCTTAAAAGCAATGTACATAGCACTAAAAATAGTGCACTTCAGCCTTACGGAATCACTAATTAGCACCAACTTCAAGTTGCACGCATGTATGTGTGCCACATGTGCACACATGCACATTTCAGGGGTGCAACAGGGTGTCCTTTGGACACCCTGGCACCCTTGAAATAGCTCCCGCTATTAGCGATTCGATAATACCGAATCGCTAATAGTGAATCTCTTCCCATTCATTCTTATGGGCCTCCAAGCCCATAGGAATGAATGGCTACGTATTCCTTAATAACGAATCTCAATTATCGATTCGTTAATAAGGAATGTTAAGGAATCGCTAATATTTTAGCAATTCCTACCTACAATCCATTTAGCGAGTCCTTAATAGCGATTCGGTTAAAATTGCTATTAAGGACTCGTTAAATTGAAGTTACTTACATTTGGCCCTAAATCTCCCTGTGCCTACCAAAAATGAATGTGTCCTTTTGGGACGCAACCAGTGCTCCTGTACTAAAGTGCGCTTGGTTGCAGCAGAGCACTACGTCTTGCTGCTGGGGCACTCTGAGGTCATCGTGCGAGTGGATTGGGGGCCAGGGGAACCGGATGTGACATGGACCAGCTTTAAGGTCAAAGGGATCTTGAGCTTCAAGGTCAAATACGTTGATAGTGGTTCAGATCATTGTTGCAGCTCGGTTCTGAGTTGGGAGAGGAGAATATTGTGCAAGGTATAGGTTACAGTGCGGTTTCCTACAAGTGTTTAGTGACTATCACTTATAAGTTGTTGGTGGCTGTCATGAACCCTGTAAACTAAAAGTGTTTGGTCGTCCCTGGTAAGGCAGCTGTCTGTGAAGACGAGACAGCTAAAGTTGTGTTGGGAGTTACTTCTACACACTCCTTTGTGTCACAACGGAGTGTGGCAATAGTGACACATATACATAATTTTATCAAACATACCCATTTTTTAATTTCCCAAAAAGCTAGTTCTTCGGAATAATTTTCCAGGTCTCCAGGAGGTCAATTACACAGAGAGGATCTCTTGGACAACATTTAAATTCTCTCATAGTGCGTAGCATGATGTATAGGGATGTAAATCAGATTCAGCAAGATGGACCAATGAGCTAAACACTTGCCGCTGATATCCAGTGACCTGCAAGATACTAGTTTGACATCAGCAAAGCCAAGTCAGACTTCCGTTTTCTAATGTTCTACTCCAGCGGCAGCTTCCTCAGCACGAGTGGCAGGTTTCTCAACGCAAGCGGTCGACCTGTCGCAACCGCCCACGTTGAGAAATCTCGCTGGGAGGTGGTTTAGCATATGATATTCCTTGCTTGCCAACTTAACACTGGCAAGCCGTGTGAGAGGAAGAACTCCGCTCTGCGCCACTTCACAGAGTTTTTGGGAACTCCACGCTCTACGCACAGAGGGGCAGATTTACAAGCCCCCTGCGACACTTTCTGCCACTGTTGCATCACTTTCATTATGCAGCGGTGGCGTAAACAATTCGGCCAATTTACAAAGTGATCCATCTAGGGAGATGAATCACATTGTAAAGCCCTGTGTCAGGTATAATGTATGCAGGGTGGGCCTTCCCACACAGGAAAGCCTCATAGAAGTGACACAGTGAAATCTACAAGTGCTACTTCTAGGATGCCACTGCTTCACAACCTTACACCTGCTTGAAGCAGGCATAAGGAGTGGCACAGTACAATGAGTATAGACCTCTCCATGCATTGCTGGAGTTACGTCATGATTGTGACACAACTCCAGCAAATGCATGACTTTTGGGCTGACAGATGAGTCAGAATTTCTGACGCATCTATCAATCCTTGCGCCATGGTGTGCCGTATTGTAAATACAGCGCATCCATGGTGGCGCACGGGTATCGTAGGCTGGCGCAGGGAAACTGACGCATCTCTACTGATGCATCAGTTTGTTGTTAATCTGCCACAGAGATTTCACCGCCCACCCATACTAGTGACCACACATTGATTTCATGCAATTAATACATTTCTTTTTTTAGTAGAGTTTAGAATATATGAATTTGAATTTGAATTTAAAATATTTCTATAGCGCGGCGTACACCGAACGGTTTCTTGGCGCTTTAGGAACATGGAAGGCAGAAGCAGAGAGATAAAAAGAAATGGATTCAGAAGTGGATTCACTGTGGAAAGGCTTGGCTGAACAGAAAGGTCTTCAGGCCCTTGCGAAAGAGAGAGTAATCTTTGGCCAAACGTAAATGGGCAGGGAGGGAGTTCCAAAAGGTAGGTGCCAGAAATGAAAATTTGGACCCACCCCATTTTTTTCTCTTAAAACGGGGTACCTGTAGGAGAGCTTGGGACGAGGACCGGAGCTCCCTAGTGGGGACATATTCCTTTAACAGGGAGGAGATGAAAGCAGGGGCAGTTCCCTGGCGTGACTGAAAGACCATGCAGCCTATCTTAAAAAGAGAGCGTTGCCGAACAGGCAGCCAGTGTAGGGCCTTTAGAAGTGGCGTGGAGTGATGAGAACGGGAAAGGCCGTACACTAGCCGAGCCGCCTGATTTTGCACTAGCTGGAGTTTCCTTAGACTGTAGGCCGGGATGCCGTTGTACAGGGCATTGGCATAGTCCAGCCGGGAGATCACAAGGGCAGACATGATTAATTTTAGTGCCGGAGGGGAAAAGAAACGAGAAACGGTGCGGATAGTGCGGAGAGTGAAAAAGCAGGAAGAAACGACAGAACTAACTTGTGAGTGAAGGGTGAGGAGGTTATTCATTCTTATGCCTAGGGTCTTGACTGTAGGGGAGGGAGTGGGAGGGGGACCAAAAGAAGAGGGCCAAAAGGAGGAAGTCCAGGGACTGGAGGAGCCACCCGTGAGAACCAGCTCGGTTTTATCCGGGTTCAACTTCAGATGGTTGTGGCTCATCCAGTCCCTGATGAAAATCATAACAGTTTGAAAATTAGAGATAGAGTGAGGAGAGGAGGAAAGGTTGAAGACGAGCTGGAGGTCATCTGCATAATTATATACAGTGACCTCCAGCTGCTGGAGTGCAAAAATAAGAGGGTAGATATACAGATTGAACAAAAGAGGGGAAAGAGAGGAACCCTGGGGGACACCACAGGTGATCTTGAGGGGAGTTGATGTGAAATCCCCCAGCCGGACCGCCTGGGTGCGGTCCGGCAGGAAGGACGAGAGCCAGACAAGGGCTGAGCCCCCGATTCCCGCCGCTCTGATACGTTAAAGCAAGATGGAGTGGTCCACCGTATCAAACGCGGCGGAGAGATCGAGGAGCACCAGAGCCTGGTGTTTGCCCTGGTCCAAGCCCTCCCTGAGTTCGTCCTGGACCGACACCACAACGGATTCAGTCGAGTGCCTGGGCCGAAATCCCGCTTGACAAGATGCCAAGCCGCCAGTTGCTTCCACGTGAGCACTGAGTACCGAGGTGGTATATCGCTCAAGCACCTTGCCTAAATAGGGTAGCAAGGAGATGGGCCGATAGTTGGTTGGGGAGGATGGGTCGGCACCAGGTTTTTTTAAAATAGGTACGATAGAAGCCGATTTTAGGGCAGGAATTACAACCCCTTGTGCAAGAGAGCTATTGAGGAAGGTAATCGGGGGCTGAGTGCAGACGGAATAAATCAGTTGGAGAATATGGGCCGGACAAATGTCGGCCGGGGAGCCCGATTTTACCTTGGGGAGTAATCCCAGGAAAACTTCTTCCGTCAGGGGGGGAATCGAAAGTAAGCAGGATTGGACAGTGGGGGGAAGTGGATCAACATAGCTCGAGGAGGGGGGGGGGATGTTAGTCTTGATCTTAGAGATTTTGTCCAAAAAGTAATGATTCAAGGAATCACACAGGGATTGGGTAGGAGGGAGGTTGGAGCTGGTCCTATCTGAAAAGGCCAACGCATTAACAATAGTGAAAATTTCTTTCGATTTATTCTCTGACGCTAAGATTTTGGAAGAAAAGTGAGCAGATTTGGCTTCTAGGATGGATTTTTCATACTCCTGCAATAACGCGAGGTAGCGAGTTTTCTGTACAGGGCAATACTCCCTTCTCCACAGTCTCTCAGCTCGCCGGAGGGACAACTTTTTTTCCTTTAAATGTTCGTTAAAACACCGGTTCGCCTCCTTAGGTCTTTTGGTCGATATCCGGCGTAAGGGGGCTATTATATTGCATCCTTCCGTAAGCCAGGTGTCAATCGCAACAGCTTGTGAAGAGAAGGGTAGGCCAGCCAGGTCAGGAGAGGAATTTAACAGGGAGGATGATAGGGAGACAAGATCGGCACGATTCCAACTTCGTGCCCAGGTGTTTTTTTGTAGCAGAGTCTTAATAACAAGGTTGATGTGGAGGGAGAAAGAAATAATAGCATGATCCGACCATGGGCATGGGGACACTGATAAAGAAGAGATGGCATAATTGAGGGACCAGACTTGGTCAAGCACATGGCCACGTACATGAGTCGGGACTTTGATGTGGGAGGTAAAATTCATTAATTGAAGTAATTCAGTGAATTGCTTGGAAGCTGGACATTCATAAGGGTCATTGGGCCAATAATTAAAGTCCCCTAGTACTAAGACTGAGGCATAATTAACCGCCAATGTGGCCAGTAAATCCTGAAAAGCTGGTATAAACAAAGGAGTGGGCTGGGGCGGTCGGTATGTTAGCAAGCAAATGAGCGGGGGAGAGAAGGTAGAAGAACGAACCACAAGGTGCTCAGTGGAGTCGATAAGAGTAGAAGGGAGGAGCTGAAAGTTATACTCCGACCTGGCGATAAACGCCACGCCACCCCCTTTCTTATCTGCCAAGCGATCGGCACGAAGGGCCGCATACGTAGGGGGAAGGGCAGCTAAGAGGGATGGAAGGGAGGACTCACAAAACCAGGTCTCGGTTAGACACAGTATGTCCGGCTTGTGGGAATCAAGTAGGACAAACAGGTCTTGGTGATGTTTCACCGCCGACCTGGTGTTGAGTAAGATGACAGACAGAGCGGAAGGGGAAGGAGAGGGGGAGAAGAGGGGCGGCACCGATGGGGGAGTGGGGCCAAGGGAGGAGATGGTGCTGATAGTGGAAATCGATAGTGGCCAGTTCCCTCGTAGGGTTTTGAGGCCCTCTGATGAATAAGAGATAAAAGGGGCATAAGGCCCGGCCCCTAGCCCCGTCTGGCCGCGGACGGGCGCAGACGGGCTTGACTTAAGCGCGACTTCGGCGCGCATTCGTCGCGCCCGCTGCGCTCGCCCGCTGCGCGCACGAGGGCACATCGCGATTTATGTAAATTACCCCCGAGCAGCTGGACCGCTAAGTGCGGTCTGGCAGCCTTCAGGCTACACCCAAGATGGCGCCCGCCCGCCCTCCACACAATCGGCACGAGCAGCCGTGATGGACCGGGGCTGGGGAGGCCAAACAAGAAGGGGTGAGTGCGCAGTGCAATTTAAAAGTAAAATATAATTACAGAGACAAATAAACAAGGCTAAAAAGCTGACACGGCGTCTGCATCCAAATCATGCAGAAACGATGCCAATATTACGTTTAAAACCACAGTAATGTTCACTGCAGCCTCACGCTGATCCAATGTCCCCACTATTTCCCATCGCTTCAGATTGTGCAACTGTTATATGACTGTTATCCTTTTTTGGGAGAGAATGGAATCAGGCAAGTTATACTTTTTTTTCTATGCATGAGTAATGAGAAAATAAAACTGTATGGGAACTGGAGAAAAATGTCTCTTGGTGAATAAAATAGAAATGTGAAATTTTCCAAGCATATTTAACACCGTCGTCCATACACATCACTTCATTTAAGTCCATTAAAAAAAATACACACATAGCTTATAAGCCTATTGTCCATGCAATAATTAAGCAAAAATGAGATGGAAAGCCTTCTACCTACCAATCTACTCCAAATTGTTGCCTCCATTAACTTATATACACTGAGGCCTAGAAGCTAATGTATAGGGCTTAGAATACATAGGGGAGTGTGGGAATGAAAGTGCATGTTCTCATAGTAGGTTCTAGGTTGGCCGCAGAACCGGGTACTAATCAATCTTCCATTGTTCGGGAAGAGAAGTGTCATTAAAGTGCTTGTGCCTTCTTCAACATGGGCCCCCTGCAAAGTGCATTGGACAAAATAAAGTCTAAAGTGAAATTGCGTTCTGATAGGCCTTACATTAAAAGTTAATGCTCGGCCTTAACCAAACAGTCGCACCCCTACCTTACATTGAAGTTGCTTTAGTCAGTATGTGGTTTAGGTTCAAGTGCACCTATCACAGTGCAAAGGGCATCAAAAGAGCAAGCTAGGATAGCTACAGCACCATTTTTTTGTTTCATGAATCTTCCAAGAGTCAAAAGCAAATAGTATTTGTTTGTGCTTAACCAACTCCCCTGGAGAGTGGACCCCTGTGCCAGATGAATTTGGGTTAAAGATACCCATTTTATTCCAGAATCTACAACATCAAGGATGCTAGAGGTCGTTTAACCTGTTCCCTCCTCCCCTACTTCCACTGAACCCTTAGCCACAGCCGTTTTCCAAACCGCTAAAGAAATTTCACCATTGCGCAGTTATGCACAGTATCAATTGGATCAAAACAGGCCATCGGTGCCTCCCTGCGTGACATTATTCTTGGATCTTTCCATTTCCTGCACAAAAGCACGCACCGATCTCCCAAAACAGAACTACACAAGCAATGCATGTCCCCTGGCCCCTTGTTCACATAGCCAATAGATCGCTTGTCCTTCCTTTCTCTTCCATAGAGGGTGGTATCCACAGCCTGTATTTTATGAACTGTTTGAAATAACTGACGTTCTTGAGGAGATGGGGGAGTCTGAAGGTAAGATCGTTTATTTCTTCCAGCCTGAGGAAGACTCCTACTATCTGACAACCAGGACGAGCACTCTGGAATCTGGACGCTACCAGACTCCAGAACAAGAATTCCACCTTCTTCCTAGCAGAAAGGCTAGGACATAACACTCTTTCTTAACCTGATTTCTGTAGGATTCACTTAAGTAGCACTGTGGTGTCAGCCTGTTCGCTCATCCATTTTTATGTCTAGACAGGCTGGCTTTATCCTCAACCACTAATAGCAGCTGTGTACTAGATTTAGTCCTTTTTTAGGTTTTGCCTGGAGCACGGAGCTTTAGCTCCGCCCCCAGAGAAATCTTTAGTTTTCAGTATGGGTGCCTTATATACGCCCTCTGTTCCATTGGCTAGCTCCATAAATGGAGGCTAGCCCTTGGAACAGAGATCTGTCCGTCAAGGCCGGACCAGATTCGGGGGCGTTCCCGAGATTTTTTCCCTCTCCACCCTCTTTGCCTCGTCATCGGGCGGTGGGCGGGGTTTCTTTTTTTTTGTCGTCCGTGTTTGCTTTTGTCATTCCGAGGCCGCCCGCCGCCGGAAGAAGTCTTCCTCTGGTAAGTGCTTGCTGCGTCTCATGTCGTCTGTGCCGTTCCGCCCCCCCCCCACCCCACCCACCCCTCCCACCCCTCCCGCTGTCCGTGGCTCTTTGTTTTTTCAACTTCATGTAATTCTGTGCAAAATCACTTCGTCTTCTCGTGCCTACCAAAATGAATATGTCCTTGTAATGTAACTGGTACTCATGGCGTCCCTCCTCCCGCTGTCCGTGTCTTTGTTCACCCCCCCTACCCCCCCTCTTGACTCCCGCTGTCCGTGTCTTTGGTCGGACCCCCGACTCCCGCTGTGTGTGTGCCCGTCCCCGCTGCGAGATTTACCCCCCTCTTGACGAGATTTAACCCCCTCTGGGCCGGTCTTCCAGGCGTGGGCGGTCCAGACTCCCCCATAGTGCACGCCAGGTTCTGATGCGGGGGGGTCCACAGAGCCAGCTCCTAGAGGCCTCTCAGCCCGCTCTGAGCGCTGGATCTGAAGCCCGGTCTCGGGACCCCTGCCCCCGCACAGCAGCCTCGTGTCAGCGCCATCCTTCCCTTCATAGCTCCTCGCGGGGTGACCAGCCTTTCCATCCCTAGGCGCTACATTCCGTAAACACAGGAGCGGGATATATGGCTCCCTGAAGACCACCTTTGCTTGCTCCTGTCACGCCCCCCCTCCCCTAATACCAGGGTATGGGGGCGTGCCTGCACACGTGCACTTCATTCATGCTGGGCCCCTCAAGGCGCTTGTTCCTTTCAAGGCGCCCCACGCATGAGACCCCTGCTGTCTGGGCCACGCCCACACGCACTTTACAGCGGGGGGGAGGTTTAGAACTACAGGTTCCAGCATCATTCGTTCTTCGGGCTGAGAAGCCAGGAGTGGCAGAGAAGCGAGCTCGAGGCGACGGCAGTGATGCTGCAGGGGCAGCAAACTGGGGGCGCTGTATGTAGCCAGGCCGGAGACAGCTGGGGGGTCTGACTGCAGCCACCTCAGATGAGACCGGCCCGAGAGGCCGCTGGCAGCCCGGCTGAGTCTGCAGACTCTGAACCGCACAGGTGCTTGGGGTTGGCCAGGGTCACAGGTGAGTCAATGTGTCCCGCTCGTTGTTTGTCCTGAATTTTAACCTTTTGCTCTGAATTTCCAGTCAGTGCTCCCAATCTGCCTTCTTGCCAGGTGGTCTCCTTCGGCATACACTGGAAAGCTTAATATGTATTTTGTAAGATTGTTAACTTTTTTTCAATCTCACAATATGACCCGAGTGTGCCTTTGTGGAACGTGCTTTGAATACGGACAACGACACTGCTGTGCTCATCTTATTCAACATCTGCGTCACAGAGCACAATACAGACTTCAGGGCATTTACCAAAACTCGACAAAAATAAGTTAGGGGCATACATTCTTTTTGCTTAGTCATGATTAGATGACTTCCAGCTGTGCTGCTTTGTGAGGAAGATATTTTGGCGGTAGCACGCTCAGATAGTCCTCAGATGACTGCTCGGGATACTGTTTACAACCTTCCCTTACTGACTAAATACCAATACAGCAGACAAGGCCTTAGCACGACATGAACAACTTAATTTCCAACTGCTGCCTTCGATAAAGCCGTCTTTCTGTGAAAAAAACATACGTTAACAAAAATCATCTTGACTCTGGAATAAATATACATCTGAAGGTGCAGACTGGGATGTGTCAAAGACGGAGGGCCAGCATTCTACAGCTTTGAAGACTCCCAGCTACTTTCATAATGAAAGACAGAACCTCCACCGGTGGACCAAACCAGCACTGGCTAAGCCAATCGGTCTGGCATTGGCTGCAAGACTTTGCCTATGTCAATGCTTGTTATCTTTTTTCCTCCCCGCTCCTTCTAACGTCCGTCAAGGTACTTCAGTATCCCTGCTGTTATTCTGCCCCCCCCCCCCCCCTTTGTCCCTGGGGGGGTCAGGAAGGCGGAGGCTACTTCATCACCAAGGACATTAGGCCAGAATTAGCCAGACGCCCTTTTCCTGTCCTCTCGCAGCCTGCCCTCTCCCAGCCTGCATTCTCCCAGCCAGCCCACTCCCAGCCTGCCCTCTCCCAGCCTGCCATCTCCCAGCCTGCCCTCTCACAGCCTGCCCTCTCACAGCCTGCCCTCTCACAGCCTGTCCTTTTCCTGTCCTCTCGCAGCCTGTTCTCTCCCAGCCTGCCCTCTCCCAGCCTGCCCTCTCCCAGCCTTCCCTCTCCCAGCCTGCCCTCTCCCGGCCTGCCCTCTCCCGGCCTGCCCTCTCCCGGCTTGCCCTCTCCCTGGCCTTTCCCAGCCTGTCCTCTCCCAGCCTGTCCTCTCCCAGCCTGTCCTCTCGCAGCCTGTCCTCTCGCAGCCTGTCCTCTTGCAGCCTGCCCACTCCCAGCCTGTCCTCTCGCAGCCTGTCCTCTCGCAGCCTGTCCTCTCACAGCCTGTCCTCTCACAGCCTGTCCTCTCGCAGCCTGTCCTCTCGCAGCCTGTCCTCTCACAGCCTGCCTCTCCTGGCCTGCCCTCTCCCGGCCTGCCCTCTCCCCGCCTGCCCTCTCCCCGCCTGCCCTCTCCTGGCCTGTCCTCTCCCAGCCTGCCCACTCGCGGCCTGTCCTCTCCCGGCCTGCCCACTCCCAGCCTGTTCTCTCCCAGCCTGTTCTCTCCCAGCCTGCCCTTTCCCCGCCTGTCCTCTCCCAGCCTGTCCACTTCCAGCCTGCCCTTTCCCAGCCTGTCCCCTCCATGCCCTTTCCCAGCCTGTCCTCTCCCAGCCTGTCCACTTCCAGCCTGCCCTCTCCCAACCTGCCCTCTCCCAGCCTGTCCCCTCCCTGCCCTCTCCCAGCCTGCCCTCTCCCAGCCTGTCCCCTCCCTGCCCTCTCCCAGCCTGTCCTCTCCCTGGTTGTTGTCGTGTCCCGGCGGCAGCAGGCAGCAGGCAGGAGCGTGCACTGCGTCCCCGAAGTAACAGCCCTAAAGCAAGCAAGAAGTACTCCCCCCTCCCACCAATCCCTGTTAGGTAGTGGAAACTGTCCAAACTGGGGTGCAGACAGCCCCTCTCACCTTTCGGCCTGGTACCACTGCACCAGCCGCACCACTTCCCTACTGACCGTTCTCCACTTCAGCCCCGTCTAAATTACAATTCCTGCTTGTGACCCTTTTGCCTGCTTGTGCTTGTTTTCATGACCCTGTTGCCTGCTTGTGCCTCTTTGTGCCCCTGTTGCCTGCTTGTGCCTCCGTGTGCCCCTGTTGCCTGCTTGTGCCTCCGTGTGCCCCTGTTGCCTGCTTGTGCCTCCGTTTTCGTGCCCCTGTCGCCTGCTTGTGCCTCAGTTTTCGTGCCCCTGTTGCCTGCTTGTGCCTCAGTTTTCGTGACCCTGTTGCCTGCTTGTGCCTCCGTAAGTGCCCCTGTTGCCTGCTTGTGCCTCCGTAAGTGCCCCTGTTGCCTGCTTGTGCCTCCGTAAGTGCCCCTGTTGACTGCTTGTGCCTCCGTGTGTCCCTGTTGCCTGCTGGTGCCTCCATGTGCCCCTGTTGCCTGCTTGTGCCTCCGTGTGCCCCTGTTGCCTGCTTGTGGCTCCGTGTGCCCCTGTTGCCTGCTTGTGCCTCCGTGTGCCCCTGTTGCCTGCTTGTGCCTCCGTGTGCCCCTGTTGCCTGCTTGTGCCTCTGTGTGCCCCTGTTGCCTGCTTGTGCCTCCATGTGCCCCTGTTGCCTGCTTGTGCTGTGTGGGTGTGTGTGGAAGGCTCTGTGTGGGTGTGTGTGGAGGGCTCTGTGTGGCTGTGTGTGTGGGAAGCTTTGTGTGGCTGTGTGTGTGGGAAGCTTTGTGTGGCTGTGTGTGTGGGAAGCTTTGTGTGGCTGTGTGTGTGGGAAGCTTTGTGTGGCTGTGTGTGTGGGGGGCTTTGTGCGGCTGTGTGTGTGGGGGGCTCTGTGTGGCTGTGTGTGTGGGGGGCTCTGTGTGGCTGTGTGTGTGGGGGGCTCTGTGTGGGTGTGTGTGTGGGGGGGCTCCGTGTGTGTTTGTGTGTGTCATTTGCGAGGGATAAAGCTAGTGGCATTGTAAATGACAATGCCATTTATTTATGTTAAAAAAAACATAAATAAAAATAATGTCAAGAGCAATGCCATTAGCTCTAACTTTAACAAAGGCAAAACCATTGCATTGTAAATGCTTGTTTAAACTGCAAGGGGCTTATTTATGAGCCCTCGCGTCACTTTTCTGACGCCGGTGCGTCACTTTTTGTGATGCACCAGCAGGGTAAAAAATGTGCCATGTTGCATCATATTTACAAAGTGACGCATCTAGGTATATGATTCACTTTGTAAAGCCCTGTGCCATATTATACCTGTGCCAGATATAACGTATTCAGGGTGGGCGTTTTGACGCAAGTAAGCCTCGTAGTAGTGACACAGTGAAATCTATGAGATTTCACTGCGTCACTTCTAGGACGCAAATGCGTCAATATCTTACGACTACCTCACAGCAGACGTAAATCTGACGCAGGGACATTTGAAATGGGACTTGCCCATGTGAAATGAGCCATTGAAGGAGTTGCGTCACTTTCGTGACACACTCCAGCAATGTGTAATTTTTGCGCCTACAGATAACCCAGAAATACTGACGTATCTGGAACTCCTTGCAACATGAAATATGACGCATCCAGCATGACGCAAGAAGGGTGTGATGAAAAGTGATGCATCGCTGTTTTCACGCAGAGATGCGTCACTTTTCATAAATGAGGCCCCAAGTGGCTCAGAGGTGAATCTCCGGTGCTGGCTAGACCAAGGGTGTCTAGGGCCTGCTGCAGGTAAACCTGTGCCGAGGGGCTCGGCCTATCTTCCGGTTCAGATGCCACTCCATCAGAACAGTGAAAGACTTACTGCCTTCATCACTCAGGTAGAGTATTTCAAATTCATAAGAATGCCATTTGATTTGGCATCAGCGGCAGCCGTCTACCATAGACTACTACATAAAATCTTGAAGGAAACAAAAGGAGAATTATTTTTCCAAGACTACATTCTGGCTATGGGAAAGGATACATTAAGGAAGGTGTTGTGTGTTCTGGAAAAGCAAGATCTTACCTCAGAATTCCAGAAGTGCAAGTTTGCAAAGCAATCAGTAAATTATTTGAAACGAAATATGTGACAAGGTATCAAACCCAAACCTGAATTGACATTAGCTGAGAAGAATGGTTCTTGCTCAAGTACTAAGGAGGAATTACGCTTTTTCTTAGCACTTGCTGAGTATTGTTTGAAGTTTGTAATGGACTTTGCGGTAAAGACACATGTTCTCAGACAATTGGTAAAGGTTAAGTCAGAGGTTTTGTGGTCAAGTTAGTGTATGAATGCTTTTGAGAGTATCAAGGACGAAATAAGTAGTGCACTACCTTAAAATGGGTATGACTTGAATTTACTGAGTGTGATTAACGCGGATGCTAGCAGTATGGGTCTTGGGGCTGTTCTCACACAGATAGAGATAGATGATTCGGAAATACTGACAACCGTTGCTCCATGGAGCTTGAACCCACTGAAGGAAAATACTTGGCAATTGAACATGTAACCTTGGCATTTGTGTGGGGCATGGAATATTTTAGGTTGCTTGGGTGGGGGAAGGAGTTTGATTTAAGAACTGATCACAAACCTCTCACATAACACTCACCACTAGTGTATTACAAAATTCATCTGCACTTATTTCAAAGATGTCCCTAAGGTTACAAGACTATTTTTACATGTACGTGGGGTAGGGAACCGGGTTGTGGATTGCCTTAGTAGGTTAGCTTTACCTTTAACCCCTTCGCTGCGGCGGCTATTCCGCCGCAGCGCTAAGGGGGTGAGGGGGCCGCGCGGCGGCTCCATACTAGTGACGGAACTGCTCCATCACGGCTCGCGGGTGAGCTGTGCTTGTGACGGAACGGTTGCGTCACGAACCCGCCCGCCCATTAAAGCGTCAGCACAGGCGCAAAATCAGCGCCGCGCAGGCGTGGCGAGCGGGCCGTGACGGAACCGTTCCATCACAAGCACAGCTCACCCGTGGCTTGTGACGGAGCGGTTCCGTCACAAGCATGCAACGGGTTAAAGGAGGTGCCCCAATATTATTGTAAGAGTTTTGCAGTAGCTAATGGGGAGGACAGTGAGGAATACAGCATTAGTAATGGTCAGTGGACTGCTGCCTATGAGAAGGATGAGGATCTTGTTGAAGTCAAATATTATCTGAAGGAGGGTTGGCCATACAAGAGAATGTAGGTGGATAACCTCGGGAATTATCGGGAAGTACAGAATGAATTCTATGTAAGTGACAGTTACGTATGGAGAGGGGGAAAAGTAATACCCCAATGGATGTGAGAGACAAGATATTACAGTTATGTCATGTAGATCACCTAGGAATAGTTAAAACTAAGAGGAGAGTTAAGGGGTCATGTGGAATAGATAAGGACACAGAGATAAATGTGAAAATGTGTGTGGACGGCTACAATGGTGATAACCTCTATTCGATGTCCACAGATGGTGTTGGAAACTCATGTTATGGATGCTCAAGTATGTCATTGTTTTGGTGGATCATTTTTCAAAGTGGGCAGAGTTAGAGATAATGGAGAGCGAAACAAATGCGAAAGCTGTGGACTAATTTTTGGATGATGTTGTTGTGTATGAAGGCTTACCTAAATAATTGATTAGTGACAGCTCCTCCTGCAACAATGCACCTATCCAGCTTGCTCGCAATATGCTACCCTCTGCTGCCTGCCTACCTGCTGCCCTCTGTTTGTGCCAGCTCTTCTTGTTTTTCTGCCCTCAGTTTTGCCTTTTCTGTTCGCTCGTTTTTTACCCTCTGTTTTGCCTTTTTCTACTTGTTTTTCCCTCTTCCTGACTTTTCCTCAAGACCTGACTTTTCGACAGAGACCTTACACCCAAGCGCCCAGATACCCCCAGTGTTGACAGTGCCACACTCTACAAATGCTGATTGATTGATTGATTTATTGATTGACAATGGTGTGCCATTTAAATTCGACTTGGTTGAAGAGTACTTAAAAAGGAATGGAATAAAACATTGGTGTACATCTTTGTATCATCCAGCTAGTAATGGTGCTGTAGAGAGATTCAAAAGAGTTGTCAAGGGAAAAAGTCAATTGCCAGAAATGGATGGTAATAACTAGATGGCTGAACCATAGAAAATGCTTTGGCCTATAGGTCCACTCCATCTGTTACTGGATTTAGTCCTTTTGAGCGAATGAGGTGAAGGAAACCTTACACTAAGAACAACTTGTGATTGATGAGTAAATAATATAATGAAAGCACAACTAGCCTATAAGGAGTATTATGATGAAAGTATGCTTATACTAATGTGGGTTTGGCTGACAGAGATTGGGTTCATGTTTGGAAGACAGGCAAGATTCGGAAGGGGCACAGTTATTTTATCTGAGCCGTTGTTTATTCAGCATGCTCTAGTGATGATAGGGTGTAGCATTTGAGTTGTATTGCAAGATAAAAGGGAATAGAAATATGAAATTTTCCTGTGATTCCTTTGAAAGTTAATGATTGGTTGCAGGATACATCAGAAGATTTGGAGAATGTTGTGTTAGCTGCTGAAGGGGTGAAGCAAACTGTGCAAGCAAACAAACAGAGGTCTTCTTTTAGAGAACATATAGAAGAAGCCAGGAATGTTGAGAATCGAGTGAGTCATGTGGGAAGGCCTACCAGTCTGCCCAATAAGTATAGGATTATGTTATGAAATAGTTTTTTGTTTATTATTTTGTTACAGAATGTCGAGGGATTACAAAATTCCACATCGGAATACCTGACGTATTCTATTGTTTTACTTTGCATAACATCAATGTAGGTTTTTACACAAAATATTATTTTATTTTATTGTTATTCAAAGGGGGACGATATGCGTAAAGTCTTGGTTCTAGGTTGCATTCCATCTCATAGCATTTTATGATGTATTGGAACTTTGGTTCAAAAACTCTGAGGGGGAGTGAAGTTGTAAGATGATCGCAGGGTTGAATACAGCGGAGTAAACGTACTTACATCTGTGTCTCATTGGACCCCACAGAGTCAATAAGAGTTAAACATACACAGAGGTACTGGCCAATGATTCAAAATCAAGTTCAAGCTTCCAACTGACACAAGGTGTCTGAGCGGCATTGTCCCATTGTCCCTTGCATGGTAAAGAGACATGTACGTCTACCCTTGACAATGGAAGGTGCAGGACCTGTCTGGTGACTTGAAAGGGTGGACCACGTGTGGTCTCATAGTAGGTAATGGACTACCGCACTTGCTCTGGCTATATCATATAAGGCAGTGGTGGAACCATACCATGTTTTGTGAATCTGTAGTATGACCAGACTTTTTTCAAGGTCAGTGACAGTGCTATTTACTGACTCCTTTTGTGGAAAGTTCCGTCGTTATGTGAAACAGACATTCCACTGATATTCTATATATATGTCAAGTGTGTGTATGTGCAGAAGGTAGGTAGCACATGTATGGTAGTACGACTCTGTGTGGTGCGAGTCTGAGTACTGGAGCGCATAGGTTCCATGTTGGATGCCCTTGGTTTAGTATGTTGAAGGGAGCTTTCTCGGACAGTGGTAGTGTATTGCCTGCATTCTTGTGGCTGGAGGGTGGGAACTGAGACACTGAAATGAGGAGCATGGAGATAAAGCTACTTCAGAAATTCGATTATAACATAGTTAGCAAAGGACTACTGATTAGCTCTTCATGAGCACTGCCATTTGGTAAAGATTAGGGGTGAGGGGCTGCAGTTTCTGTTGTTCAAGGTGAGGATGTTTATAGGCAGATCCTGTCTTTCTCTGATAACAGCTTCAGGAAGGTGATGGTAGCCAGGTACAGAGAACTCACACCACATGGTGCCCCTGTTTTGATTACTATTGCTTGGAGGCGGCCTCACAGACACATGCTTTGAGAATCATCACTTTGCACAATGGCTGTCAGAAGAGCAGCCTTAAAATAATATCTTAAAGAAAACAAACCCAAGCATGGTAATGAAACCTTACAGAGTGATTCCACAGTCCCTGTCTAGAAGATGTGTATAGAAGTGGGATCCGAACCACCCCGCATTGTTCCAGTTCCAAGTTCCAAGTGCATCATGAACAAGCAAAGGAGTGTTTCGCAGAGTTCTAGGAGGACTGCTGTATGACCAGGGCTGGTGCCTGCAAAAAGGTCAGTCTCCCTGAGGTGAGGGCATATCACCTGAAATCTGCACTTCCTGCTGGAGGAGCTGAGGGTCTACAGAGAGGCTATCAGTCTGCTTGCCCAATGAGAGAGAGAGGGAGTGTGACTAGCACTGCTGGAGGACAAACTGCCCAGGAAGAAATGCCCAAGGTGTTCCCATCATTGGGAATAGCAAGAGGGAGCAAGAGACTGCGGAGGAGTGAAGCTAGCAGTAGCCCAAATGTGAAAGAGGGTACCCTGGTCTCCCTATAAGGTTCTCAGATTGAACTGAATATTCAAGTCCTCTACAGAAAGCAAGCAGCACGCAAGATCAGTAGCTTATCATGGCTGGAGGACTGGTGCTGCCACTGCAGACTTTGTAGCCTGTGTGTTCCAGCTATATGGAGGTGTGCTCCCTGGAAGGCCCAAGGCTGCAGCTGCCAAGTGATCTGCCAGGTCGAGATCTGCCTTGAGACTTCACCTGTGGCCACAACTACTGGCGACCTGAAGCTGCCGGGATCACCAAAGTCTTCAAGCTCCTAGCGAGGGCTGCAATGCCATGACCATAACAGCTCCAGAGCTGCTGCTGCAGGAGCAGATAAACAGCGTGCTTCCGTCCCGCTGCCACTAGTAGGGCCCCTGACTGACTGACTCAGTGATTGACAGACTACTATGTGTACCTTTATCAATAAACCCTTTCAGACTCTTTCCAGCATGTGTGATTTATTTGATAATATCATGGATAGGTTAATCCTTTGAATTTGGACAACCAATAGGGGCTCCTTCGCTTATTCAGATAGTTCTATTCTCCATATCAACAAATATTCTACTCAAGGTAGAGGTAACACAGCAAGAAAGATTGTTGTCCCTAATGAGCTACTGCAAGGTTGTCTTATGGCTCCCATCTTTAAAGTTTATATTTCTATGCCATTCCATGGGTCCCTGCAAAGGCTCTCTCTTTTTCTCTGAAGATACTAACTTCTCTCATCAGCACATTACTTTAGGGGGGCCACTTTGTTATGCTTGATCGTACGCCAACTGGATTATAAAGACAGTTGCGCCATGTTGCAACTTACTGTCAACAAGCAAAGTTAGTCTTCCGCAGGAAATATGTGACTCATAACTGATGGTTTGTCAGTATGGACCTGAACTGTATACATATCTGGGAGTTCAGGCAGCATGTTCAATGACTCAGTGGCAGCGTCACATGGCTGGACTCACACATAGTGACCTCAGAGTGCATACTGATGTCATGTCATATTATGTCAGTATGTACTTGCAGACTAGTGCATGTGACAGCAAGTGCCACTTTGACAACATATGTCAACTTCCCTGACCCCAGCCCCGCCTGCACTGACTCACCGCCCTTACCTGTGCCAGCCGCCACTGAGATAATGGCAAGTTTATGGAGACAATTGTCCATAAAACATTCTAAGAATCAACACATAGCATGCTAGTAAATTCTACAAAACATAAATACAAACAATTAAATCTTTGAGATAGCTTTAATAGGCATAGTAATGAGTAATGATTCTCAAACTAGTTTGAAGTCTGCCTTGTAAGGTCTTGCTTGGGCTGTAGAAGGATATTTCCTAGTGACACACCATTTGAGAAAATAAAAGTTTCAGTTCCCTTCATTGACAGAGTGTGCATGAGGGGGATTGTGTGCTTTCATTCTTTATAGAGAGGAATACTAAACTATTGAAATAATTAAACAGAGTAACAATGTAGAAATTGTGATGCAATAAAAATGTATAATGAATATTAAAGAGAATACCTGTCGCAATCCAGACAGCATACATCATGCTGAAATCCGGTAGTCGTTACGATCCAAGCACAATCACTTCTGGTACATTTAGATGATGGCTTTATGCCAATGTATAATGGAGACATAATATTGCTTAAAATAATTCAGCTGGCAAATTACTGAAAAGACACATCCTTTCCAAATTTCTTTCTCAAAATGATTGATGCTCAGGAAAGGTTAATTACGGAGGAAGAAGTGTAATCAGAGATTAAAACAGTGCCAGATAAGAGGGCTCCAGGGAAATATGGCGTTGCTACATCATTTTTTATGGCATTAATCTTCTAATGGTCACACTAGCAAATGTGTTTAATAATTTTCAGCAAACAGGTGTGACTTACAGAAAATGTGATGGAGTCCAGCTCTGGTGTAATGCTATCCTGACTAAATTATTGGAACTCTTGGTATATTGTGGAAATGGAAGGCTTGGTGGTAACCCCACACCCTCTCTCCTAATTTCATGCTTGTCATGCCTAACAATGCAAGTACTTGTAATATTCTGGGCATCCCTTGTAATATTGTTGGCCTGGCATAATGGTAATCTCTGGCATTTTTTGGGCATCCATGAATATGGGACTCATCCATTCCACAATAGTGGCCATTAGTGGCATATTGTGGACATCCAAGGTATTACAGTGCCCACACCTGGTATAAAGGTGGTATAATAATGGTTCAGGCATCCTGGTTGTGATTGTCATCATACTGCATGTTTATGCTCTCCCCTGGTATAACGCTAACCCTTGCATAGCAGTGGCAGTTCTTGGAATCTGTGTATAATACTTCCCACTGTGGGTACAATTCTTGCCCAGGCATAAAGGTTGTAAATCCTAGCAAATGGTAGGCAACCATACATGAGGATGCATACTGCTGTCTAGGGAGTAATGATGGTAAATCCTGGCAAGCTTTGGGCATCTATAAGATTATTCTACCCACCCAAGCTAACATGTTGGTCATGGAGTACTCTGCTAAATATTGATATCTTGTAGGAATCCAAACCATGATAATGTCCAACTCTGGTTCAATGCTAGCCCTGGGACAATGGTTATATGAATATTGTTATAACCCATGACCTGTGAGAAATCACACGATTTACCTTAGTATTAGTGTAATAACCTACGCCATTTTGTTTTAACCAAAGTCATTTTGCTTGCTCCTATTGATCATACCTCTGCAGGTTGCTTCACCTCTGACGGATTTACTTTTTGACCTGGCAACTATAAGTGAGGATTTTTCGTTTCGCTAGTTCAGCACCTGGAATTTACTTTATTTCATGTTTTTTCAAGGTCTTTTGCTCTCTTCTCTTGAGAAAGTTTTGCACCGGAAACAATATCAGAGATTCGCTTTCTGTTATGCGTGTTTGATTCAACACCTGTATATGCATGCCTATATAGAGTCAGGTTAATATCTACACGATCTAAAGGATGTGACAGTATGCTATTATATAGCAATGTTTCTTATAATAGTGCTTTGTACCAGGGAATCATTGACTATCACAGAAGCCGAAATGTCCGAGCCTGCTATACATCATGGCGGACGGGTTGCTCCATCACAACGGTGACAGATATCCTTTCCGACGAAATATAAATACTGTTATATATATAAATCCCATTATTTCCTATGGGATTTACATTTTGGCGGATTGGATATCCGTCCCCGTTGTGATAGAGTAACCTATCCGCTAAGATCTAAACCAGGCCCTAGGTATTTGTATTGTTTTCGTCTTAGGAAATGAAATAATTAAGTGGATTTACAATTTCAAATGTAATTTTTCAGTTATACCCATGTGAATTTTGACTTTTACCTAAGAACTTTTACAGAATTTTGTATGGTGTTTTATAACTGGCAACATGATTTATTTTAACTTTCGCATTTAAAGTTTTATCATGTATTTTTTTTTGCTTATTTGTATCTAAATGTAAAATGTTGTGCAATGATGCGATGCTTTTTGCTTTATTTTGTTATAAACTGAATAAAACCTTTTGAACTTGAACTGGCAACTAGAAGTGAGGATTTTATTTGGCTAGTTCAACATCTGGAAGTTACTTTATTTGATGTTTTTTCACAGTCTTTGCTCTCTTCTCTCGAGAAAGCTGCGCACCCCCAACAATGCCAGAGATTCCATTTCTGTTATGTGCGTCTGATTCAATGCCTATATATGAAAACCTTATACAGTCAGGTTCATTTGGAGCTTGCTAGCAACATAAGCTCATTGTTATAGAGGGAAACCCTTGATGCTTTGCATTGCAATATCTCACTTTGTATGGATCAAGCACATACAGGTATTTGAAAGGAGGATGGAAAGAAGTTCCTTCAAGAAAAAGGAACCTTTGATATATTGCACTTAATAATTTGAGGAGATGATTAATAGACTCCAAGAATAACACAGACAAAGAGCAATGGCCCATCGTGTTCAGCTGGTATGACAAAAAACAATAAGCAAAAACATGAGTTACAGCATCTGATGAAACGAATGTATGACGTTACAACGCATACATTCACAACGCATGCCATCACAACGCAACTTTTACAATGCAAAATCCATTACAACGCATGCCATTACAACGCAGATGCTATTACAACGCATGCCATTACAACGTAAGTATAGGTAAGTATTTAATGTTATTAATATTAATTCAATTTTAATCTAATTACAAAAATGTTTATTAATTTTTTTTTTATATATTTAAATTTACTATTCTAACTCCAGGGGGGTGTAATAGTACAGTAAGTGTTGGATAGTGTAGGGGATAAAATTACTATTCTAACTCCAGGGGGTGTAATAGTAGGGTAAGTGTTGGCTAGTGTAGTGGTTAAAATTACTATTCTAACTCCAGGGGGTGTAATAGTAGGGTAAGTGTTGGATAGTGTAGGGATTACATTTATTATTCTAACTCCAGGGGGTGTAATAGTAGGGTAAGTGTTGGATAGTGTAGGGGTAAAATTACTATTCTAACTCCAGGGGGTTTAATTAAAATAAATTAAATTTAAATTTAATTAAAATTAAAAATAATTAAAATAATTACATTAATTTAAGATAATTACATTACATTTAAATTAATATTATTTAAATTAAATACTTACCCATACTTACGTTGTAATGGCATGTGTTGTAATAGCATCTACGTTGTAATGGCATGAGTTGTAATGATATGCGTTGTAATGGATCTTGGGTTGTAAAAGTTTTGTTGTAATGGTAGTGCTTTGTGAAAGTTGCGTTGTGATGGTTGTTTCCCGATTAAACAAACCAACCGGAGACTTCAATACCAAATTAGTCACTTGAGGGAAAGAGTTAGGTCTTGTACCCCTTTGGCAGCTTCTGCCTTACTTATTTCCCCAAACCACCTCCAAAGAATCCTAGAAAGAAAAAAAAGGGAAGAACTTTGTAGATGTTTTGAGTTTCCACATTCCGGTAGGAGATACTGAGGTTCTACCAGAGGATGCACCCAGAAACACGGCAGGATCAGCTGGCCACCCAGGATGAGGGGAACAAGGATATAATGTGCAGGCAAGCACATCAAGACATGCAGGTCCATGTCACGTGGTCCAAAGCAGATATTTTTAACATTAGAAATAATTCTGCAATATTCACAAAAGAACCTTCCTGTCATACGATGAGTTACACACAGTGTCTGAATGTTACAAACCTAACTGAGCTGCTGTATATCAGCTGTTGAGGTTGGTTGTCACAAGGGAAGTTAGAGACTGACTGATTGAATAGAATAACTCGAAAAAAATCGCTGAACGCCGCATCGAGTGCACCAATCTACAAAGTCCGAGATCACTGCACCAATTCTGACGCAGGCCCTGCTGTGTGGCTGCAAGACCGAACGCATTGTGGGACTGCAGTTCGAAAGAACAACGCAGTGTCATCGCTGCCGCCACATCTTGTACCGAAGCATCCCGAACCTCAAGTATCGCATCTGGGCACCAAGCCAGCACCAAACCAGCAAGAACACTGGGGTCGCAGTAAGAAACCAATGCATCACCTCCCCGTACAGTAAGAAACCGACGCATGACCTCCCCTTCAGTAAGGAACCAACGCATCACTGCCTTTGTGGGGCAGTAAGGCACCAACACATCACCTCTCCTGAAGTAAGGGACCGACGCATCACCTATCCTGGGTGTAAGGAACTGACGCATCACCTTACCTGTGACAGTTTTTGTTTGCGTGTGTGATGCATTCAGGGTACTTTGTGTGAAAAGTGTTGCATCTGCAATTTGCTTTGTTTAGAACTATTTTTATCATTTAAAAGTCATATTTTGATTACTATATTGTCAATTTTCGTCGTTTTGGTCTTGTTTGGTTTAGATAAAGCTTACTGATTTTTCTAAACTGGTGCAGTGTCCATTTGTAGTGTTTTCACTGTATTACTGTATGTGTACACAAATGCTTTACACACTGCCTCTGAGATAAGCCTGTCTGCTCGTGCCAAGCAACTAAGGGGGTGAGCAGGGGTTATTTTAGAAGTGTATCCCCCTTACCCTGACTAGAAGGAAGGGTCCCTACTTGGACAAAGGTGCGAACCATTGCCAACTAGAGACCCCCATTTCTAACAACAGTTAGTTCCTTTAAGCATTCCAATTTTGGGGGGCAGGTCAACGTGGTGACAACTCCCACAAAGCTCTACAGTGTAGTCCTCCATTTTCTCTCAAACTGTTATGTTTCTGGTCCAGGGAGGACCTGGCCAGTTCAGTCTGGACTGTTCCCATGAGGCACAGGGTCAAGACTGATTTGCATAAGGCTAGGTCCAAACTGGGGTGGCATAGTGGACAAAAGAACAATGGATTTAACCCAGATCTCTTGACTGGGGGAGAGTGTTTGAATCATTCAGAATTCCGTCCATCATTTGTTGCAGTTACACTTTTCGCCCTAAGTGGGCCGGGTATACCCAGACGTGGGTCCCCTGCTCACTGTGCCACTGGATTCAAGCTAACCTGGCAGATGAAGGGTGACATACCTCAAAACTGGTCCCAGGATGCTTGTTTCTGGTCCTGGGAGGACCTGACTTGGCAGTTTGGTCTGGACTGTTCCCATGAGGGACAGGGTCAAGACTGATTTGCATATGGCTAGGTCCAAACCTGGGTGGCGTAGTGGGCAAAAGAACAATGGATTTATCCCAGATCTCTTGACTGGGGAGAATGTTTGAATCATTCAGCATTTCGTCCATCATTTGTTGCAGTTACACCCTAGCCGTTAGGCCACATTCTCACTAACAATTTCCGAAGATGATGAAAGAAATGATGGCATTAAAAATGCAATGATGAATATGAAATAGGCCATGAAGTTAATAGATTCATCGCAATAGAATTGTTTTTAGTTGCACATTGGGGTGCAAAAGGGAGGATTGAGAAATCGCACATAATTTTCTTTAGCACTACTATGATAGCTTATGCCAATTTGTTTGAATAGATTAAACATAACTGTGTGGGCTGCTTTGCCTCTGACACGTTTAGTCTCACTCTCATACCTGGCAACTCTAATGAAGAATTTTCAAATGGCTAGCTCAGCTTCTGGACGTTACTCTCTTGTATCTGTTCTGGGTGTCTTTTACAGTCTTCTCAAAGCTGTGCACCTGTAAAGATATCAGAGCTTGGATTTCTGTCAAGGTTTCTCAACTTGATGCCTATATGTAAATGTTTATAAAACATCCTAGTAAAGGGGGTGGGGCAGCTGGCATTTAAACAGTCATTGCAATTAGAGGAAACCCATGATGCATTGTATTGCGACCTCACACAGCTTACCTTATATTAATAAATGTGTTCAAAAGTAAGTGTGTGGGTAGTTTTTTCTTCAACCCATGATTGTGCCAACCCCTGGGTATATGCTGGCATTAAAATGGCCAAAAAGTGTATAATCCTGGCCCGGGTTAACACTCGTTATTCTTGGCCTATGATACGCATCCTTGATTAGAGATGGTGATACATGGGCTTTCAGGGCAGAATCTAATGCTGAGGGGCAGTGGTACCTAGGAGATGTAGCCGAAAATACCAAACTGATGTTTGGGTACCAAACTAATAATTCCTATGAAGGAAAAGGCGGTACTTCAAGACAATAATAGTGCCTTCCATGGAAAGTTTAAGTTTAGTTTGGGGAATGGAGTTATTTTTCAAAAATGAAAACTTGGGTTTGGTAGAAAAAAAGTTTGCATTTGTATAAGGTGGCAAGCTGATATTTAGGGATAAAAAGCAAGTATCTCAAAATATTTATTGAAAGTTTACATTTGAGAAACAAACACTGCTGCTACATGAGATCCTAGCTTGTACGATTCCTGAAATTCCAGGTAACTCGTATGTCTGATGCCTGAGAATGAGAAATGTGTCCATTTTATTTTTAGGTTTCCTCCCTTCCCTGTCCAGTGAGACCCTGAGTCATAACACATTGAACCCTTGGAAGGAGCAGGTTGGATACATGAAAAGGAAGTAACATTTTGAAGAAAAGCAAATGTTGAGAAAAAATATAGGCCACGTGAAATTGTCTTTTCCGAACCCCTTCCCCCCTTCATCTATGTCTTTTTTAACTTTTCTAGGGTGGTTATGCTGAAAAGTGCACACATTTGCTACAATTAACTCAGTGTTTCCGAGGCGGTTGAACACAGCTTTACAGCGTCAGTGTTAATTGGCGATCCATGAAAATAATGGAATATGTACTGAATGACCCTATGGTCTTTAAATTAAATTTATGTGAAAGAATTGCGCCTAAAATGCAGCATTTGGCCCGCCTTTTCCCTCTAAATTTGCACGGAACATTCCTCTGCCCTTCTGGAAGAAGTCACTCGCATCACGTGACCGTCTGGTGCCCTTCAGAGTGGATATTTATGATTTACACCTTCCCCACCAAAAAAACTCCCCCTCCCCCATGCGGACGCCGAGGAACGCTCTTTTGATAGAGCCGGTCTTTGTGAAATAAAAGGTTGTTGCTGGTGGGGATTTGAGGAGGGGCTCATTAAATCAGAGACAATACACTATTTGCTAAACTCCCTGTCGCACCTGCCACCGCCGGCATCTGATGTCAGCGCTGTGAATGACGGGGGCCTCAGGCAGTAATGTGCCACACGTGTTACCCATTCATGACAGGTACACGCGACAAAGACAATCACTGTCAGACAAGAGACAGTCAGGCAGAAGAGGAAACCCCGCCTGATAGTGCCGGATGAGGTGAAAAGGAGGTGCGCGGCGCTTTCTAAAGACTCTTAAATATGGCTCGCGAACATCGGCGCACTGCGGGTCCTGCCGCGTCACCTGACTGGCAGCCAGCTTTGTGTGTTTTGTTTTATGCTGCCAATCTGGATGGCGTGACAGCACACTGCAGGCCAGGAGAGAGCACTTTGAGTGCTGACATCAGATCAGCCCTGGCATAAAAAGATGAGGGGGAAAAAAAGAAATCGGTCGCTTACATTTCCAACGGGAGCCCAGGCACTGTTTCAAGTTGACAGGCTTTCGGCTGTCATTCCCTGTGCTCAGACAACTCGCGCCACCCTCCAACAAAGGTACTCGTCTCACTTACCATTTAGGACTGCAGCTTCCATGTTTGTTAAATTAATGGAAAGGCATAACGATCCAATTAGTAAACAGCACCGTATTAAATTGAGCTGGCACTTAAAGTATAAAACAGGCTCACTGTTTTTTTTAAACATTTTGGTAGATGTCCCAATTATAGGCGCATTCATCTATCTATCAATTTTATTTTAGTTGTCAATGTTCTTATTTAGGCTCTTTAGCTTATGAAGTACCTTTGAGCCCGGAAACAATATGAGGAGAACAGGATACAGTTCCTTCAACAATTCCAGCAACAACGGGGCAGACTAAAACATTGCATTTTATTTTATTTTATTGGAAGTTACTTAAAAAAAAGGCGTCTTTTTATTTTGAAACTTTGCTGCGTAAATAGATCTGGAGATTACAGGTTTTGCTCTTCTCTGAAGGAATTGCAAGTAGGTCACAAAATTGAAAACGCAGTAAGAACAATACTTAGGGATAGATAAAAAATAATCCTAATTGAATGAGGCCTTGATTGGTCAAAGTGGCAAAAATAAAGAAATATTAATAGTGACATTTCTTTTGTTTCCGAAACCTGTATGTCCATTTGAAGAGCGAGAAGTGACAAGAGCAACAAACGATAGCTGTTGGCTTTGCCAACGTCTTTAAGCCATCGTGTACAGCAGCGTGACTGTTGTGCATTATTGTTAAAAATTAACAAGAAAAGGGAAAAATAAGCACTATGAATCTTTGAACTTTGAAGCTGGCCGCGTCATAGTGATTTTTTTTGTTGCCAATGGCGGATGGGGGTTGGGAACAGGGTCAAAGGGAAAAGGGTGGGAGGGAAGGGAAATGGAAATACAAACAAAAGGAGGCAGGGTGGTAGGGAACAGGCAACAGGGCAGTTACAAAAAAAACACTATGCATGGCTTGCACTGGAAGCGTCATAGTACTTTTTTTTCTCATGGCGGGTGGGGGAGAAGCAGCACAGAGAACAGGAGAGTATGAGACTGGGAGGGGGAAGAAGCAACAAGGATAAGGCGAAGTGGGAGGGGAAGGAAGCAAGAAGAAGAATACATTAAAAAACATGTAAATAGTACCTCAATCTGAGGAAGAACTGCAATCAAGCTGGAAATCAACCTGAATTCAGTCCATGCCCAGCCGAAGATCTGAAGGTGATGCCGGCATACACTGCCCAATTGCAAGGCAGCAATTAAGAGTGACAAAGAAGCCAGTGAATGGCAAGCGATGGCTGGGCTCCAAGGCCCTTGTTGTATACAATACATCTCGCAAACTAGAGCACATGCACAAGCAGCACATGCGCTGTTACAGGCGAGACTCAAAAAGGGATGTAGCCTTATCTGGGCAAGCAGAAAGTTTCCTACATTTAATATCCTCTAAATCTATTATTTGGGGGGGGGGGGGAGTGAAGAGTTACACCTGATACAAGACTAGGCTACTTCATTTTTGTGAAATAGATTGTATTGTAGAAAAATTGGTATTTATCCATACTTCAGTGGGCTGTATGTGAATCAGTGGCATCACTAAGGAGGTGCGGGGGGTGCGGACCGCACCGGGTGACACCATCACATGGGGTGACACCAATCTGTGCTCTGCAGCGCTAAAGCCTCGCCTCTGCTCTGCTTTATAATCAGAAGGAAGGAACCGGGGCCCTGAGGCACGAGGAGGCGATACAAACAGGTACACCCAGGAGCACAGTTAGACAGGTGAACAATGGAGGGGAACTGGAGCCCGTGATTCCACGCCCCTTCTCGAGCCGGGAGCTTCAGCAGGGCCTCACAGAGAAGTTATACAGCCTAGCGCTCAGAAGTGAACTCTGCTAGCGCTATGACGGGCGGCGTTGACAACAACTTATATATGCCAGTGATGTTTCAGGTACTACGGAATTACACTTGTTGGCACATAGAATATGAAATGATACCTTGTACCATTAGGCACCCTTCGCCAAGGTGTATGCAAAGAGCAAATCAAATCTGTTTTGCGCGCGTTCTGCTAATAGTCAAGGTACACAAGTTATTTTGTACCGGTGCCTGTTTTTGCAAAAAATGAAAATGGAGGAAACCGAGTATGAAATTAATGCACATCACGTGCATTACTTTTGTGAAGTTCATAGAGCTCCCTGGTTCAGAATTTTTGGCAATTTCAAGAAATTAAACAAAATGATGTTGCACAAACGTAGTTCTGTCTTTCAGATTTGAAGACTGGAAAGTTTAAGTGCTTCCTTTCTGGTTAAACACAGCCAAAATCATGCTCCATCAGCTTGCTCAATTGAACTATTCGAGGATTTCTTTAGTTCTGGGCAGACTTTGTTTGATTCCCTAGTATGGAGGAGACAATGAAAATGGTGCAAAATGCATTTGTTCTAACTCTGAAGAGTCCTCTTCTGAGCAGTGTGTGCAGGGGCGCTGACTGTCATGCCTTCCTTGGAGAGGACAGTGGGACAGAAAGGATGCTTAGGGCCTTCGCCCATCCTAGGCAGCGGCATAGTTGAGGGGGGTGGGGGGGGGGCGGTAGGGGCGGTCACCGTCAGACCCAGGCGGCACTATTTTGGAGGTGGCAGCAGCACAGTGCACACATTACGTGCAATTATTAGTGTACTGTGCAAACGCACTGCGCACCTGCTTACAGCAAATACTTCAGTGCATGCCAGGCACACACCACCTACTTGCATAGTGGTGATGGTGAGATGCGCGGCGGCGGCGTATCCAGTTTGTGGGTCCCAGGGCCGTCAATCTTATAGCACTACCAATGACAGCCTGGGACAGCCCCCGCGCTGTGCTCCACTGATGCGCGCCACCACTACACGCTTAGACTGAGTGGAAACAGTCTCGGCAGTGGGGTGCTGCTGGGCGATTTGCAGAACCCCTACGTTAGGGGCCCAGCCACCACCACAGTGGAGTCTAAAGAAAGGGTAAGATGACACTGTGAGTTGAGCAAGAGTTTGGGCACACTCTTTAAAACTTTTCTACAGCAATATGTATACCATGTGGATGGTAATTTATCGGACTTCAGTGCCTTTCATAGGATAGTACCGCCATTTCAGAATGGCAGGTTGCGTGACTGGAAAAATGCCTACGTGATGCAGATTGATACTCTTGAACTGGACTTCTCGTTTTTGTGGCAACTTATTTTGTATAAATATAATGTTTTTCTCTCAGCAAATATTAGTATTTCTCAGTATGGTGCACATACATGGGGCAATAAGTTTCCTCCCCTCTTGCACACAACATCTGTCTAGAGTGTGTGGGAATTTCTCTGTCGCGCGCACGGTACCCCTGCCCCGCCTCCCAGTTTCTGTCCTGGTGCGCTGTGGGGTTCGTTGAAGTTGGGGAGGGGGGCTTCCTGGGCTCTTTTCAGGATTCTGGTGGCTCGAGCCCTCTGCGCCTTCCCACCCCTCTCTCTCTCTTTGCCCTCCGTGATGTGTGTGGGGTTTTTCTGCACCCCTTCCCACCCCTCTCTCTCTCTTTGCCCTCCGTGATGTGTGTGGGGTTTTTCTGCACGCAAATACACTCAGACAGGGCTCCCATTAACTTGCAATTTTTGCAGCACTCCGTGAGATTAGACTATTAGCAGAGTGATTAGAAAAGAAACAGTTTTAGATGGATATTGGTTTCCACAAACAACGGTTGCCAAGTGTGTGTTTGTGTTCTGCCCGCAGGAAGGGCAGCGCTTTGAAACTCAGGACTTTTTTGCAATGGCTATTAACTGTATTTTTTTTGTTCTCAGTGGGGCACTATGGGCCCTAGTGCAAGAAGGAGGAAATGTGACCACCACCTCCGTTTGCGAGAGCAAAAAATTGTGACAATTGACGTGAGATTGGGCACTTTACACCCCAGAGCCCCGGGGCCACTGCACCTGCTGTACTAAGAACAGCTACGTACCTATTTGCTTTGTCAGTCTCGAGGTACTGTATTAGGAGCTTTCTCAACATTTTAACATGGCAGTTAGTTTCGCCGAGAGTGTGCTGTGTTGTCAAGCCAGACAGTGTCATCATATTGTCAAGTGTGTTGCTGCCGTGTTGTTCAGTGCAGTGTTTTTCAGTCTAGTCTCACGCCTGCCTGTGCAGTGTGGTGCTGTTTTTCTTGACTAGTGCCACATAACATGGGGTGCAGTCTAGGTTAAGGTTTAGTGAGGGTTCTTGAGGCCTACTGTGGGTCCTCATTACTTAGTTTTGTACCACACTGTTTAGTCTGGTGCCATATTGACCAGTGTTGCGCCATCGGGGCATCTAGAGTGGTGCCATTTTTTCTAGTGTGGTGTCATGTTGCTAAGTTGGTGTCATATCATCCATTGCTGGGCCATTGCGGTTTGTGTGGTGACATTTTGTCTATTGTGGTGTCCTCTCTAGTGTGATGCTGTGCTGTTCATTGTGATGCCATGTTAAACAAAGTTTTGCCATGTTGGTTAATATGGTGCCATCACGTTTTCCACTGTGGCTTCATACTTTCTAGTGTAATGTCCATGTTGTGTTGTGCGTTGTGGCTCTATGTTTTAAGTTGTCAAAAGCAATGCTATATTGTGGATCTCTGGTGTTGACCTTGGTGGTATGCTGCCAGGTTGTCTAGTGTTGTGTTGTGTTGTCCTGTGGTCCCGTTATTTGCCAACTGTGTCCACTGGCGGACTCGGAGCGGAGGAGGTCCATGCGGTAAGTCGTGAGGGGTGACACCATGAGTTACCCGCACCGGGTGACACCAACCCTAGTGACGCCACTGATGTGAATGCATTCAGCTGGGTCTTGATGTCCAGGTGCACTTGGTGGTAAACCTTTGTGTGGGTAATGTTTTGTCTGCCAGTAGAATAGTTTAAGCAACTACTGTATGCTGTCTTTATTCAACCTAGGCCCATTTCTGTCCTCCAAATGAATCACAGTGGGATACTGCTCTGGGCCATTCCAACTTGGGTGGTGTCTCTTGGCCTGGGATTACCGCAAACACAGGACCCAGTAATCCCAGGTTCAAAAACTCTGGACCTGGATATTCCTCCCAGCCCGGCTTCTCTCCCTCGCATCCTACAGAGATGCTATAACGATATAAATGCTCCAGAAGGCCTCTTGCCACATTCTCTGCCCTCTTACGGCCCCCTCTGCCACCAGCCACCCACATCAATGACCCCAACGAAACCTCCACAGCCGTTTACCACCTACATAAAGATTTTCCTCTCAAAGAGGTAAAACATGCACATTTGGACTCTCTATACCCAGGTCACTATGGCATTCCACTATTCCTGTGAAAGAACTCATAATCCTGGAACTGCATGCCCCTCGCGCTTGTGACTGGTGATTCCATCCGACGGATCACCTCTCCCGCCACGATACTTGTTTTTTACTGAAAATCAGCATCTGTTTTCTTATGAAGTTGGGCTGAAAATGCAGGGTTGAAGATGGCTGCTAAAATCCATCCCATCTCTTGCCGTCTTCAGAAGTTGTGGTGCACACCGTGTTCAGCCCAGCTCTCATGATGTTACGTTGGGCTGTGTATGATGTCTACTCACTGATTGCAGGGTCCTTGAGGGCAAGCAGAATAAGTCTGCATAGATGAACACTGGTTCAGCTTCAGCTGATTTCTAGAAACAGATTTTACACTTAATTCTGTCTAAAAATGTCACTTGAGAGTTTCCTAACTACTACTGCACAGTGACCTTAGGCCATCATTTTCATCCATCCTCATTAGAGTAACGCTCACTTTGAAACTGAGGCAGGGTGTAGTATCATATACAAACCCCCACAAAAGCAAAAATGGACCTCGCTCTGATAGAAATACGTTGAGTGTTCTTT
The DNA here is from genome assembly GCF_964263255.1 of Lissotriton vulgaris. Classification (NCBI taxonomy): domain Eukaryota; kingdom Metazoa; phylum Chordata; class Amphibia; order Caudata; family Salamandridae; genus Lissotriton; species Lissotriton vulgaris. The sequence continues at coordinate 959,051 of NW_028245292.1, forward strand.
TGGACATGCCTTACTTAAAAGTGCTCCAAGATCTCCTCTCAAAACAGACTTTGAGGGTACTCTTTTCAGATAGTCTTAATCAACATCTTCATTAGCTCTCCAACTCCCCCTAAAATAAATCCCCTGTACAGGACACCCCATAATGGCTTGTGGAGTACTCCCTGCAGCAAATAGATGTAAAGAACTCTCCAACCAACAGCCCTTGAAACTAATGAATGTCAAATACCGTTAGGTAATGTACATCTCGTTAATTTACCATCGAAAGGGCACGCGCTGCCATTTACTCTTCTAAAACTACTCTGAGCGTGTACTTTTATATTTGCACATTAAAAATATAGCTTATGTCTCCTAAATATTGCATGTCGTATTGCTTCTAAAATTAAAAAATAAACGACTACCACTTCATAAAAAGTTGCACTCCAAGCATTCCCACCTTTGCGGCTTCATGCATTGTATAACATTGCAGTCCATCAGTAAGACTTGCCTCATTGCATATTAATCTTACGTTGTCTCTATCCAGTATCAGGATGGCACTTTGCACATCTGCTTGTATTAGCGTATCTGACATAATAGATTAAAGCTTGAATCACTTTCAGACTGAGAGTTATGCAACTGTGATTGCATGCCACTGCTTAACCTTCACCAGCTCCATTTCCTCTCTAAGCTGAATCCTACTCCCTTAACTGAAATATGTGGCCAAACTTAAATAGTAATCCGCCCTCACTTCCTTGCCCTTTTCTCTCCCTGCCACTCATCCTCCTGCCAACCCTACCGCCCCCGGCATCTAAAGGGTACCCCCAGGGCACTAGTCGTAAAAAAAGAATTGGGGGGGCGCTGTCACTGGAAGTGACGTCACGAAAGGTGCCGAGCTCCTCGTCCAAGAGAGGCCAAAGAGTGAAGTCCAGCTATTTAGCAATTTGGGATGGCGTCACCCCGGTAAAATAAGTGGAGGGACGCCGTCCACCCGCATGGTACCCCGGCTCGAGCCCTGGGTAACCCGCCTCGGCTGACCATGCCTCATGCGATAGCGCTCAGCTTTTATAGTGTCACATGCACGCGGATGTGCATGCCACACAACTGCATATTAAACCAATCAATATAGCTGTGTGCAGGTTGTCATTCATGTTGCCAGCCTTTCAAGGAGGCGCGCCCTTTTCAGTTTTCAGACTTCTGATTTTTCAGCAGTGGAGGTCAAATACATAACTCTGCTTATTTTAATGCACATTTCTGAAAGATGTACAGCGATTATCAGTGAATCAATATGGTGCTTTACTGTATGTATGAGCTGTGTGCAAATTAGTGTAAAGAAAATTCCATTGAGCTGTAATGATATTTATTAAAAAACAAAAAACATTTGCAGCTATAAATCTGAAGCTATGATTCCGAGATAAGTACATACCTTTTTGGGAAGGATGTTGGTTACGGTACGCCATTGTGCCTTTTTCACATTTCTAATGATATTAGTTGCAATGTTACTGAAGCTAAACTTTTGTTGACTCATTTCTCCCACTCCATGTAAATGAAATAATGTAACTTCTCGTTCTGTTTTCTTTTGGCCTAGTGACATTTATCTTTGAATTTTACACTTGCACCTGTCATCAAAGAGTCATAATGGTTCTATTGTAAAATATTAACTCTTTCCCAAAGTAGAGATACTATAGATTTTAAAAGCCCACTTTGACTATGTCATTTGCACAACATGATTGATTCCTGGAGAAAAAGTTATCACGGCGTCATCTTTTCAGCACAATTTTGTCATGTTTATGGAAAAATGTTTTTTACAGTCAGTAATTGATCCCATTGCTTCTCAAAATTAACGTGTTTCTGTCATACCCCTTCCTTCGTCCCTGACTGCCTTTTCTTAGTGGCGTTAGATGAATAGAGTTGGACTTGCCCTACAGGATTGTTGCAAAACATTCAGAGCCATTTTAATAACCAAACAAGGACACAAATCCACACCACACAATTCCACAACTAACAATTTCAATCCAACCCACATAATTCCATACCACATACACCCACTCTACTCCAAACCAAAACACATAGGGAAAATACATTGTCATTTACAACGGCAATAGCTCTAACTCTCACAAATGCGGGACCGATTGCATTGTAAATGCTTGTTTGTTTCTTCCACCAGGCCAATGTTCAACTTCAAAATGCTCTACTAAAAATTTCAAACTTAATCATACCATTCTTAAAGTTGCCTTGATTGAACCAACATTGCTTCCATCGAGCATAGGCACTAAGGGATTATGATGTTTCTGCAGAAGGAATTCTGTGCTCCAAATATATGGCCTAATTTTTTCAAGAGTCCATGTACAAGCAAGCATTTATTTTTCCATTATAAAATAATTATGTTTATGAGTTTTCAATGTGCAAGACACAAAAGCAATGGTGTGGTCATCGCCGTCTCTACTCCACAACAACATAGCTGCCAAGCCCACATTACTGGCATCAACAGTGACACATAGATTCTGTCCAGGAATGTAAGGGCTCAAGAGTGCATCATGTAAAAAAAGGGATTTTATGAAAGCAAATGCAAGTTGCTGCTCTTTGTCCCATATGAATTGCAAATTCTTTTAAAGTGACCTGTCCATGGGCTCAGCAATGGTTGTAAAATTCTCAAAAAACTTGGAGAAAAATTCACACATTCCCATGAGTGCCTGCCACCTTGTGTATGCCAATGTAGGGGGGTAGCATAGGTACCCCCCAAGTGCAGCCACTCACCCCCCTAGGGCCTGCAATTGCCCCCCAAAGTGATCACCACATGCCTTTCCATGGCACATGGCAGAGTCTCCGCCATGGAAAGTCCTCTAAAATTGCACATCCTAATATGGATGGCAGTGCCTGCAAGGCACCACCACCATATTGAGGGCCTTTTAGGCCCGGCTGGGAATCTGACCGAAGGATGGTCTTTTTTCCGTCTGCTGCGGTGCCCCTCACCATTCTAATTTGGTGGGGGTGAAACAGGAGTATATGGCAGGCGGATCACCACCGACGGGCCGGCGGTGGCGATCCGCCCGATATGCTAAAGGCCCCTAAGTATTTTAGTAGTTTGTTGTAAAGGTGATAGTGTGACCATATATTATATGGAATAAAGTTTCCCTGCTGTAAATAATAAGGAAATTGCAAGTCATCTTGGAGTTCCATAACTCCTCGTACGGTTCCTTGTAGAAGAAAATTATTGCTATTATATATTTTTTTCCCTTTGTTGCTGACACTTGCTGTCCCTTGCCCCTAGAAGCTGTGCTGCTAATTCCTGTTTGGCTTACTGCTGAAGGTGAGGAAAGGGGCAAGGGGGCAGGTGGTCCTGGGGAGACAAAAGCTTTTAGGTAAACAATGGAGTATAGTTTGCAGCTTGCGGCTGTAGCTGTGACAGGTTTGGCAGAATACTTCACACAAGAGGGACAATGGGCTTTTGAGCAGGTTCAGCATACATGCCCAAAATCAATGGAAGAACGAGTGGCATGCTGTTCCTAATCACTTTAAAACAGAGTCAACCACAGGGGACTACAATTACAAGACTAAAAAAAGAGGTTCTGGAATGGAAATCCATCTTTTTGGAATATAAGGCCTTCACACACCCGGCTGGGTGTCATGCTTCATCATAGGGCTGCTCCTTGTCCGGTCGGTGATGCAATACCTGAAGGGCTCCCTATGAGGGGCTCTTTAGCGGAGATATTTTTTCCAAAGGCCGTTTGGTGCCGTGGGGGTGAGGGGCCTAATGAGTATAGATGATAAAATAACAGTGTGTGTTGTGTAAGTGAATTAAAACAGGATTGGGAGTACCAGCCACAACAATTTTAATCAGTGGGTCTCCTACCCTGATTAAAAAGAAAAACAAAAGGCACAGGACTGAGGTAATGTCTCAGATGGGGCGCTCTTTTGTGTGATCGGTCAACATGTTTATCGCCTACTCATAAATCTGGGGGCGATTCGTCAGGACCTAAAAAATTAAATCTATCTACACAAGGGTGGTGATGTGGTGAAAACTCATACTATTAACCACCCAAATATATACTGTGTAAAGTACCTGATAGTACTGGGTCTACCCTAATTGGGTTTTCCCAATTGCTTCATCAATACCTGGCAGATTATACACAAGGGACTTCATCATGTAGTTTGCGAAGTACGCAACACGTCCGTAGACCTACCCACTGCTGCCGGGACCGGCAGTCCTGCAGTCAATTAGAATTTTTCATCACATGATTAACCATGCATGTTACAATTACGGCACTGTCTAAAGAAGACAGTGCACAATGTAAGAATGAGCATGGACCATTTCCTCAATCCAAGTTATTCATCAGGACATTAGTTTGCCAAAACACCAAATACTTGTCACTACAAACACACATTTCAGTCAAATCAAGGGCATCATTTTCACAATAACTAGATGGAAGCATAACATCAAACTTGTAACTTGGTGAATAGTCTTTCAGAGTTATCAAAGCTTCAATCATACCACCCACTGTATAACATTTCATTTTTGACTGTAGTCCCAGGACCACAATACTGGTGAACTCCAACAGAATAATCCAGTTACTCCATTTGACTTACTTTATAAAGGGAAGGCAAGCGCTTACGCTAAAAGGTGGGTGGAGTTAGAATCTCAGACGCACTGTATTACTGCTGTAATATTTTCAAATAAATGGTGCAATATCCGAGGGGGGGGGGGATCAGTTCAATTCAATGGAGTAGGGCTACATAAATAATGGTAGCTGAATCACCCCAATTTCCAGGGAAAAGAGCGAAAGAATAGGATCAAACAGGGTTGACTTGGACCAAACCTGTCTGTTTCTGAAAATGTTACCCTGTGACCTGTAGGGAGGAGCCCAGGTAGACAAGTCACCCATGTCTTTAGGAGTAATTCCAGTACACTCTACACGAAGTTGCAGATGTGCAAACTGGTGGGCAACCCAATTGGCCAAGTGGCAGTCTGGTTAATACACAAAGCAGAAGTTAACTTTAAAATTAATGTCTTAATTACAGAAATGAGTGAGTCTGGTAGGTTGAATTGCTGAACTTCCATCCAACTGAACCATCATCAGATTCTATCAGAGGAAGTTGCAATTGAGCACTTTTGGCTTTAGGAATGTCAAAAAGCATTCCTTAGTTGTGTTACACCCTAGAATTAAGCCATTCTGTTAAAGCAATGCAAGTAGTGGAGTTAGTTTAAAGAGTGGAGTTAGTTTTATTTCAGCCTAAGTTCACCAGTTCTCAAAAAAAGAAATAGGGCAGGAGCACAGAGCTTTAGATCACTATCTTTTTGTGAAGATCAGTGCACTTGGACTACACTATCTCTCTGTATCACTTTACGCCATCATTCATCTATGTTATCCATATCTCAGCTCGTTTTTCCCTCAGCCGAGAGGGTGTGCAAGGATTGAGGGGCAAATTTATCAAACAGTTGAGCCACCCTTGCGCCATGCAATGGGGCGCAAGAGTGACAAAACTCTTAAGTTAGGTTTATCAAGCCACACACCTTGCGTTGCCCTGCATGGCTTGATAACTCTAGGATAACCAAAGGCAGCACAACTTGCTGCCTTGTGTTACTGTGCTCCAAGGAGGAGTGCCATGGGTGAAGCATGGGTATTCCCACACACCACCCCAGGATTTAGGTGCAATCCCAGACTTAGCATTACTGGTACATTTGCAGCACAGATAGAAAGCGGAAAATGCCTCTCAGGATTGTTTTTGGGCATGAAAACACTCATGCTTACAACGCAGGCACCCTTGCACCAGGGAAATGACAGGAATGTAGCATATAATGTTAAATACAGCACATTCCTGTCTTTTTCTCTATCACACAGCCAGCAAGGAGGCTTGCTATGCTGCACGATATTTTGATAAGTATGCCTCGAAAAGCGCGGCAAACGTCTGCTCCCCTTGGAAAGAGTAAAAAATCTTGAGGATTCTAGGAATGCCAGTCTCTTTTCAAGTGCAAAGACTGAGTGAGTGGGGATAGCATTTTTAGAATTATCAACGAAAGGGTTCCTCAGAGATGAAATACACCTCATTAGCAAAGACTGTGACCAGGATGGAGAAATCACTGAGAAAGAAAACAAAGAACAGGCTGATGGGAATGATCTAATTTGCTTTGCATGCACTCAGATGCAAATGAGAAAATGCCCAGTAGACATTTCATGGTAGAAAATCCTCCCTAGTATACTTCATGAGAAGCTCTAACAAGGTAATGTTTGGTAGAGTTGCCTTTAATTCCACCATTGCATTACTACTGCAAATCAGATTTTATGCCCCTCCCCTGGATTGTTTCTGAAGATCTGAGATCCACTCATGTTTGCAGTCCCATTTATTGTCAGAAGTCTCCACACATAGCCGGCATCAGCCTAATAACAGCCAGTCCCGTCTCCGGCGATCCTTTGTTTCTGCATTTGTTTCTGATTGAATTCACTTTAGATGAAATTCCCTATGTGCACACCATGTTTCTTGGTAATTCAATTACTGCCCGGAACCTGTCACTGGGTCCAGATAAACAAAGCAGTTGTTCCTCTGAATTGCTTTGTGTATCAGGGGTGTCTCACATCAACAGGATGCTCTTCACAGTGCGGCTAGTGGAGAGAAGCGCGTCACTTCTGTGTTACCTGACAGCCCATGGAATTAGTGATGGTGTCAATCACAATGTCTTCTATCTCCAGGAATTTCTTACCAGTTTCTGCAATTTCCTTTTTAGTGCCAATTTTCACTTGTTTCAGATAACTCACATTGCTGTGAGTGCATGTATGAGAATGGCCACAACAATAACAAAATCCACATTTTCTTGCTTCACCCTTCTTTCATACTTATTAATATGTGATGTTCTCATCAAGAATCACTTATTTTCTCCTTTTCTGTAGAATTTTCAATTCTCTTTCCTTCTACTGTTTTCCAACTGTTCAGTTCTCACTACATATAGTCTTTCAAACTGCTGTAATTCTTTCCTCCTGGGACCTTACAGTCCTCACGACCAGGGCACAAGTCCTAAAAAAAGAAGTGAGGGGACTAACCTGGATAGTCAGTATGCAAGTGACATCACAGCACGCGACATCACAGGGTGCAACATCATGGCGCATGACATCACGGCGCACAACATCACAGCGCATGACATCACACATGGCAGCACAGGAATTGACATCATAGAAAGTGGTATCACATGCCACAACTTTACAGGAAGTGGCATCACATGAAGTGACATGAGATCTAAAGCCCTCACATGTATGTTTAGCAGGTTTATCATGTGTACGCCTGAGTGCATTGCGAGGATAATAGCACAGTGAGCTATGGAAGATGATATGTGACTTCTACACCTTACAATCCCCCAGTTTTATTTAACACATCCTGTACATTCATTTATAAATTATATAATTTATTGTACATGTAATATGCACGTGATATAAAGTGCTCTGACACCAAGCATTGGAATGAGTAAGGCTATACAAGAAAAAATAGTGGTACTTACATTATTTCAACGCCTCCTCAGGGGAAGTAAGCTCTATATAAATGCTATTTATTTTGTGCAAATACTGGGAAAGATAAATACATCTGATATTCTTACAGTGCATGCATATCTCCTGAACAGAGACTGAACAAAGTGAAAAGCTGCCTCTTTTAAGTATGTGTGAAGTGCTAACAAAGTGTGAGCCTTTATTTCCCCTCTGCTTCACTTACATCAGGTGTGAGGCTCCTGACTGCTCCCTGCCAAGAGACTCACATAAAGAGACCTGATGATCCCTCAAATACGGCCTTTGTTATGGGCCCAGCAGGGGGCTTAAATAAGAAAGCCCCATCCCCGCCTGCACCTTGTTGCTGCTTATCGAAAGCAGACAACGTGCAGGTCTAAACTGGGGTGGCATGGTGAGCAAAAGAATGATGGATTTAACCCAGATCTCTTGACTGGGGTGAATGTTTTGATTTGTTTTGCATTCCGTCCATCAATTGTGTGTCTGCTGCTGAAAGTGTCCCAGTGTTTGGAAATTATACCGGGATGATTTCAGTACAATATTCAGTGGAACCCAAATTCTTGCAGGCTGGAAGGCGTTCACCCTGTGAAAAAAGTGGGTGGACGCCGTTCACCCGCATGTACCCCGACTCATGCCCTGCTTCCAACACTGATCCCACCTTCCTTTACAGGTTAGAATTTGATCTCTTTTTTCTTTTAGTGCCATGAAGCTTCAACGAGCATGTGCTGAATAAATATCAAATACAAAAACATATTTTTAAAATGTGGCTTCATCTTCATTACTCCTAGAATAGAGGTGCTTTAGCACCACTATGAGGAGATTATTGCCTTCTTATTAAAGGACTAGGACAGGGAACAGGAAATTACAGTATTCTTCATGTTATGTCACATTTAACCCTAGTGTTTCCACTATGGGGCTTCAATCCATAATAAACATTCTGTTAGCATAGCAAAACCAAAGGGGATGATGGACAGAGTGTTGAACATTGCAAGCACTGTTCAACTGATCTAGGTTTAATCCATCATCAGTCTTTAGCTCACTCCGCCACCCCCGTTCAGACATGGCTATATGCAAATCAGTCTGACCCTGTACCTCATGGGAACAGTCCAGCCCGAACTGCCAAGCCATGTCTTCCCTGAACTGGAAACAAGCATCCTGGGACCGGTTTCTGGCTAATCAGCCGTCATCAGCCAGGCTACCATCTGGGCATACCCAGCCAACTCTCATGTGTTAGGTCCGGCACCTATTTATCCTCAACAGACTTTGATCCAGAGCAGGAGAGAGAAAAAACAGAAAGGGGAAACGAAGGTGGAAGAGAAAGATGTAAAAAACTGTGACAAACGGAGAAATCCAGAATGAAAGAAATTGAAAGAGCGAGATGAAGGGGCAGGGAGTTTCTGTTGCTGGATAAAAGAGACATGAGGTAGAATCAATACCAGCAGTCTTGGTATTCTGCATCCCCACATTTGATAGCTCCATCCCAGGCTTATGAGGAAACCTTTTGGCAATTATTCTTTTACAACTCAAACCATGTTCATACTCTGGTGACTTGAGCAATGACCATAACTTCAAAATGGCCTGATAACATTTATGGAAAGAATTTCCTTTCTTGCTTTTTAATGAATGATACCATTAAACTTTTAAAAGAAATGTACTATTGTAAAAGCTATTTGTAACACATATCATGAAAAGGTATTTAATGTAGACTGTCTAAATTAACTGACTATGAGAGACATGTCTTTGGGCCCTGCCCAAAGGAGTCTTTTTCTGGCATTTTTACTATACTGCTCAAGGATTTATCCTACAATCAGCTACACAATCCTCTATAACTCAACATTAAAACACATTTTTAGGGATTGTAAATCTATACCAATTTGCCGAAGTAAATAAATTACATAAAACTAATATCCATAATAATTTATTGAAACAGTAGGATAAGAGCATTCAAGCTTTTCAGTTTTGGGCTGAAATGTATACACATAAATATGCATCTACAAATGGGAGGACTAGGGGATTTCTGGCCCAGTATACGGTCTTCCCCAATCTTGAACCATTAACCATGAGGTATACTGTTCCACTCTGAGTATGGCAAATACACATTTGAGTCTGGGAGCATGCGCTCAAATGAGCAAGTACCCTGAACCAACCAAAGGTGGCAGGCTTTATCATTGGGTGTGCTTCTTGTTGGGCTGGCGCTGCAATGCCCAACGGTCCCACGACAGGACGATTTATCAGAGATCTTTTAATCGCTAGTAGGTGAGTGGGGGTATGAGTGTTTTTCCAGAGGTTTGGATAAGATGATTTGAGAAATGTGAGCTAAAATTGACTATAGTTCTAGTCAGGCTATCAATTTAATAGGGTTCTGGGTCTATGGTGAGGTTAAAAAAAGGGTGAGACATAATAGTCATGAGACATAATAGTTCTGAAAATATACTTGGTGATGTAATCTAATCTTCTGTAAGGGGGAGGAACCCAGACACACTTAGGTTCCTCCCCCTTACAGAAGAGTAGGCATCCCAATATATAGGTCCTAATGAAGTGACAAGCGATTGACTCACGCCATAATTAAGGCATGAAAAATGTAAATTACAGACCGAGATCTAGATACACTGTCTACATCATTACAAGTATACAAATTGTCCTTTCAAGAAAGGTGGAACTCATAATGAAGTAAAGAAAATCAATCTGCACAAACATTTCTCTCCCAACTCATACTTTTGGCAGTTTGGTGTATCATTTAATCTGTTATACTGTGCTTGTATTGGAATGCATGAGGATCTACTTGCCTCTCAATATTTTAGACCAGATATACAAAGCACTTTAATGGTTGCAAATGCTCTAATTCATAGTTTGCAATAGATAACAGGCATTTTGCTATCTAGTAATTTGTAAGCATGATTTCACTCATCATTATTCTCAAATTTTAATTAATTAATTACACAAAAGCAAATTACAGAAATTGCACACTCCTAGATATAACCACACAAGGAATTTGACAGTGACTAACATACTGTATGAAGCATGGTGCAGTAATGCCAGTGCAGTACCCGACAATCTCCTACCCCTGAATATTTAAAGTCTTCATAAGTAAACACTCAACAGAAATATTCAAGTGTGCACACAGGACTTTAGAAGAGGAGATACAGTAGGATTTCTGCAAGGCTATGATTCTGAGTCAAGAAATGTAGGAAAAGTGCAAGGTTTTTTGTCTTTATTCCCTTTTTCTGGTTATGCTATGCTATGATATGTTACTTTATGTTATGATATGATACGTTATGTTATGTCATTCATGTGATGATTTGATATGTTATATTATGTTACATTAACATTATGCTATGTTATGCTATTCTATGCTATGTTTACTCGTACAGCGCACAACTCACCCCTGAGGGTGTCCTGGTTCTGAAGCAGGAGCTATATGCTACAAGCCAGGGCTGGGGTTTGGTAAAGAGCCAAGTCTTCAATTTCTGGTTGGAATTCAAGAACTGAAGAGTGGGCTCTGAAGTGCAGGGGCCGGTCATTCCAGACTTTAGGAACAAGATAGGAGAAGGCATGACCAACAGGTTCTGCATATGCTGGGCTGTTGTGTGCGAGTAGGATTCCGGCTGAGCTGGGGTTTCTGGTAGGTTTGTGGAGGTTTCCGCAGTTGTTCAGGTAAGTGGGCTCAATGTAGTGTAACTTTTTGTATGTGTGCATGTGGAGTTTGAAGAGTTCTCATTAGTGGACTTGGAGCCAGTGGAGCTCTTTGAGGTGTGGGATGATGAGAGCGTGGGTGGGAGGTTGAGGGCGAGCCTGGCTGCTGAGTTTTATATGGTATGAAGTCTTCTGGTCAGTTGAGCATTAATTCCATCAGAGTGTGTTGCCGTAATACAGCCTGCTGGAGATGAAGGCTTGCATGATAGTTCTGTGAGTGTTGGTGGGGAACTATTTGAAGATTTTCATCTTGAGTGTGTAGAAGCAGGGGAGGCAGACTGTGTTCACTTGGCCAGTCATGGCAAGTAGGTTGTCAATTACGATTCCAAAGTTCTTTACTTGGGTTGCCAGGTCAACAGGGGGATTCCCACAGTAAGGCGTCATTGCTGAAAAGTACTACTTATCCCTTGTCTATGTTGGCCTGGAGGCAGTTGTTTTTCATTGATCTGGTGGATTGTATCATACAGGCAAAGAAACTGGTCTGGGTATTTGTCATTTTGTCAGAGAAGGAATGTATGAGTTGGGTGTCATCACCTTAGGATATGATGTTGATTCTATGAGTGTGGATGACGCTAACGAGTGTGGTAATGTAGGCATTGAATAGGGTGGGACTGAATGAGGATCCTTGTGGAACTCCACAGATGAGGTTGACGTGTTTGAGGGTCTGTGCCCTTTTTTGTGTGTTTCTTATAGCACAAGCTTACCCGAAGGTATCAGAGCACTTTACATGAGCACCAGTTGCGTTACAGACAGACACATTAATTTTCTACGGCAGAGGAAGATTAAGTGATTTGCCCAGAATCACAGGATATTGAGCGTCCATGCCAAGACTTGAACCTGGTTCCAAAGCTTCAAGGTGGACCACTCTAGCCGTTAGGCCATATCCTCTAATTTTTCAATATGACCTTTAACACTGATGTGGGACCCTCCCTTCCCCCCTCAGTTTGTTAATCTTAAAATTTTGATACCAGAAGTACAGCATCTTCAGATCTCCAACCTATGCTAACATTTGTGATCCTGAGTCCTGAACACCGGGGGGCAGGTTTACAAGTAACTCACATATCTGGAGATATGTCAGTTTCCCAGCGCCAGCCTGCGAAACCCATGCGCCACCATGGATGCGCTGTATTTACAATACAGCACACCATGGGGTAAGGATTGACAGATGAGTTATAAATTTTGATGCATCTGTTGACCCAAAAGTCACGCATTGATGGAGTCGTGTCTCAAGCCCGACGCAACTCCAGCAATGCATGTTGAGGCCAATACTTATTGTACTGCCTCACTCCCTACGCCTGCTTCAAGCAGACATAAGGTTTAGATGCAGTGGCGTCCTAGAAGTGGTGCAGTGAAATCTTGTAGATTTCACTGCATCACTTTTACGAGGCTTTCCTACGTGAGAATGCCCCCCTTGCATACATTATACCTCACTTAGACATAATGTGATGCAGGGCCTTACACAGTGATGCATCTCCCTAGATGTGCCACATTGTAAATTGGCTGCATTGTTGACGCCCCTGCTGCTCCACAGAAGTGATGGAACAGTGGCGCAAAAGTGTTGCAAGGGACTTGTAAATCAGCCCCCAACTTTGCCACCTACCCATCCTCCTTAAAACCAATCAGTACACACAACAGTGGCAGCATTAGAATGTTTTAGTTGGATAATATAAATGCCAATCATATATTTGAATTGCCATTGTTACTGTAATCTCATTGGGTAATCACCGAATGACACTGGACAAGCAGTTTCAATATCATCTCAAATCATTGTTTTCTAATATATTGGCACATCTACATTTTCATTCAGGAAAAAGCTATGCACTGTCAGGTTTTCCAATACTGAAACAAAATAAGAGCCCTGCTATTATGTGCCCTGCCTAACTAAAAGCCATTTTTAATAACAAGTATCCCTATAACCATTTATATATGCATTGAGCACATTATGAGATAAATGTCATAGGAGCATATGCATTTCAAAAGAAGACAGTTTGTATTCTGTGGGTTATTAAACTATATCACTTTCCCAGCTCTTTTTCGAAAGCTGTGCCTTGGCTTGATTAAAATGTGACCCCAAAAGCAAAAATAATTTAAAAGAGCATGGGTTCTCATTTTTCAAGGTTTATCAGTATTCCCACAAGAGCTGGGAAGAAAAAGAGAGGCCTGGCTGAGTAGAAAACATATTTTTCTCTTGCTTCTTTCTGACTGATGCTACCATTACAATCGCATATGCATAGCAATTATGCCCAACTACTGTGCAATTAAGGTTAAATATAATTAGTTAGCCTATTTTGAAATAAGAAAAAGCTTGCCATACAAAATTGCTTGATGTACTAGAAGTCGTTTGCCAGAAGCTTCTGGATAATAATGTGTATTCATCGCCTCTTGGGATGCGCTCTGTAAAGGGTTTGATCTTTACACTGCAGAGCTCACCTGCTGTCACAAAGAAGTGAGTTCTCATTGGCCCTTCCTTCTTTATTAGTTTTATGTATTAGTTTTTTTTTAAATGGAACCTCATAGCTGCTGCCGTCGGCCGCCGAACTTTCAGAGCACTACCTGGCTGGTGCTGCGAACATTCAAAGGCCGGCGCGGCCCCGCCCACTCTTTGGAACGCCCAGCACTGCGCCGAACTAACTCCCGCAGCTAAAGCGTTAACTTCTGAGACGTTTCCAACAGAAACATTTCACAATCACAATAGCAGTAAATAAACAATGTCATAAGGTGGCAACACAGAGCTAAAGTGATCCGTTTTGATGTGAACTAATTATACAATGGTATGGCTATCCCTGGGAAGAGAGATTAAACCATGAGTGTGTTAAATGTGAAGCAATCATAAAATGGCCTCCCCCTTTCACTCTAACCTGGAAAGCACAACTCACATATCGCTGTGGAATAAGGATCTGGTGATTCGCGTCAATTGGGGTTTTAAGCAGTAAAGAGCTTCTACCCGCCTTGCCCTTGGTTACTCCTGACAACAGGAACACAATGTAAGTGGTTCTAACAGCTATGTTAAGTTTCAGCACGTTTCTCTGCATGCAAACTCTCCCCTAGGGTATGGGTGGGAAAAGGAGTGAAGCCAGTAAAGGTTTTGAAGGTCAAAGTATGTGAGATTTCACTTCCTTTACCCGGGGTGTTGAACCTGACATCCTTGGCATTGTTTTCTACTCAAAACATTTTCCTTCCATCCTCCTATTTTGCTGACTTGTTTTTTGCTGACTTTAAGACTTTACACACTTTACCACTGTTAACCAGTGTTAAATTGCTTTTTATCTCTCCTTTAAACATGGTAATATTGACTTACACCCATATTGGTAATCTTTGCACATTTAATTTACTTGTAAGTCCCTAATAAAGTGGTACTACACTTACATTAAATGCTACTAGTGAGTCTGCAGCATTCATTGTGCCACCCACTTACGTAGCCCTATTTTAACAAGTATCCGGTCTTTCTTTGCAGCTGTGTGCATAGTTTTAAACTGCCATTTCGACCAGGCAAAATAAACCTTTCACCAGGCCTAAACTTTCCTGTTTAATACATATATCACCCCTAGGGTAGGTCCTAAGATGGCAGGGTGCAGTGTACTTAAAAATTTGGACATGTATTTTTCAGTTTTAAATGTCCTTGCAGTTGAAACATCTTAGATTCAGTTTCATTACTGCAAGGCCTACCTCTTCCATTGGATAACATTGGTTTACCTCTTTACATTTATTAAGTGCTAACTTTCAATTGGGAACAAGTAGGAATATCGAATTTGGTGCCTAAAGAATTGTGATCTAAAACCCTCTTTAACCCCTTCAGTGCTAATGACAAGGGTAACTCGTCATGGAGTTTCCATTGATTTCAATGGAAATTACACTGAAATCCTTGAAGTGCCGTAGCAGCCAAGTGGTTAATTGTAAAGTCGGATTTAAGTCACCATTCTGAAAATACCACATTTAGAAAGTTGTCATTTTCATGTCCTACCCATTTGGTGCCTGAAGCCTGTATCCTGGGTCACATAACAAAGTGTAACTGGCAGTTGGTCTTTGTGTATTGCTTGCTGACTTGATGAGAGGGAGGAGCTGTAACTTACCACACTTGCATACCACAAAGGCTCTGCATGAGCACACAAACAAAGGGTCTGACACTAGTCTTTTGTGACCCCAGACAAAATTCTAAGGACCTCTTGGGGTGGAAACCTTCAGAACCTTCTTCTACTTCTTCAAAGTGGGCACCAGGTATACATAAGGGACCCTCCGACCCAACTCTTCAGTGCACCGGTTGAGCTGTGGAAGAACCAGAAGGACTGCTGCGCTGCTCTGCAAGAAAGGCTACTACTCTACTGCCCTGTTGCCTGAGTGAAAGGACTGCGCCTGCATCTCCAACCCAGGCCAACCAGAGTGACTCCAATGGCTAGCTGGCTGGCCTCCTGATCAAAGCCTCAGGAACAGAAAAGGTTCCAACCACCTTGAACCCAGCTCTTGGACTCCGATTGCTGTGAGTCCTACCCTACAAATGGTACCACCTCAGTCTTAGACTCTGGTAAATAAGCCCGAAGGTGCTCTGTCAGCCCAGCTGTGGTCCTGTGGGCAGAACTGATATAGCACAATGCATCCAGTGGTGGCAGCTCCATTAGGGCGTTGGAGCGCCACCCCACAGCTTTCTCGCAGTGCGAGAAGCCGAACAAAAAATAGTATTTTAATTACAATTTATTTTCTGCTTCTCGTGCGGTGAGAAAGCAGAAGGCAGGGGTATGCCTGTTGGGGGCAGGTGGGAGGGTATGCCTGGTTGGGGGCGGGCGGGTCGATGAAGAGTGGCTTGCACCACTCTTAGTACCTTAACTGTTTGGTCAGCCCTGGGGCCGACCAAGCAATCATGGGCACTCTACATTTTCTCTACGGAGGCTGCATGCAGCCTACATAGAGAAAATGGCGTCCCTACTGGTGCCCGGCTGGGTGCCAACCGGGACTCCGAACCAATCACAACCCTGCCATTGCAGCTTTGTGATTGGCTTACAGGACGGGAGTGAGCATGCCTGTTGCTGTGACCTGTGTAGGAGCAGCAGAGGTAGCACGGACCCGTTCAGGTAGGTTTCTGTTATAAAATAACGAGGTACACTGAAGTATCGTATGAGGCTTCTTTATTCCTTCTTATCACCATCACAGGTTCCAGTCAGCTGAAGGCAGCTCTGGAATGTTCATGCATTGTAGAGCGGAACATACCAACAGGGACAGGAAGGAGGGGGGGGTGTGGGAAAGGACCAAGTGAGATTACAACACATCTCCTTAAGGGGGAAGGGAAATGAATGGATAAAGTACATTGCATAGATAAGAGAAAACAATACATAAAGTAGGCCACCAGGAGGCGTCATGCCAAAACACCATAACCAGAGACACAAGGATTATCATGTAGTGTAGTAATCTTTGCTCCAGCAGGGTGCAACTGTGGGTCTAGACGACCTTCTGGGGGTCACCGGACTCATTCCTGGAGGTAACCCTTGCAACTGGGGAACCCTGGCATCCTTGTATGGAACAATCCTATCCATGCTCCAGGTTTGACCATTGCCCAACTGTACCACATTCTTACCCACCTTGCTCACCACAATGGGATCGGAGAACCTGGTGGCTCCTCTCCATCTCAACTTGAAGAGATCAATGCGCACCAAATCACCTTCACGCACCTGTCTGGTTTTAACATGTTTGTCAGCATTGTACCTTGCTACATACTTTTCTTGGTAGCTTTTGTAACGTTCACCAATCATCTCTCTGTCCTCCAAATGATTGTTTTGTCTCTCAATAGGGGGAGAAAGTTTAGTCTTGGGATCCCTCCCCTTCAATGATGTAAAAGGAGACACCCCCGTGACCAAGTTGGGAGTGGTGCGGTGCGCCCAGACTGTTTCTCGCAGAGCCTGTGCAGCGGGTGTGTTTAACATTTCTGCCCGTTGTAAGCACTCTTTCACCACCGGGTTCATCCGTTCCACTAACCCATTGGCGCGGGGACAGTCTAAGGCAGATTTTTGGTGAACAATGCGCATGTCTGAAAGAAATGCCTTCATCTCTTCCGATGTGAGCTGCACCCCATTATCCGTGACTAGAATGTCTGGGATGCCTTCCTCGAAAAAAAATTCATTAAGGAAGCTCACGAGTGCCTTAGTGTCAATCTGGTGTACACATTTGAATGCCACCCACTTCCAGTGATAGTCCACCAATACCACAATGAATCTTTTCCTCAAAGTTTTCAAATTTAGTGGACCAATTATGTCCAGAGCCAATTTGGACCAAGGCTTGTCGGGTATGGGCACCGGAGACAGGGGTGGTTTCCGGGTTTGATGGGTTTTATCCGCCTTGCAACACTCCATGCAATCTCTCACGACACGTTCAACCATGGCATCCATCCCTGGCCACCCTGATCTTACTCTTGGCTGATCTTACTCTTGGTTAAACTGCGGCCCAAATGTCCCTCATGTGCCAGGTCCACAATTTTTTGTCCTAGGGAGACTGGTGGGACAACCTTTTCTCTTCTGAACACCATATCATCAAAACTGTTAAGTTCCAGTCTCACCTCCCAAAACCCACTCAATTCGGGTACAACTTTGCTCTTGTCACTAGGCCACCCATTTATTATAAGGTCTTTGAGTGTCTTTAAGTGCCCGTCTTGGTTCAAACCCTGTTCCCATTCCTCCTTACCCAAAGAAGTGAGTGACAACACCCGTTCCTCATCCACCGTTGTGGCCTCTTCCTCACCCACTTCATTAGGTGAACGGGACAGGAAATCTGCAAACACATTCTGAGATCCTGGCATGTACTTCACAGTGAAGTTGTACCCCTCCAAGCCTAAAATCCACCTTGAAATTCTGGGTGTGGTTTTCTCTGAACCCTTCATGGTGAAGGCATACATAAGGGGTTTATGGTCGGTCCGCACAGTGAAAGGTATGCCCCATAAGAAAAAGCGGAAGTGTTTAATGGCCCATGTGCACACAAGTGCCTCTTTTTCAACCACAGAGTAGTTAACCTCCGCCCCTTTTAGAGCGCGTGACGCGAAGGCCACTACCTGTTCTTCATTCCTGTCCATCTGTACAAGGCTAGCCCCCACACCCTTGTTACTAGCATCAGTGAATAGGATCGTGGGTTTGGTCGGATCAAATCTTCCCAGGGATGGAGCTGATGCTATGCAATCTTTCACTGTAGTGAACGCCACTTGACAACTTTCATTCCAAACAAATGGATTTCTTGCTTTCACCAACATTCTAAGGGGTTCCACAATACTGGCATAATTCCTCACAAATTTGGCGTAATACTTAGAAAGTCCGAGAAAAGACTTTAACTCTTCTACATTAGTGGAAGGTTTGGTGTCACGAATGGCTTCCACAAGGTTAAGCTTGGGCTTAATGCCATCCACAGAAATGGTGTGGCCCAACTACTCCACAGACCCCACCCCAATGCGACATTTCTCTTTTTTTAGGGTTAGACCAGCAGCCTAAAGTCTAACCAAGGCTCCCCTTAAAATGTGGTCGTGCTCTTCAAAATCCTTACCATAGATGAGGATATCATCCTGGAAGCATAGCGTCTTAGGTAGACCGTCCAGCACATGTTGCATAATCCTCTGAAATGCAGCAGCAGCCGAGGCAAAGCCAAACGGCATGCGGATGTACTGGAAGGCACCTAAGGGTGTGATGAAAGAGGTTAAATGCCTTGAGTTGGGGTGTAACTCTACCTGATCAAAGGGAGGACCTTGTGTATGCGTGGTAGAGGATGTCTATCTACCCAGATACTGTTGTTAAGGTCTCTAAGGTCCACACATAGCCTGATGTCCTTTCCTGTTGACTTGGTTGTAAGAACAATCGGGGCCAACCACTGTGAACTCTCAATGGGCTCAATTACACCTTGAGCTAACAATTTGTCTATTTCAACTTGAAGCGGAGCTTGCATCAAATAGGGAATAGGTCTTATTCTATGGGCCACTGGTTTCGCCTTCCCTTTAAGTTTAATGGAATGCTGATAACCCTTGAGTAACCCCAATTTTTCAGTGAATACCTGGGGAAACTCTTCACACCTTCATGCCCCCGACCGACTGATCTACCAGGAGTACTTGGTCAGGGCTGTTGGGGTCTAGTTTGATGCCAAGCTCCCGTTGATGTCTCCACCCCAACAAACAAGAGCCTTTCTTGGTAATGTACACCTTGCCCACGGTGCACCTTCCTTTAAACCCAATCCTCATGGTTGTCATTCCCACCAAGGGTATGGGGTCCTTAGTGTACCCCCCGGGTGCACATCAGCAGGTTGTAAAGTATGCTGTTCAGAGGGGAACACTCTATGAGATGTCTCTTCTTCAATTAAGGTATACGGAGAACATGAATCAGCCAAAACACAGACCTCCCTCTGATCTAGAGTAATAGTGCAAGACGGATACTTCTCTGCTCCCTCTTCATCATCCATCTTGAACACCAACTTAACTTCTTGATCTGTCTCCTGTTCAATAGAGTGAACTGATTTAGGTTGGAAATCTTTGCACAGTCTCGCTAGGTGGCCTCTCCTCCCACACTTATGACATGTAACTGATCTTGCCGGGCAATTTGCGTGATTAGCCAGGTGGTTGGGGCTGCCACACCTGAAACACTTAAGTTTGGTACCAGGAGGAACCGGATCCTGGCCTTTCCCCTTAGCCTCCCTGCTAGCTTCATGTTTGCTAATAACATTGACCTCCATTTTTTTCTGTCCCTCCCCCTTCGTTGCTGCCATGCAATCTGCTGTGTGCTCAATGCCTACTGCAATTTCTACAGCTTGTTTAAGATCCGGATTGGCCACCAAGAGCCTCTCTTGAATTTTATTGTTATTAGTACACCTCACCAACTGGTCTCTAATAAGTGAGTCATACAATCCATCAAAATCACAAGTGTTAGCTAACCCTTTAAGTGCTGCAATAAAAGTTTTCACCTTTTCTCCTTTACCTTGCACCCTAGAGAAAAATGTGTGCCTCTCCACAAAACCACATTAATAGTCTTGCCAAAATGTTTTTCCAGTCTGCCAACCGCTGCTAAATGCACATTCTCATCATCATCGCTATCCTCCTCTGCCTCCGCAGTTATATTATCATACGTTTTGCGCCCTTCTACCCCTAAGTTATGGAGTAAGGTGTGCAGTTTTCTTAATGCAGAGAATTTCTCTCCCCCAATGGCTATCAAATAGGATTCTAAAAGTCCTAACCACTGTTTCCAAGGTAACTGTGGTTCCCCCACCTCGTTCAGGAATGGTGGTGGTTGAGACATGCTCGTGCTTGCCATAGTGAAGAAAAGATAAAATGCAGTTTATGTTTAACGTGTAACTGTACTCCCCCACAATACCACCACAAGAGTAATGACCCCTTGAACCATAAAGCTCTTAACAATTTCAAAGACAATTAGTAATAATGTATGAGTAGACAGTACGTTATTTTGAAAGGTTCTTGTCAAAACACTGTGATAACAATTTTCCACAAACTCTACTCAGCTGTGCCCATCAGCGAAAATCAACAGGCAACTCTTCGAACATTTAGGGCCAGAAATCTAGTCCAGAAGAGCCAGTCAGCGAAAGTGCGATGGGGAAAGGAAAGTACCTTTTTTCCTTAAAACGCCACCACC